>NW_027362891.1:1302500-1395000 GCF_046119375.1 Phyllobates terribilis
TATGAAAAAAATAATTCAATTAGTGCTTTTTGTGTTCATTTAATTTTTATTTGAAGTCCATTTTTTTTATATACCTTGAAATTAAGCCCTACCCCATGGAATGAAGCCCTACCTACATGACATCTGAGAGCTACATGGATCCCGCTTGTGAGGTTCCTGTCCGTCACTACTATTCAGTTTTAGGGTCCACTCACTAAGCCATATATTCTCTCATGCAAGAGAATAGGGCCAATTATGCTAATGACACTCGGCTCAAAATCTGTCAGAGCTTCAACTGAGTGTGATCCGATTCTCTCGCAGCACAGATATGGAGAAGATGGAGAACTTAATTTCTCCATCTTCTCCATAGTCTCTGTGAGTGTTCATCGGACTGCACTTGGATGACATCCGAGTGCAGTCCAATGTTTTACGTGCACCCGTAGACTTGTATGGGTGCACATGGTCCGAATATCGAATGAGATTATTTTCTCATGCCAATAATCGCAGATCTGCACTGTCCCATAGTATAACATAGGGCCGAGTCCTATCCGATAAAACATCACATAGCATTCGGCCGTGTTATACGACAGTGTGAGCGAGCCCTTAGAGTCAAGGAATATTTACATGCAAATGATGATATTACTCTCCAAGTGTATATTTTTTTAGGCGAGTTCATAGTAAATGCTTTGCCTTTTTGACATGTGATCAACTAAAGAACAAGAAAGATTTAGGACCTCCCCTATACAGAAACGGAAAATAGTTTGGAGGACTTGCATGTCCTTTTTTATTTATTATGAGAAAATCATAAAAGATCCCGTTTTTTAACCATGCTGTGACTTTCTGCTGAGGGAGAGGGAGAGAGCTGCCCTATTCAGAGTCTGTAATAAGACCTGCTGACAAAAGTGTTGAAGATACAGTCTAATGTGAATTAACAATGAAAAAAAGTTAATTTAACAAATGGCTTGTATTTTTTAATACAAACTTTTTTTGTGTTTACAGCTCCTTTAAAGGGAATCTGTCATCAGGTTTTTGCCACCTAATCTGAGAGCAGCATAATGTAGGGTTAGAGGCACTGATTCCAGTAATGTGTCACTTACTGGGCTGCTTAGTGTTGTTTTGATAAAATCATTGATTTGTCAGAAGGTAATTATCACTAGATGACTAGTAAGTTCTGTAGGACCCCACCCCCATCACTGATCAGTAGATTTCTGTGTACACTGAGCATGGGCAGAAAGCTGCCAATCAGTGGTGTGGGCGGGGCTATACAGAGCGCAGCATTCAGAGAGCTGCTAGATCTGCAGCAGATAAAACGGTGATTTTCTCAAAATGACAACAAGCAGCTGAAAAAGTGACACATCGCTGGAATCAGGGTATCTGCCCCAATATTGTGCTGCTCTCAGATGGGGCAGCACAATTAATATTATGCCAAATTAATTTCCCGTGAACTATCACATGATCTATCACGGGGATCATGTGACATGTCACGTGATAAATCAGGTGTGTGGAGGGGGCCCTTGCTACTCTTAATCCACCCCTGAGTGAGACTAATACTGTACAACCAAATTGGCTCAGCACAAAAGGTTTCTTCAGATGTGGAGCCAATCGGTGCAAAGCGTGTCTACATGCGGTTAAAACAGATCGTTTTATGTCCTTAAGTAATGATAGAGAATATAAAATTCATGATTTCCTCAATTGTAATTCATCAGGGGAGTCCCTGTGGATTTTCACATTGGATACCACAGGGGTTAAATTCAAGACAGGATCTGATACTGCAGTATTAAGAAATATAATTCTGCATTTATTTCCATGCATGTACACTGGGTACGGAAAGTATTCAGACCCCTTTACATTTTTCACTCTTTGTTTCATTGCAGCCATTTGGTAAATTCTAAAAAGTTCATTTTTTCTCATTAAAGTCCACTCTGCGCCCCATCTTGTCTGAAAGAAAACAGAAATGAAGAAATTTTTGCAAAATTTAATAAAAAAGAAAAACTGAAATATCACACGGGCATAAGTATTCAGACCCTTTGCTCAGTATTGAGTAGAAGCACCCTTTTGGGCTAGTACAGCCATGAGTCTTCTTGGAAATGATGCAACAAGTTTTTCACACCAGCATTTTGGGATCCTCTGCCATTCTTCCTTGCAGATCCTCTCCAGTTCCGTCAGGATGAATGGGAAACGTTGGTGGACAGCCATTTTCAGGTCTCTCCAAAGATGCTCAATTGGGTTTAGGTCAGGGCTCTGGCTGGGCCAGTCAAGAATGGTCACATAGTTGTTCTGAAGCCACTCCTTTGTTATTTTAGCTGTGTGCTTAGGGTCATTGTCTTGTTGGAAGGTGAACCTTTGGCCAAGTCTGAGGTGCAGAGCACTCTGGAAGAGGTTTTCATCCAGGATATCTCTGTACTTGGCCGCATTCATGTTTCCTTCAATTGCAACCAGTCGTCCTGTCCCTGCAGCTGAAAAACACACCCATAGCATGATACTGCTGTTATGATCTGCTACAAGAACTAAGGAAAGAGAGGAAATCTGTCCATACAATAGGACTAAGCTGATTCCTTACGATGCAGCGGGCAACCTGTTCCTTGCAAACAGACCCGCCTATGTCCGCGGCTAATCTGAACACAGACCTATAGATTAAAGGGAGGGGTCCCTAAAAGAACTAAGGACTGGGACAAAACTGGACACCTCCTGGCAGAAGTAGTAGCAGAAGAAGACAAACAGACAAAAGTACTTAGTGGTCCAAGGACCAAACAAACTAGAGAGATACAGTAGGTACAAAGCACCTGGCTAGATTAAGAGTCAAAGTAACACTGAAGTCCAGCAAAGCCTGAAGGGCGGAGCTGGAATAAATAGGCAGAAGGTCACATGACCACAAAATAGAAAAAACTAACAGGAGGGTTCTAACAACTGCCACCACCATGTTTCACTGTTGGGATTGTATTAGGCAGGTGATGAGCAGTGCCTGGTTTTCTCCACACATACCACTTAGAATTATCACCAAAAAGTTCTATCTTCGTCTCATCAGACCAGAGAATCTTATTTCTCATAGTCTGGGAGTCCTTCATGTGTTTTTGAGCAAACTCTATGCGGGCTTTCATATGAGGAGAGGCTTCCATCTGGCCACTCTGCCATAAAGGCCCAACTGGGGAAGGGCTGCAGTGATAGTTGACTATGTGGAACTTTCTCCCATCTCCCTACTGCATCTCTGGAGCTCAGCCACAGTGATCTTGGGGTTCTTCTTTACCTCTCTCACCAAGGCTCTTCTCCCACGATTGCTCAGTTTGGCTGGACGGCCAGGTCTAGGAAGACTTCTGGTGGTCCCAAACTTCTTCCATTTAAGGATTATGGAGGCCACTGTGCTCTTATGAACCTTGGGTAATGCAGAAATTCTTTTATAACCTTGGCTAGATCTGTGCCTTGCCACAATTCGGTCTCTGAGCTCCTTGGGCAGTTCGTTTGAGCTCATGATTCTCATTTGGTCTGACATGTAGTGTGAGCTGTGGGGTCTTATATAGACAGGTGTGTGCCTTTCCAAATCAAGTCCTATCAGTTTAATTAAACACATTTGGACTCCATTGAAGGAGTAGAACCATCTCAAGGAGGATCACAAGGAAATGGACAGCATGTGACTTAAATATGAGTGTCTGAGCAAAGGATCTGAATACTTATGACCATGTGATATTTCAGTTTTTCTTTTTTAATAAATTTGCAAAAAAATTCTATATTGCTGTTTTTTTCAGTCAAGATGGGGTGCTGAGTGTACTTTAATGAGAAAAAAATGAACTTTTTAGAATTTATCAAATGGCTGCAATGAAACAAAGAGTGAAAAATTTAAAGGAGTCTGAATACTTTCCGTACTCACTGTATGTATCTATATAAACTGCTCCAAAAATAAAGGGAACACTTAAAACAACAGAATATAACTCCAAGTAAATCAAACTTCTGTGAAATCAAACTGTCCACTTAGGAAGCAACACTGATTGACAATCAATTTCACATGCTGATGTGCAAATGGAATAGAGGATAGATGGAAATTATTGGCAATTATCAAGACACCCTCAATAAAGGAGTGGTTCTGCAGGTGGGGACCACAGACCACATCTCAGTACCAATGCTTTCTGGCTGATGTTTTGGTCACTTTTGAATGTTGGTTGTGCTTTCACACTCGTGGTAGCATGAGACAGACTCTACAACCCACAGAAGTTGCTCAGATAGTGCAGCTCATCCAGGATGGCACATCAATGCGAGCTGTGGCAAGAAGGTTGGCTGTGTCCAGAGGCTGGAGGCGCTACCAGGAGACAGGCCAGTACACCAGGAGATGTGGAGGGGGCCGTAGGAGGGCAACAACCCAGCAGCAGGACCGCTACCTCCGCCTTTGTGAAAGGAGGAACAGGAGGAGCACTGCCAGAGCCCTGCAAAATGACCTCCAGCAGGCCACAAATGTGCATGTGTCTGCACAAACGGTTAGATACCGACTCCATGAGGGTGGTATGAGGGCCCGACGTCCACAGATAGGGGTTGTGCTCACAGCCCAACACCATGCAGGACGCTTGGCATTTGCCACAGAACACCAGGATTGGCAAAGTTGCCACTCGCGCCCTGTGCTCTTCGTAGATGAAAGCAGGTTCACACTGAGCACATGTGACAGACGTGACAGAGTCTGGAGACGCCGTGGAGAGTGACATCCTTCAGCATGACCGGTTTGGCAGTGGGTGAGTAATGGTGTGGGGTGGCATTTCTTTGGAGAGCCGCACAGCCCTCCATGTGCTCGCCAGAGGTAGCCTGGCTTCCATTAGGTACCGAGATGAGATCCTCAGACCCCTTGTGAGACCATATGCTGGTGCGGTTGGCCCTGGGTTCCTCATAATGCTGGACAATGGCAGACCTCATGTGGCTGGAGTGTGTCAGCAGTTCCTGCAAGATGGAGGCATTGAAGCTATGGACTGGCCCGCCCGTTCCCCAGACCTGAATCCGATTGAGCACATCTGGGACATCATGTCTCGCTCCATCCGCCAACGTCACGTTGCACCACAGACTGTCCAGGAGTTGGCGGATGCTTTAGTTCAGGTCTGGGAGGAGATCCCACAGGAGACCATCCGCAACCTCATCAGGAGCATGCCCAGGCGTTGTAGGGAGGTCATATAGGCACGTGGATATATATATATATATATATATATATATATATATATATATATATGCCTTTTTGTCATTCTAGTAGTAGGGCCATAATTAAGACATGATTTGTTGAAACGTGTAGGTCTGTAAGCTATGATAGTTGCGCATTTGCTGTATTCTTTGTGGAGCAGTGTTTTATATGGCTAATAAAAGCTAAGTTTTAACATTTTTTCTACTAAACAAACCTTTACGCTGGATCATTTGCACTTTTCCCTTGTCTGACCGCACTTACGTTTTGCCCTGGTACCACTTATCTGCATCTCCAGAAGTTTCCCATTTCTCTATTATACTCTTCAAATTACATTTTGAGACTTTCTCCTCCTGCTGTTGCACATATTTTTTTCCCTTCATCTGCACAGGTATCATTAATCTATCAACTATAATGGCCGTACCAGGTCCTGCAGGTCCTGTATCCCGTACACATGACGTGGGCAGTGCACGGCATGCCGCTAGTTTTTATTCTGAGTGCTCTTATATACGGTGGTAGTTTTACACAATGTTGAGCCTGTGATTTGCAGAGTGAAATGTCTGACTGCTAGAACAGAAGTATACGGCAGATTCTACAGCATGGATACATAAAGGACGTCCTGGGGGAATATACCTCCCTCCAACACTCGTCCAGTCCCTGCCTCACACTAGAGACATTTATAATAACTCCAGGACTATGGAGCTGGTCATTTTCTCATAATCTGTGGCCATTATTAGTGATCTCGCATTGTACGGTAATATCACCCTGGAGGTTGTGATGTATTTAGTGTAATAGCGCCATCTAGAATATACAGTATATATCAGGCGATACCATGCTTACTATAGTTAGTCGTCTTCTGTGCCCTCTATAGCTATCTATTATACTTTATATTTCTTTATAATAATTTATAATAAATTACTCGATAGTTTTACAGCTTTATGATGTTTATTAATCTGCTGAAATGATAAAAGAAAGTCGAACCTTACAGTGGACACAGGTGGAAGTGTCCTCCATGATGGTGTAGGCTGAGGTGGAGCAAGTATTTAGTCAGTGGGGGATCAAGATGACGAGTATTCCCCAGGGTTCCCTGTTATCAGGGAGGGACCCGGTGTATGCAATCAAAAGATCTTATCCTCTGACCGGCTTTGTGCCATCAACAGGTAATGATCCTCTGTCCGGCTGTGTGCCATCAACAGGTAATGACCATCCGGCAGTCCGACATCAACTGGTCATCACCCTCCAGCTGTGTGCAATCAACAGGTAATGACCATCCGGCAGTGCGCCATCAACAGGTAATGACCCTCTGGCTATGGCCATCAATAGGTCATCACCCTCCGGCTGTGTTCCATCAACAGGTAATGACCATCCGGCAGTGTGCCATGAACAGGTAATGACCATCCGGCTGTGTGCCATCAACAGGTAATGACCATCCGGCAGTGCACCATCAACAGGTAATGACCCTCTGGCTATGGCCATCAATTGGTCATCACCCTCCGGCTGTGTGCCATCAATAGGTAATGACCATCCGGCAGTGCGCCATGAACAGGTAATGACCATCCGTCTGTGTGCCATCAACAGGTAATTATCCTCTGTCCGGCTGTGTGCCATCAACAGGTAATGACCCTCTGGCTATGGCCATCAATAGGTCATCATCCTCCAGCTGTGTGCCATCAACAGGTAATGACCCTCTGGCTATGGCCATCAATAGATCATCACCCTCCGGCTGTGTGCCATCAACAGGTAATGACCCTCTGGCTATGGCCATCAATAGGTCATCACCCTCCGGCTGTGTGCCATCAAATGTTTTTATCTTCTGTCCAGTTTTGTGCCATCAAGAGGTAATGACCCTCCAGCTGTGGGCCATCAACAGGTCATCACCCTTCGGCATTTAGGCTTCTTGTCTTCTGTAAGATGCGATTCTTGAGTCTCCTGATGCTAAAAAATATTTAAAAAATCACCGATTAAACTAATAATCTATCTTGTACATAAGCATCACAATTTATAATCTATCTAGTGCATAAGTATGACAATTTAGCTCACAGAACATACACTATGGTAAAACATTAGACCCTACAAGCAGAAATTTGCTAAACTAACATAAATATAACTGACAAATCAGTAGAAAAATCGCTACCAATGGCACAGCTCTCTTCACATCAACCTGTAACCATAGTAGATAAGAAATAGAGGACAATGCTCATAGTCAGTTATCAACAATTCGGCATGGGGCATCCCACCAGAGACATTATAATATCTAGTAGATTATAGATGGCAATAGAATTTACCAACAAGCACATAGTACGCCAAACTCAAGTACATAGTATGCCAAACCTCGACACGTTTTCCTAAAATAGGTTCATCAGAAGCACATACTAGACAGTGATACTTAGCAAAGCGTTCATAGATATATGCGCCATATGATAAGGTGCTAAAGTGCAAGTGTGTGACAAAATATCCATGCGATTTCAGGTGCAATGCTGCATTGTATGTAGTAAGATGGTGCCCATCAGACAGCATGTATAGGACTAACCTGTGATGAAAACACGAGCAATGGGAAAGTTCAAGCAGTTGCCTTCTCAATCTTCCTCGCCTCTAAGACATCTAAGGAAACATCTTCTCCTCTTGATTTTGGGTTGAGGTGTTGTAGGCATTTCAGGCTCTGGCATTCTAGGTTCTGACATACTAGGTTCTGACATGGTAGGTTCTGGTGTTCTAGGTTCTGGTGCTCTTGGCTCTGGAATTCTGGGTTGTTGGCTTCTCTGAAAAATCAGTAACCTCTCTTTAAGCTCCGTTGAACTTCGAGCTCTTCTTCCTATATTGTTGTGAGGGATCATTCTGACCCAGACAATATCACTGAACGCCACTTTATAGTTGCAACTAGGAACCTTTTTCGCATCCTGCGGTGCAGGAGCCATGGATGGAGTAGAACATTTGCCATTGGGCAGGACAGGTGTTCTCCTGGAGTCTTGCTTCTGAATCTGAGGGATGCAAATCGGCTCCTTACAAGCACTTTGTTCCTTCAGAATGGTTTTGTTCTCAGGAGTTTTCTGATTGTTTCACCAGGTTCAGACATTGCCCACTTGCTCAGGACAAGACTTAAGGCCAAATACTCTAGTATTGTCAGTAGTGTCATCACCGCAACAAAAACTGCGTCACGGAAGAGCCAAAGAGGAAGATTGATGGAAGCTTGATACGTGCTTCTTCTGAGATCCACGGGTAGTGGGTCATCCTATAATAAAGAAAAAAAACATAATAAAGTCCTGTATATTTATACCCAATCCAGTCAAACAGAGAGCCCTTGTTATTATACAGTGATGGATACATTATCAAGCAACTTTCAGAAATATCCCATTGAGAAGATCAGGAAGAAGTTTGGGATTCACCTCCAGGGTCCATGGAATATTATTTACAGTTGGACTTTCATATGACGGACGGTCACGTGTCCAGTATGAGAAGTCCTGCAAGAGGCGATATTCTCATTAGCTGATCCTTGTGACCTCCATATTGATGAGAACATACTCGCCCTCAGTGTACTGTAATGTGGGGGGTAGAGCAACGTAAAGCACAGAAATGATAGGATGATACTCATCATCTCCAGAGGTCTCTCAGCACCAAGGTATGGTCAATGAGATACAAGCTGCAGATGGGCCGAGGCTTCTAATATACCCAGGGGTGACATCACAAAGCCCTCTGTGACATCATTGCACAGTTCTATCCATCATGTCACTGATACTTTGGACCTAACTAAATGTCTAAAAGAGAACCCTTCCACATGATTTCCAATCACGGAGCAGCTTCAGTTTTTCAAGAAAAGTTTAAAAAATATAATCTGTGCTGTGATTGGTCACAATGGCACATGAAGCAGAACGTCTTTAGATCTTTTAAAGGGAAAGTGTCAGCAATTTTTTTACAATTGTAAAATTGTAAAGTATTTATATTTATATATAAATACACATATATATTTAAAAAGGTTTTAATGGTATAAAATCTGAAAAAAATATTTTAACTCTTTTGATGTTTTCATCTTGTAAACACTAGGGGGAGCAGCTGCTGATATTTCCATGAAAACAGAATACAGCTAGCTCGCATTACGACTGCAGTAAAAGTGGGCGGGATCTGCTCACATGGGTGTGATGTCACTCCTCCCCTTCTGGGCGTTTGCAAAAAGGTAAATGAGACTGTAGTTTAGGATCACAGTGCGGAGCGATCACTGGTGACTGCAAAGTGATATATAAGGGACAACACCAAAGTCATTAATCACTACAAGGACAAGGCAGGAATGTGGGAGTCAGAGGGGTCACCCCACACTTATATCCCCTCTGACTGTCACTTCCTAAGCTCCTTTCCCTGCCATAACCTCTTATTCCCGCAGGTAAATTCTTACAGGACCCCCCTCCCCATCCCCTTCCCCTGCCGCAGCTGATTCTAAACGTCCTCCATATGTAATAATAGACAGGTACTCACCGGCAGCCTATGGTAATTCACAGGGTAGAACAGGGTACAGCACAGAAAAAATATGGCGATCCTCATTGTCTCCAGGGGGTATCTCAGCACCAAGATATGGCCAATGAGATATGAGCTCCAGGTGGATGGAGCCCCCTTATATACCCCAAGGGTGACATCACAACGCCCTCTGTGACATCATCACCCACAACATTCGGTCACATGACATCACCCAGCACCAGCATCATGTGACCCAGCATCAATAGAAAGTCCTTGTTGGCTATAGCAACTATTCAAAACTAAGTTTAAACTTTTCCAACAGCTAAAGGCGGCTCTGTGATGGCAGTTTCTTCTTGTGGACGGTTGTGATAAATCTGCAGAACATCTACATAACGCGACATGTAGAAAATCCTGTCTTTTCCCCTCTGTTCTTCCTCTGGTGCTACAGAGACGGATAGAAGGAGCTTTTCCAGACCTTACAGTGCACAATATGGGACCTAATCACTGATATCCCAGATCTCCTCAGTACAAGCATACCGCCAACCTATGAGGACTAGAAAGAGGGCGAAACCATGCGGCACGCGTAGTCTGGCCACGCCCCTATCCACACCCCAAGCCACGCCCTTTTTATGCCTTGGCAGGAGGAGATGTCTGTACAAAGCGCAAGTTATCAAAAGGCTGAAGGAACACTTTATCAACATGAATGAAGGTTTTGAAGGGCATCCACTGTCCCGGCACTACCGGAAGTTCCACAACCAATCTTATAAGGACACTAAGTTTTGTGGGATCCGATTAGTCCCCAGAAAATGGAGGGGAGGTGATTACCTGAGATTAATGTCGCGGATGGAATCCAAATGGATCTTCACATTAAATAGCTTGGCTCTGAAGGGCCTTAATCACGAGAGTCAGCTGTATGCCTTCAACTCGCAGCGGTATATACTGTATGTATTTTTTATCCCAGTACCAATTGAACATTTACATTGCACTTTTATGAACCTCCTTATATTTTATCAATATAATATGTCTTTTGGATATATTCCTTTGAATCCACCTATTTTATATATGTATTTGTTTCTATACATTGATACCCCTATTGGAGATACTATATAATGTTTTTATTTTTCTCCTTCATTTTTTCCTTTTTATCTCTGGATGGTACTAAGTGCCGAATTTATACTATCCTGGTAATATACACTGATTAACAGACTGTTTTTTATAGCCATCAGAAATATAAGTATATAATTTTTATTCATTTTTAACTAATTGTGAAAGTTTGAACAAAGTCTTTTTTATTATTATTTTTTTCACACACAGTCTATTCTTATTGGAATTCTATCTTAGTTCTATTGCACCTCCATATGTCCTTTTGCACCGTCTTGTTAGTATTGGATCTTCCTCCATTTCTTTGGTTGTATTATCTTTGTGGGGGGCGTTTGGACTTTATTAGGTTACCAGTTTGACTACCAGCGAGAAGCTGACGAAGAGGAACTGTGAGTCCTCGAAACGCGTAGTTTTTTTTGGCCTATACAGGACATCGAAGGAGAAGGAGAGAGTCAAGGCACAGGGATAAGCCCTCCTGATATCCAGAAGATATATATAACCATATCATATTATTGATACAAAATATAAATGCACAGAGTCAATAAAATCATTTAAAAACACCAAACTCCATCCTTACTTTGCAGGATACCTATTCCAAAGGTGTATCTAGGTTTTCTGGCACCCGGTGCAGCAGGGGCTGGCTGGCACATTTTAGCCTGGGGGGCAAGCACACAGCAGTGGCCCATGAGTAGCGGCCCATCCTTAACATGTTTATTACCAGATGCATCATAAGCCTATATTCACACGACCGTATTGTCTAAGTGCTGCCCGTGAAAAAACCTGACAGCACTTGGACCAGTTCAGATGAGTGTTTGTAGTGGTCAGACATAGTACATATTATTCTTATGTATTACTTAATGTTGAGCGATACCTTCCGATATCGGGAAATATCGGATCGGATTGGATCGGACCGATACCCAAAAAGTATCGGATATCGCCGATTCCGATACCGGAAACCAATGCAAGTCAATGGGACGCTAATATCGGAATGCCATCCCAGCGTGAGAGAATTCTCCTGATTGTTTAAAAGCCGGCAGGCGGTAAAAAGCCGCCGGCTTTTAAACAATCACACAGCCCCATACTGCTTCCCCGCAGCCTCCCACCCCGATCCTGCGCTCCCCCCGCCACCTCACATCCCGATCGTAAGTTAGGACCGGGCGGGGAGCGCAGCACCAAGGAGCAGGGAGCGAAGGACCCAGGCGGGGAAGCCGGCAGGGAAAAGACTTCACCGCCGGCTTTCCCGTTTTGTGCTGCGCTCTCCCGCCGGTTATTTCAAATGAACAGCTGAGGTATCAGGTGATGCTGATCAGCTGTTCATTTGAAGTAGCTGCGGTGCCCTCAGAGGGTTCATGTGAGTTCATGCTTCACTGCATGAACTCACATGAACTTTCCCACGGCCGCACAGGTCAGCCTCACCTCCCAGACCATCAGACCCATCATGATTGGAGTGTGCGCGGGTGTCTGTGCGATGTGTGCGGGTGTGTGCGCGATGCCTGCGGGTGTCTGCGTGCAGGCAGACATAGGCCGATGTGACACTACTACTCACATCGGCCTTTGTCTGTCCCCCGTCCACTCGTGCCAGCAGGATCAGCTCGATGGGAGCAGTAGTTCCCATCAGCCTGATCCTGCTATTTAAACTGCCCCATATGTTATTTTTGCCCCTATACATCTTTTATGTTTTTAGGCCCCCCATATATTTTTTTTGTTTTTGGTCCCCAATAAATTTTAAATACATTTTTCATTGGTGGCCAGTGGTTACCTAAAATAAATTAGTTCATACATTACCTGATCGCCACCTAAAATAAAGTAAAAAATAAAAAACTACACCTATACTCACCTAGACACCGGTTTATGCAATGATGGGGCTGCTTTACGGCCCCGTCATTCTAGCGGCGGCAGTGGTTTAGAGCGGTCACATTTTATGTGGCTGCTCTAAACTGGAGATCTTCGTGGGACACTCGTGGACTACTACGGAGGGGTAAGGATAAGGTTGTGGTTTATTATTTTATATTTTATTACAGGAGATCGATGGCTTCGGGGAATTAGGTGTCTAGGTGAGTATAGGTGTAGTTTTTTATTTTTTACTTTATTTTAGGTGGCGATCGGCGGGGACAGGTAATGTATGAACTAATTTATTTTAGGTAACCACTGGCCACCAATGAAAAATGTATTTAAAATTTATTGGGGACCAAAAACAAAAAAAATATATGGGGGGCCTAAAAACATAAAAGATGTATAGGGGCAAAAATAACATATGGGGCAGCTAAAATAGCTACTGCTCCCATCGAGCTGATCCTGCTGGCACAAGTGGACGGGGGACAGACATAGGCCGATGGGAGTAGTAGTGTCACATTAGCCTATGTCTGCCTGCACGCAGACACCCGCAGACATCGCGCACACACCCGCACACATCGCACAGACACCTGCGCACACACCAATCATGATGGGTCTGATGGTCTGGGAGGTGAGGCTGACCTGTGCGGCCGTGGGAAAGTTCATGTGAGTTCATGCAGTGAAGCATGAACTCACATGAACCCTCTGAGGGCACCACGGCTACTTCAAATGAACAGCTGATCAGCATCACCTGATACCTCAGCTGTTCATTTGAAATAACCGGCGGGAGAGCGCAGCACAGAACGGGAAAGCCGGCGGTGTAGTCTTTTCACTGCCGGCTTCCCCGCCCGGGTCCTTCGCTCCCTGCTCCTTGGTGCTGCGCTCCCCGCCCGGTCCTAACTTACGATCGGGATGGGAGGTGGCGGGGGGAGCGCAGGATCGGGGTGGGAGGCTGCGGGGAAGCAGTATGGGGCTGTGTGATTGTTTAAAAGCCGGCGGCTTTTTACCGCCCGCCGGCTTTTAAACAATCAGGAGAATTCTCTCACGCTGGGATGGCTTTCCGATATTAGTGTCCCATTGACTTGCATTGGTTTCCGGTATCGGAATCGGCGATATCCGATACTTTTGGGTATCGGTCCTATCCAATCTGATACGATATTTCCCGATATCGGAAGGTATCGCTCAACACTACTCCTGACCCCACACATAAACTTCAGCTCATCCAGCACCATGACAACCAGCACAGCAGAGTCCTGCATCTGACGCGCCCCTGGGCCTGCTGTGTCGCGCAGCGTCTCGCGCACGGGGCTTACCCGGAACCGGATCAGATGAGGGTTGTAGTCTCCGAGTGGCGGGGACCCGGTCCGTGCCCAGGGAGTCAACTCAGTGTGTGGCAGTCTTGATAGATGTTATTTGAGTGTCGACTACGCCACCCGTTGATTTGCAGCTATGGAGCTGCCGCTGCAGGGCAGACCGCTGAGGCCGGTGTAGAATTGTGCAGCGTGATAGTATAACCCCCAACGGGAGGGGTATGGCCTCAGGGCAGCCGACGTGGAAAATGGGGGTAGCAGGAACCACTCAGAGACGGTGCGGTGTAATTCAGGGTCTTTACTGGTAACAACGATAGACCCTCCCGGAGTACTTGCTAGCGAACGGGGCCTGGTCAGTCCTTGAGCAGATGGGATCTCCCCTGGCCAGGCGGAGTTGTAGGCCTCCCAAACTGACTGTACTCTTCTGGCTACCTTGCTAGAAGCGGATATAAGTAGCCCACGTCCCTGAGTGTACCGTGTGGTGCTCACCCGTATGGCCGGTGACTCGGGGCCTTCTAATGGCTTCCGCTCCACGATGGCGGTGCTGGTCCCACGCGTGTGACCGTGCCTTCGGGTTTCTGGGCCTGAGGACCTGAAATCCCCTGCCGGTCGGCTTCTGCTGCTGGGTAAGAGTTAGTCCCCACAGCCTCGGACGCCGGGTCCGGTAAGAAAGCTTCTCAGTCAGGGCGAGCTCTGCAGCTGCCAGCCCCTGACTCGTATTAGTATTGCTCCCACTGAGCTTCTGCTGTTTCTTCATATGACTGTTTCTTGTCTCTACTCTCCTTGACTCCAGGCTCAGGCCCCTGGACAGGGCCTGCCTGTGGAGCAGAGCCCATAGAGCAGCTCTGCTCCCTGTCTTCTCCTCTCAGAACTCCCTACCCTGCCTCAGCCCCAGGTTTATATAGGGGAAGTCCTTCCCCTCCCAAGACTGGGCAGGAGGTGTGGCATGCACAGGATCCCTGACCAAAGGACCTCCCACCTGCTCTCAGACATAATATCTCTATCACTGTGGCAACCAGACCCCTGGGGTGTCACACATCCACTGAGGCCCCTGATCATGTGACCCCTGACTCTTCCCCTCCTGTGACCTCATCACAGCTCCTGTGCGCACAGAGCAGCCATATATGTGGTGGCGGCTCTGCAGGTGGAGGTATGTGGGGATCCCCCATTACTGGGCGCAGGGGGCATTAACCCCTTGAGCACAGAGACTCTTTTGGGGTCTTGTGTTGCCCCTTTATAAGAATCATAAGGTTTTTGTTCTGTTTCCTGTAATAGATACATACGACCCAACTATGGAGACAGGAAGGGAGGAAACGTATTGTTCTCATAGTAAAGGGCCCCTTTACTGGCCCCACAGTGTAATGCCCCCATTATGCCCCTTATACAGAATGTATGATGCCCCCACACAGTGTAATGCCCCCATTATGCCCCTTATGTAGGATGCATGATGCCCCCCACAGTGTAATGCCCCCATTATACCCCTTATGCAGTATGTATGATGCCCCCACACAGTGTAATGCCCCCATTATGCCCCTTATGTAGGATGCATGATGCCCCCCACAGTGTAATGCCCCCATTATACCCCTTCTGCAGTATGTATGATGCCCCCACACAGTGTAATGCCCCCATTATGCCCCTTATGCAGGATGCATGATGCCCCCACACAGTGTAATGCCCCCATTATGCCCCTTATGCAGGATGTATGATGCCCCCACACAGTGTAATGCCCCCATTATGCCCCTTATGCAGTATGTATGATGCCCCCCACACAGTGTAATGCCCCCATTATGCCCCTTATGCAGGATGTATGATGCCCCCACACAGTGTTATGCCCCTTATGCAGGATGTATGATGCCCCCCACATAGTGTAATGCCCCCATTATGCCCCTTATGCAGGATGTATGATGCCCACACACAGTATAATGCCCCCATTATGCCCCTTATGCAGTATACATGATGCCCCCACACAGTGTAATGCCCCCATTATGCTCCTTATGCAGTATGTATGATGCCCCCACAGTGTAATGCCCCCATTATGCCCCTTATGCAGTATGTATGATGCCCCCACACAGTGTAATGCCCCATTATGCCCCTTATACAGTATATATGATGCCCCACACAGTGTAATGCCCCCATTATGCCCCTTATACAGTATGTATGATGCACCACACAGTGTATGCCACCATTATGCCCCTCATGCAGTATGTATGATGCTCCCACACAGTGTAATGCCCCCATTATGCCCCTTATACAAGATGTATGATGCTACCACACAATGTAATGCCCCCATTATGCCCCTTATGCAGTATGTATGATGCCCCCACACAGTGTATTGCCCCCATTATGCCCCTTATACAAGATGTATGATGCTACCACACAATGTAATGCCCCCATTATGCCCCTTATGCAGTATGTATGATGCCCCCACACAGTGTATTGCCCCCATTATGCCCCTTATGCAGTATATATGATGCCCCAAAAAGTTTAATGCCCCCATTATGCCCCTTATGTAGTATGTATTATGCCCCCACACAGTGTAATGCCCCCATTATGCCCCTTATGCAGTATGCAGGACATTGCCAGACCTCATGTGGCTGGAGTGTGTCAGCAGTTTCTGCAAGGTGAAGGCATTGAAGCTATGGACTGGCCCGCCTGTTCCCCAGACCTGAATCCGATTGAGCACATCTGGGACATCATGTCTCGCTCCATCTGTGTCACCCTGGCCTGGATGCCACAAAATGTATTAAAGCTGTGTCTGAGAGCAAGGGGGAGGTTCTCTAGTCAGGGGAACATTAGCATGCAATGCCTCCTGTCTCAGGCCAGTAGGGGGAGCAGGCTGCCCCTATAAAAACTGGTGCTGGGGGCAGGGTTAGAGAGAACTGGATGGCCTGTCTCAGCATTGAGACTTGTCCCAGAGCAGAACAGGGACAGACAGTTGCACTGCACCTAAGAGGAAGTGTGGCAGGAGGAGAGTCACAAGCCAGAGACAAGAGGCGAAGAGAGCCTGTCTTGGCAGAAAGAGGACTTAATTTACCAGACTTTGGTGTCTGAGGCTGAGAGGATTCCACATCCCCCAGCAGAGAACCAGTCCGCAGGGGACTGTATATTCCTTGGCCTAAGAAGCCTGGAGGCCCTGCCACAACAGAAGGGACCAGTAAAGCCGTACAAGGCTGGGAGCAGAAAGGAACCCACGTCGCAGGCCATACAGGCGAGAATACACAGAAAGCTTGGAAACGTGGGCTGTTACCCTATCAGGAGGAGATAGCCAGAAGGAGCGCAGAAAGCACGGTAGGCCTACACCCTTACCCTGACCAGGGCCAATTTCCCCGTTGCTCTCAGACATCCAGGTCCCCCTCCTAGCCGGGACTGTTTATGGGTCAATTTACCTGTTCTAGTAAAGACCCTGGACTGCAACCTGTTGTCTGTGTGCTCCTTGCTTCTCCAGCACTATCAGCACTGGGAGTCTCACCACCATCACTCCCACCATCCACTATACTGCCCTGGGGCCGCACTCTTCCCGTGGGGAGTCACACTACCCTAGCTGCACACCTCATCAGCCCCAGCGGTCGGCATGCAGCGGCGGTTCCTAATAACCGCAATCCACGGGTGGCGTAGTCGGACATAATCAATAGCACATAACGGACTACCACTGGCCTGACCACCCTGAGCCACGGAACCGGGTTGCCACTACTACTCCCATCGTTCCCAGACTGCCCGGATCCGAGTGCCCCACGGCCCAAGGGGCGAGTCAGCTTTGGCGTAGTCGGCAGGATTTCATGCCCGCAACCACCGGGTACTGCGTGCCTGAAAAAGACTTTTGTAACTTACCTGTGGCGAAGTTTCCTGCCGTCCGGAGTCGTTTCCCGCCATCCGGAGCCGATTCCCGCCATCAGACGCCATCTTGGACTGTTTCCCGCCGTCTTCTGCCGTCTTCCCGCCATCCGCAGCTGTTTCTCGCCATCGGACGCCATCTTCAGGACGCCGCGCGGGAAGAAGAGGGGCGTGGACTTCAAAACCGCGCGAGATCCGAAGCTCCGCCCCACGCACCGACGCTGCGCAAGGTCCTGGAAGGGAGAGAGAGCGACGCTGACGTCATCAGGACGCGACGCAAGGTCCTCGTCCAGAGCAGCAGCAGCGGAGCCGCGGCCTACAGAAGAGGATCGTCGGAAGGTAGGCCACGCTTAACTAGGGGGGAGGAAGATGTCGGACACAGAGGCGCCCACTACCACCAACGCAGCTGCAGCAGCGGTGATGCCCTTTTCCCTGCCCTACATCCCTGGAGCGGCCTGGCTGCCCAAATACTCAGGGGAGCCCCATGCCCTAACTGACTTCAAGGAAAGGCTATACAGTTTGTTCCACGTTTACCCCCTGACAGAGGAACAGAAGGTCAGCATATTGACAGGGCAGTTAACTGGCGCAGCCCAAAGGGAGGTAAAATCATGGCCCACTGAGGATAAAAGGACTGTGAAGGGTATTCTGGCCCGGCTGCGGGGTACCTTTGACACACGTACCTCCGCTGAGATTAAAATGAGGTTCTATGGATGTAAGCAGCGGGCACAGGACAGCATCAGAGACTATGCCCTAAATCTGCAGGAAGCCTTGAGGGCTATTCAACAAACTGACCCTGGCAGTGTGCAGGAAACGGATAAGCTGCTAACAGAACAATTCATAGAAGGTCTGCTGTCTAGCGCCCACAGGGCCCAACTGCGTCTCATGTTCTTTCAGAACCCCGACCTAACCTTTGCCAAATTTAAGGACAGGGCCATAAGGGTGCTCCGTGAATCTGCAACCAGTGGCGCTATAAACCCCCGGCGCCCTGCTCTCACCAACCACCAGGAGGCGGCGCCCTCTTCTATGGATCCCGTGGGGGCTGATGCACAGGCCCTGAACCAAGCCCCGTCGAAAGACCTGCACCACCAAGTCCAGGAGCTGACCAGGAGCGTCGCGGCGTTGACCAGGACCGTCCAGGCGTTGCAAGTGGACCCGTCAAGACCCATCGAGCTGGCTTCAAGTCCGGAGGATGTCCAGTGGCGTCGACAGAGGAGGATCCCGTCGTTCCGAGGGAGGCCCACAGACCGCTACGCAGAGGATGGACAGCCCATTTGCCGTCGATGCAACCAGCCCGGACACATTTCCAGGTACTGTAATTTAAAAGGGTCCAACCTGGGGCAAAGGGCCAACCCCCAGGCATAAGATCACCAGGCCCTTACAATTGGCGTAATAAGTACGTTGGGGGGCGCCCGGTTTTACCCATGGTGCTGGACGGTATCCCCATGAGCGCCTTGCTGGATAATAGGTCACAAGTAACCACTATCCCTTATGTACTTTTTAAGCAGTATTGGACTGATGCTGATATCACACGGTCCAGACAATAACTTGAGCATCATCGCCAGTAATGGCTTACCCGTGCCGCAGATGGGGTTCAAGGAGATGACCATTAAAATTGGTAAAGTTGAACTGCCGGCACAGGGGGTGATTATTGTGGACATTGACCGTCGTGAAAGTCACCCTAAAATAACTGTGGGTACTAACGTAATTGAAAATTGTCTTTCAGAGGTAATTGTAATTCTACAACAGGTGGCGGTGAATGCTAGTTCCAGCCAACAGAGAGTCCTCAACAAGGAGATAAAAGCCCTGATGAGACGGCAGCAGGTAGAACTGTCTGGTGGTGAGATCGGTAGCGTAAGACTGAGTGACCCATTCCCCATTTCCATGCCTCCCAAAAGTGAAATGATGATCTGGTGTCGGACTGCAATCGGGTTGAGAGGTAGAGACTACCAAGCCATGGTAGAACCCGTGTACTCATACAGCAGGCCCACCATTTTGACAGCCCGGGGGGTGGTTGATGTCCGTCATGGGAGGGTGCCCGTCCGCATCCTCAACATTGGGGAGAGGGAAGTACACTTACCCAGGTACGCTACACTCGCCAAACTGTTTGTTGTCGAACACAAAGCTATCAGGGCCGTGGAACCCTTGCCTCCATCTCCTCAGGCGGAGGGTAATGGCTCCCAGAAACAAAAGGAGGACTGGTGCCAGAAACTCCATGTGGGTGCTGACTCCACTCCCCTGCACCAAAAACAAGGAGTCTACCGGGTGGTACAGGAGTACGAGAGAGTCTTTAGTAAGCACCCGCTAGACTTCGGCAGAGTAAAAGGGATAGAACACCACATCCCCACAGGGAGCCACCCACCAATAAAAGAGAGGCACAGACCTGTACCCCCTGCACATTATCAGAATGCAAAGGGCATGCTAAGAGAGATGAAAGAAGCTGGGGTTATTAGAGACAGCTGTAGCCCCTGGGCAGCCCCCTTGGTTCTGGTCAAAAAGAAAGACGGCACCATGAGAATGTGCGTGGACTATAGACAAATCAACCGTATCACCCACAAAGACGCATATCCGCTGCCTAGAATAGAGGAGTCTTTAGCCGCACTAAAATCTGCTAACTTCTTTTCTACTTTGGACCTTACTAGCGGGTACTGGCAGGTTCCTGTGACAGAGGCTGACAAGGAGAAGACTGCCTTCACCACCCCGATGGGACTGAGTGAGTTCAACTGTATGCCCTTCGGGCTCTGCAACGCACCAGGGACCTTCCAGAGGCTGATGGAATGATGTCTAGGGCACCGAAACTTCGAGACGGTCCTCCTTTACCTGGACGACGTGATCGTCTATTCGAAGACCTACGAGGACCACCTAAAGCACCTGGCCGAGGTGTTCGAAGCCCTGGCAGGCTATGGCCTGAAGGTGAAACCATCGAAGTGTCACCTGCTGAAACCAAAGGACCAGTACCTAGGGCACGTGGTAAGCGCGGAAGGAGTGGCCCCCGACCCTGACAAGGTCACGGCAATCAAGAGCTGGCCAAGCCCCTCGAACATCAAAGAGGTGAGACAGTTTCTCGGGTTGGTAGGCTACTACAGAAGGTTCATCCCCGGGTTCACTAAGATGGCAGCTCCTATGCAGGACCTCCTGATCGGACAGTCTAAGTCCAGGAGCCAAAAGCCGCCCTTCAAGTGGGATAAACCGGAAGAGGAGTCCTTCCGCCAGCTAAAGATGGCCCTCACAGGGGACGAGATCCTGGCCTACCCTGATTATGGCCAGCCTTTCATTCTCCACACAGATGCCAGTAATGTGGGACTGGGAGCCGTACTGTTCCAAAACCAACAGGGCAGAGAAAGGGTGATCGCGTACGCCAGCCGGAAGCTGAGACCCACCAAGAGGAACCCGGAGAATTACAGCTCCTTCAAGCTAGAATTCTTGGCGGTGGTGTGGGCCGTGACGGAACGCTTCAAGCATTACCTGGCCTCCGCAAAGTTCACCGTGTACACGGACAACAACCCGTTGACACACCTGGACAATGCAAGACTGGGTGCCCTAGAACAGCGGTGGATGGCCCGTCTCTCCAACTATGACTGATCAAGTACCGGGCCAGCAAAACCAATGCCAACGCTGACGCCCTATCGAGGATGCCTCACTTATCTGAAGGTGACGAAGACCCAGAAGAGCTGGAGGAGGTAGAACTCCCCGCGTTTCACCGGTATGGAGCTGCTCAATACTCCCACCGCGTGAAGGAGGAGGATCTAACAACCGTGATGATAAATCCCCTACCTCAACACAGCTGGGCCGAGACCCAAGATAGTGACCCTGCCATCCGCCTGGTGAAAGATCTGCTGACCCAGGAAGATGCCCGCATAGATCCGGATGCTCCAGAGGAAGCCAAGCAGCTATGGAAAGAGAAGAGCAAGCTGTTCCTCTACGAAGGCAAGTTGTGCAGAAGGATTGTCAACCACCGGACGCACGAGCTGACCTGGCAAGTCGTGGTCCCAAGGCGGGATGCAGCTATGGTCCTGGGGGCTTACCTTGACAGAGCGGGACACATCGGTTCGGTTGGAAGAAACTGGAGTTCCTACTAAGAGGAAGGTTCTTTTGGGTCGGCATGAGAGGAGCTGTAGAAAAATGGTGCAGAGACTGTGGCCCTTGTCACCTAAGGAGGAAGGACCGCACCAGCCAGAAGACACCCTTGAGGCCCATCGTCACCACGCAGCCTCTTGAGCTGGTAGCTCTGGACCATGTCAAATTGGCTCCCAGCCGGTCAGGATACATCTATGCCCTGACAATCGTGGACCACTATTCCCGTTTTCTAGTGGTGGTCCCAGTAAAAGACTTGACAGCCCAAACAGCGGCCAGAGCCTTCCAGCAATATTTTTTGCCGTCCACACGGGTATCCGGAACAGGTCCTGACAGACCAGGGTCCAGCGTTCGAGGCTGAAATCTTCCAGGAGTTCGGCAACCTCTATGGCTGTAAGAAGATTCGGACAACGCCTTACCACCCACAAACCAACGGGATGTGTGAGAAGATGAACAATATAGTCATTGATCTCCTGAAGACGTTGCCCCTGGAGGAGCGCAGCCTGTGGCCAGAAAAACTGCCGGACCTGATAGACTTATACAATCATATCCCGGTGAATGCTACCAACTGCACCCCGGCTTACCTGATGCGACCCAGACCGGGTAAGCTGCCTATAGACCTGGAGATGGGAGTCCTAACGCCTGAGGACACCTCCCCGGATGCGGACTGGGATACGGAAAGGCAACTGCAGTACAAGAAGGTGCAGTAGACTGTGGAGAAGAGCCTGGCCCAGGTGAGAGAGAGGCAAGAAAAACTCTTCAACCAACACGCCCCTGCTGGTCCCCTAGAACCTGGTGAGCAAGTCCTAAAGCGAAAAAGAAGGCTTCACAAGTTGGACGACCAGTGGGAAAGGGAACCCTACACCGTACTGCAGTCTGATCACGACAAACCCGAAGGTGTGCGTGATCATCAAGGACAGAGGAGAAACCACTAGTACCGTCTCCAGAGACCATCTCAAAAGATGCCCCGAGCAACTCCGTAGTGCAGAAGAGGATCAGAGTGACCTTGAACCCGCAGAGGACAAGGAAGAAATGATCAGCACCGTTCTCGGAGAGTTCCCTCAGTCCTGGACTCGCATAAATGATGCCATAGTGGTACCCGTCCTGCATTTCCTGCAACCGGCACAGCAACAACCAACACCAGAGCCGGAAGGTGAAGAGGAGCAAGCGGTTCCAGAGGCAGAAGAGCCTGTACCAGCAGCCCAGGAGAGTCAACCCTCTGCTGACAGTGAGCCTGCCATGCCTGCGGTAAGCCAAAGGACCCACAGACAGCTGCCTTCCCTACCTGTACACCCAGCTGGTAGCTGTACCCCTAACGCTAGTGGGGAAAGCCAGGTTGGTCCACCACCAGACAGTGGGCTACGTAGGTCAACCAGGAGCACAAAGGGGCTGATACCCGCTCGCTGGAGAATATAGAGCGCACTAAAATTGTAAATAACCTTGTTGCCAAATGTTGAATTGTTTGCAAAGTTACATGCATGTTTGGTAATTCCGTGTTTCAGTTTCTTGCAGTTACTGTAAGGACTCACAGGTTATGGACTTTTTATAACCGGGACCTGGTATGGACTGCGTTCGGAGCCTAACCAAGGAATGAACTAAGACTGTGAAGGACTTGGGGTAGGACAGACCCCCACCTGGTTAAGGCTCCCCGTTGTATAGGTGATATGGACACCCGGTCACAGGCCACACTGTGACCTTAAGAACTCAATTTGTGCGTCGTCTGTCTATTAATGTCTATTAATGTTTTATTGTCTTTGTTTATTGTTTAGTCCCGGAGTACTAAATTTCACTAGGGGGGAATGTGTCACCCTGGCCTGGATGCCACAAAATGTATTAAAGCTGTGTCTGAGAGCAAGGGGGAGGTTCTCTAGTCAGGGGAACATTAGCATGCAATGCCTCCTGTCTCAGGCCAGTAGGGGGAGCAGGCTGCCCCTATAAAAGCTGGTGCTGGGGGCAGGGTTAGAGAGAACTGGATGGCCTGTCTCAGCATTGAGACTTGTCCCAGAGCAGAACAGGGACAGACAGTTGCACTGCACCTAAGAGGAAGTGTGGCAGGAGGAGAGCCACAAGCCAGAGACAAGAGGCGAAGAGAGCCTGTCTTGGCAGAAAGAGGACTTAATTTACCAGACTTTGGTGTCTGAGGCTGAGAGGATTCCACATCCCCCAGCAGAGAACCAGTCCGCAGGGGACTGTATATTCCTTGGCCTAAGAAGCCTGGGGGCCCTGCCACAACAGAAGGTACCAGTAAAGCCGTACAAGGCTGGGAGCAGAAAGGAACCCACGTCGCAGGCCATACAGGCGAGAATACACGGAAAGCTTGGAAACGTGGGCTGTTACCCTATCAGGAGGAGATAGCCAGAAGGAGCGCAGAAAGCACGGTAGGCCTACACCCTCACCCTGACCAGGGCCAATTTCCCCGTTGCTCTCAGACATCCAGGTCCCCCTCCTAGCCGGGACTGTTTATGGGTCAATTTACCTGTTCTAGTAAAGACCCTGGACTGCAACCTGTTGTCTGTGTGCTCCTTGCTTCTCCAGCACTATCAGCACTGGGACTCTCACCACCATCACTCCCACCATCCACTATACTGCCCTGGGGCCGCACTCTTCCCGTGGGGAGTCACACTACCCTAGCTGCACACCTCATCAGCCCAAGCGGTCGGCATGCAGCGGCGGTTCCTAATAACCGCAAATCCACGGGTGGCGTAGTCGGACATAAACATCAGCACATAACGGACTACCACTGGCCTGACCACCCTGAGCCACGA
Organism: Phyllobates terribilis; assembly: GCF_046119375.1. Classification (NCBI taxonomy): domain Eukaryota; kingdom Metazoa; phylum Chordata; class Amphibia; order Anura; family Dendrobatidae; genus Phyllobates; species Phyllobates terribilis. The sequence goes on from NW_027362891.1 coordinate 1,326,977, forward strand.
AACCGGGTTGCCACTACTACTCCCATCGTTCCCCTACTGCCCGGATCCGAGTACCCCACGGCCCATGGGGCGAGTCACATCCACCAACGTCGCGTTGCACCACTGACTGTTCAGGAGTTGGCTGATGCTTTAGTCTAGGTCTGGGAGGAGATCCCACAGGAGACCATCCGCAACCTCATCAGGAGCATGCCCAGGCGTTGTAGGGAGGTCATACAGGCACGTGGAGGCCACACACAATACTGAGCTTTCATCTGTGAAGAGCAGAGGGCACCAGTGGCGACTTTGCCAATCCTGGTGTTCTGTGGCAAATGTCAAGCGTCCTGCTCGGTGTTGGGCTGTGAGCACAACCCCCATCTGTGGACATCGGGCCCTCATACCACCCTCATGGAGTCGGTTTCTAACCGTTTGTGCAGACACATGCACATTTGTGGCCAGCTGGAGGTCATTTTGCAGGGCTCTGGCAGTGCTCCTCCTGTTCCTCCTTGCACAAAGGAGGAGGTAACGGTCCTGTTGCTGGGTTGTTGCCCTCCTATGGCTCCCTGCACATCTCCTGGTATCTGCTCCATGCTCTGGACACTGTGCTGACAGACACAGCTACACTTCTTGCCACAGCTCGCACTGATGTGCCATCCTGGATGAACGGCACTACCTGAGCAACTTCTGTGGGTTGTACTGTAGACACTGCCTAATGCTAATGTACCTCTAGGGGTGAGAGCAATGGCAAAATGAAAAAGTGACCAAAACATCAGCCAAAAAGAATGAGAACAGAGAAATGGTCTGTGGTCACCACCTGCAGAACCACTCCTTTATAGGGGGTATCTGGCTAATTGCCTATCATTTCTACCAGTTGTCTGCTCCATTTGCACAACAGCAGGAGAAATTGATTCACAATCCGTGTTGCTTCATAACTGGACAGGTAGATTTCACAGAAGTGTTATTGACTTGGAGTTGTGATGATGAGGTGCACCTTTGGTCAAAATCAGAGGCTTCGTGTCCCGTTTGCAACAGGCTTGACCTTAAATGTTGCCGAAAGGCAACAAAGGATGACCTTTTGTTGCAAACGGGACACAAGATGGCCGACTTTTGTTGCCGGAATGCAACGTCTGTTGCATTTGGGCAACAGGCTTGACCTTGATACATTGGAACTGGACTAAAGAGTCAATATGGTAGTATGACCTTCTGTACTATAGTAATATATAGGGACTGATGGGGGAAATTTGTTTTTTGGCATTTGGGACGCTTACGCACGCGGTGGGATGCGCTAAATTTTTTTCAGGGTTAAGGCAAAATTTTTGCTCGAAACTGCACGCTCTGCGGCCTGAAATATCGCTCCTGAGGGGGTCTACGCAATAAAAATGCAAAAAAATGTAACATTAGGGTTGGCTAAATCACTTACCTGATTGACCAATAGCCAGCCCTCATTGACTTTTTTGTTGACATTGTGTGTTCTGAGGAAACTCCACCGGGTGGCAATGTTGTCCAACTTTTTAATTTTTTATTTTAGGATTGTAAAAACACCAGATGGCAATGTTTCTCTTTCTAATGTGCACGCAAGCATGAGAGCTGGCTGCTGGTTGTCCTGGATTACCTGCATCCAGCCCTCATATTGGGCATATAATGTATATAGCCAACTCTCAAATTTTTTTTGCTTTAATAACACTAAGGCTATGTAACCACGATGCAGAAATGAAGCATTTTGTTCACGGCTGCCTCTAGCCAGCCCCCCAATTTTTTTTTTCTTTAATAACACAAATACCATGAGGGCTGGCTATCGTGTGTCCACGGCTGCCTCTAGCCAGCCCCCCAATTTTTTTTTTCTTTAATAACACAAACACCATGAGGGCTGGCTATCGTGTGTTCACGGATGCCTCTAGCCAGCCCCCCAATTTTTTTTTTCTTTAATAACACAAACACCATGAGGGCTGGCTATCGTGTATCCACGGCTACCTCTAGCCAGCCCCCCAATTTTTTTTTTCTTTAATAACACAAGCACCATGAGGGCTGGCTATCGTGTGTCCACGGCTGCCTCTAGCCAGCCCCCCAATTTTTTTTTTCTTTAATAACACAAACACCATGAGGGCTGGCTATCGTGTGTTCACGGCTGCCTCTAGCCAGCCCCCCAATTTTTTTTTTCTTTAATAACACAAACACCATGAGGGCTGGCTATCGTGTGTCCACGGCTGCCTCTAGCCAGCCCCCCAAATATTTTTTTTCTTTAATAACACAAACACCATGAGGGCTGGCTATCGTGTGTTCACGGCTGCCTCTAGCCAGCCCCCCAATTTTTTTTTTCTTTAATAACACAAACACCATGAGGGCTGGCTATCGTGTGTTCACAGATGCCTCTAGCCAGCCCCCCAATTTTTTTTTTTCTTTAATAACACAAACACCATGAGGGCTGGCTATCGTGTATCCACGGCTACCTCTAGCCAGCCCCCCAATTTTTTTTTTCTTTAATAACACAAGCACCATGAGGGCTGGCTATCGTGTGTCCACGGCTGCCTCTAGCCAGCCCCCCAATTTTTTTTTTTCTTTAATAACACAAACACCATGAGGGCTGGCTATCGTGTGTTCACGGCTGCCTCTAGCCAGCCCCCCAATTTTTTTTTTCTTTAATAACACAAACACCATGAGGGCTGGCTATCGTGTGTCCACGGCTGCCTCTAGCCAGCCCCCCAAATATTTTTTTTCTTTAATAACACAAACACCATGAGGGCTGGCTATCGTGTGTTCACGGCTGCCTCTAGCCAGCCCCCCAATTTTTTTTTTCTTTAATAACACAAACACCATGAGGGCTGGCTATCGTGTGTTCACGGCTGCCTCTAGCCAGCCCCCCAATTTTTTTTTTTCTTTAATAACACAAACACCATGAGGGCTGGCTATCGTGTGTTCACGGCTGCCTCTAGCCAGCCCCCCAATTTTTTTTTTTCTTTAATAACACAAACACCATGAGGGCTGGCTATCGTGTATCCACGGCTACCTCTAGCCAGCCTCCCAATTTTTTTTTTCTTTAATAACACAAGCACCATGAGGCCTGGCTATCGTGTGTCCACGGCTGCCTCTAGCCAGCCCCCCAATTTTTTTTTTCTTTAATAACACAAACACCATGAGGGCTGGCTATCATGTGTCCACGGCTGCCTCTAGCCAGCCCCCCAATTTTTTTTTTCTTTAATAACACAAACACCATGAGGGCTGGCTATCGTGTGTCCACGGCTGCCTCTAGCCAGCCCTCAAATTTTTTTTTTCTTTAATAACACAAACACCATGATGGCTGGCTATGAGGAAGGGAGCTATGTCCTTGTAAAGTTAGCTTGTTGTCATGTGGAAAAGAGTTTGAGGGGATTGTGGCCCTGTGGAAATGCTTGTGACCCGGCAGAAGGAGCCAGTGGTCCTGTGGAGAGAGCTGATGGGGTTGAGGCCCTGTGGAAAGGCCTGTGACCCTGTATAGGGGTCCGTTGCCCTGTGGAGAGAGCTGTAGGGGCTCGTGCCCTATGGAAATGACTATGGCCATGTAGACAGGCCTTCTGGCCTTGAAGAGGGGGCTTGTGCCTTGCAGACGGGCCTTGTGTCTCTGTGGAGAGAGCTAAAGGGGGCAGTGGCGGTGCAGAAAGTGCATTTCGCCCTGTTGATGGGAGCTATGGCCCGGTAAAGAGAGCTTATTGTCCTGTGGAGAAGAGTTGGAGGGGCTTGTGGCACTGTGGAAAGGCCTGTGGCCCAGTAGGAGCCTGTGGTCCTGTGGAGACAGCTGAAGGGGTTGAGGCCCTGTGGAAAGGCCTGTGACCCTGTATAGGGGTCTGTGGCCCCGCAGAGGGGCATGTGGCGATGTAAAGAGAGCTGGAGGGAGTTGTGGCCTGAGGAAAAGGCCATGTGGAGCCGGCTGGAGAGGCCTGTGGAAGGCTCTGGAGTAAGATTTGAGCCTATGAAGTCCTTTGCAGTAAACAACATGCAACATGATTGCCTGTGGAGAGAGCTGGAGGGGCTTGTGGCACTGTGGAAAGGCCTGTGGCCCAGTAGGAGCCTGTGGTCCTGTGGAGAGAGCTGAATGTGTTGTGGCCCTGTGGAAAGGCCTGTGACCCTGTATAGGGGTCCGTTGCCCTGTGGAGAGAGCTGGAGGGGCTCGTGCCGTATGGAAATGACTATAGCCATGTAGAAAGGCCTTTTGGCCTTGAAGAGGGCGCTTGTGCCCTGCAGACGGGCCCTGTGACTCTGTGGAGAGAGCTGTTGGGAGTTGTAGCCGTGTGGAAAGTGCATTTGGCCCTGTGGAGGTGAGCTATGGCCCTGTAAAGAGAGCTTCTTGTCCTGTGGAGAGAGCTGGAGGGTGTTGTGGCCCTGTGGAAAGGTCTGTGGCCCTATGGATAGGCCCTTTAGCCTTGTGGAAAGGGCTGTGGCCCTGTGGTGAGAGCTGGAAGGAGTTGTGGGCTGTGGAAAAGCCTGTGGTCCTGTGGAGACAGCTGAAGGGGTTGAGGCCCTGTGGAAAGGCCTGTGACCCTGTATAGGGGTCTGTGGCCCCGCAGAGGGGCATGTGGCGATGTAAAGAGAGCTGGAGGGAGTTGTGGCCTGAGGAAAAGGCCATGTGGAGCGGGCTGGAGAGGCCTGTGGAAGGCTCTGGAGTAAGATTTGAGCCTATGAAGTCCTTTGCAGTAAACAACATGCAACATGATTGCCTGTGGAGAGAGCTGGAGGGGCTTGTGGCACTGTGGAAAGGCCTGTGGCCCAGTAGGAGCCTGTGGTCCTGTGGAGAGAGCTGAAGGTGTTGTGGCCCTGTGGAAAGGCCTGTGACCCTGTATAGGGGTCCGTTGCCCTGTGGAGAGAGCTGGAGGGGCTCGTGCCGTATGGAAATGACTATAGCCATGTAGAAAGGCCTTTTGGCCTTGAAGAGGGCGCTTGTGCCCTGCAGACGGGCCCTGTGACTCTGTGGAGAGAGCTGTTGGGAGTTGTAGCCGTGTGGAAAGTGCATTTGGCCCTGTGGAGGTGAGCTATGGCCCTGTAAAGAGAGCTTCTTGTCCTGTGGAGAGAGCTGGAGGGTGTTGTGGCCATGTGGAAAGGTCTGTGGCCCTATGGATAGGCCCTTTAGCCTTGTGGAAAGGGCTGTGGCCCTGTGGTGAGAGCTGGAAGGAGTTGTGGGCTGTGGAAAAGCCTGTGGTCCTGTGGAGACAGCTGAAGGGGTTGAGGCCCTGTGGAAAGGCCTGTGACCCTGTATAGGGGTCTGTGGCCCCGCAGAGGGGCATGTGGCGATGTAAAGAGAGCTGGAGGGAGTTGTGGCCTGAGGAAAAGGCCATGTGGAGCGGGCTGGAGAGGCCTGTGGAAGGCTCTGGAGTAAGATTTGAGCCTATGAAGTCCTTTGCAGTAAACAACATGCAACATGATTGCCTGTGGAGAGAGCTGGAGGGGCTTGTGGCACTGTGGAAAGGCCTGTGGCCCAGTAGGAGCCTGTGGTCCTGTGGAGAGAGCTGAAGGTGTTGTGGCCCTGTGGAAAGGCCTGTGACCCTGTATAGGGGTCCGTTGCCCTGTGGAGAGAGCTGGAGGGGCTCGTGCCGTATGACTATAGCCATGTAGAAAGGCCTTTTGGCCTTGAAGAGGGCGCTTGTGCCCTGCAGACGGGCCCTGTGACTCTGTGGAGAGAGCTGTTGGGAGTTGTAGCCGTGTGGAAAGTGCATTTGGCCCTGTGGAGGTGAGCTATGGCCCTGTAAAGAGAGCTTCTTGTCCTGTGGAGAGAGCTGGAGGGTGTTGTGGCCCTGTGGAAAGGTCTGTGGCCCTATGGATAGGCCCTTTAGCCTTGTGGAAAGGGCTGTGGCCCTGTGGTGAGAGCTGGAAGGAGTTGTGGGCTGTGGAAAAGCCTGTGGTCCTGTGGAGACAGCTGAAGGGGTTGAGGCCCTGTGGAAAGGCCTGTGACCCTGCATAGGGGTCTGTGGCCCCGCAGAGGGGCATGTGGCGATGTAAAGAGAGCTGGAGGGAGTTGTGGCCTGAGGAAAAGGCCATGTGGAGCGGGCTGGAGAGGCCTGTGGAAGGCTCTGGAGTAAGATTTGAGCCTATGAAGTCCTTTGCAGTAAACAACATGCAACATGATTGCCTGTGGAGAGAGCTGGAGGGGCTTGTGGCACTGTGGAAAGGCCTGTGGCCCAGTAGGAGCCTGTGGTCCTGTGGAGAGAGCTGAAGGTGTTGTGGCCCTGTGGAAAGGCCTGTGACCCTGTATAGGGGTCCGTTGCCCTGTGGAGAGAGCTGGAGGGGCTCGTGCCGTATGGAAATGACTATGGCCATGTAGAAAGGCCTTTTGGCCTTGAAGAGGGCGCTTGTGCCCTGCAGACGGGCCCTGTGACTCTGTGGAGAGAGCTGTTGGGAGTTGTAGCCGTGTGGAAAGTGCATTTGGCCCTGTGGAGGTGAGCTATGGCCCTGTAAAGAGAGCTTCTTGTCCTGTGGAGAGAGCTGGAGGGTGTTGTGGCCCTGTGGAAAGGTCTGTGGCCCTATGGATAGGCCCTTTAGCCTTGTGGAAAGGGCTGTGGCCCTGTGGTGAGAGCTGGAAGGAGTTGTGGGCTGTGGAAAAGCCTGTGGTCCTGTGGAGACAGCTGAAGGGGTTGAGGCCCTGTGGAAAGGCCTGTGACCCTGTATAGGGGTCTGTGGCCCCGCAGAGGGGCATGTGGCGATGTAAAGAGAGCTGGAAGGAGTTGTGGCCTGAGGAAAAGGCCATGTGGAGCGGGCTGGAGAGGCCTGTGGAAGACTCTGGAGTAAGATTTGAGCCTATGAAGTCCTTTGCAGTAAACAACATGCAACATGATTGCCTGTGGAGAGAGCTGGAGGGGCTTGTGGCACTGTGGAAAGGCCTGTGGCCCAGTAGGAGCCTGTGGTCCTGTGGAGAGAGCTGAAGGTGTTGTGGCCCTGTGGAAATGCCTGTGATCCTGTATAGGGGTCTGTTGCCCTGTGGAGAGAGCTGGAGGGGCTCGTGCCCTATGGAAATGACTATGGCCATGTAGAAAGGCCTTTTGGCCTTGAAGAGGGGGCTTGTGCCCTGCAGACGGGCCCTGTGACTCTGTGGAGAGAGCTGTTGGGAGTTGTGGCCGTGTGGAAAGTGCATTTGGCCCTGTGGAGGTGAGCTATGGCCCTGTAAAGAGAGCTTCTTGTCCTGTTGAGAGAGCTGGAGGGTGTTGTGGCCCTGTGGAAAGGTATGTGGCCCTATGGATAGGCCCTTTAGCCTTGTGGAAAGGGCTGTGGCCCTGTGGTGAGAGCTGGAAGGAGTTGTGGGCTGTGGAAAAGCCTGTGGTCCTGTGGAGACAGCTGAAGGGGTTGAGGCCCTGTGGAAAGGCCTGTGACCCTGTATAGGGGTCTGTGGCCACGCAGAGGGGCATGTGGCGATGTAAAGAGAGCTGGAGGGAGTTGTGGCCTGAGGAAAAGGCCATGTGGAGCGGGCTGGAGAGGCCTGTGGAAGGCTCTGGAGTAAGATTTGAGCCTATGAAGTCCTTTGCAGTAAACAACATGCAACATGATTGCCTGTGGAGAGAGCTGGAGGGGCTTGTGGCACTGTAGAAAGGCCTGTGGCCCAGTAGGAGCCTGTGGTCCTGTGGAGAGAGCTGAAGGTGTTGTGGCCCTGTGGAAAGGCCTGTGATCCTGTATAGGGGTCTGTTGCCCTGTGGAGAGAGCTGGAGGGGCTCGTGCCCTATGGAAATGACTATGGCCATGTAGAAAGGCCTTTTGGCCTTGAAGAGGGGGCTTGTGCCCTGCAGACGGGCCCTGTGACTCTGTGGAGAGAGCTGTTGGGAGTTGTGGCCGTGTGGAAAGTGCATTTGGCCCTGTGGAGGTGAGCTATGGCCCTGTAAAGAGAGCTTCTTGTCCTGTGGAGAGAGCTGGAGGGTGTTGTGGCCCTGTGGAAAGGTATGTGGCCCTATGGATAGGCCCTTTAGCCTTGTGGAAAGGGCTGTGGCCCTGTGGTGAGAGCTGGAAGGAGTTGTGGGCTGTGGAAAAGCCTGTGGTCCTGTGGAGACAGCTGAAGGGGTTGAGGCCCTGTGGAAAGGCCTGTGACCCTGTATAGGGGTCTGTGGCCCCGCAGAGGGGCATGTGGCGATGTAAAGAGAGCTGGAGGGAGTTGTGGCCTGAGGAAAAGGCCATGTGGAGCGGGCTGGAGAGGCCTGTGGAAGGCTCTGGAGTAAGATTTGAGCCTATGAAGTCCTTTGCAGTAAACAACATGCAACATGATTGCCTGTGGAGAGAGCTGGAGGGGCTTGTGGCACTATGGAAAGGCCTGTGGCCCAGTAGGAGCCTGTGGTCCTGTGGAGAGAGCTGAAGGTGTTGTGGCCCTGTGGAAAGGCCTGTGACCCTGTATAGGGGTCCGTTGCCCTGTGGAGAGAGCTGGAGGGGCTCGTGCCGTATGGAAATGACTATAGCCATGTAGAAAGGCCTTTTGGCCTTGAAGAGGGCGCTTGTGCCCTGCAGACGGGCCCTGTGACTCTGTGGAGAGAGCTGTTGGGAGTTGTAGCCGTGTGGAAAGTGCATTTGGCCCTGTGGAGGTGAGCTATGGCCCTGTAAAGAGAGCTTCTTGTCCTGTGGAGAGAGCTGGAGGGTGTTGTGGCCCTGTGGAAAGGTATGTGGCCCTATGGATAGGCCCTTTAGCCTTGTGGAAAGGGCTGTGGCCCTGTGGTGAGAGCTGGAAGGAGTTGTGGGCTGTGGAAAAGCCTGTGGTCCTGTGGAGACAGCTGAAGGGGTTGAGGCCCTGTGGAAAGGCCTGTGACCCTGTATAGGGGTCTGTGGCCCCGCAGAGGGGCATGTGGCGATGTAAAGAGAGCTGGAGGGAGTTGTGGCCTGAGGAACAGGCCATGTGGAGCGGGCTGGAGAGTCCTGTGGAAGGCTCTGGAGTAAGATTTGAGCCTATGAAGTCCTTTGCAGTAAACAACATGCAATATGATTGCCTGTGGAGAGAGCTGGAGGGGCTTGTGGCACTGTGGAAAGGCCTGTGGCCCAGTAGGAGCCTGTGGTCCTGTGGAGAGAGCTGAAGGTGTTGTGGCCCTGTGGAAAGGCCTGTGACCCTGTATAGGGGTCCGTTGTCCTGTGGAGAGAGCTGGAGGGGCTCGTGCCATATGGAAATGACTATGGCCATGTAGAAAGGCCTTTTGGCCTTGAAGAGGGCGCTTGTGCCCTGCAGACGGGCCCTGTGACTCTGTGGAGAGAGCTGTTGGGAGTTGTAGCCGTGTGGAAAGTGCATTTGGCCCTGTGGAGGTGAGCTATGGCCCTGTAAAGAGAGCTTCTTGTCCTGTGGAGAGAGCTGGAGGGTGTTGTGGCCCTGTGGAAAGGTCTGTGGCCCTATGGATAGGCCCTTTAGCCTTGTGGAAAGGGCTGTGGCCCTGTGGTGAGAGCTGGAAGGAGTTGTGGGCTGTGGAAAAGCCTGTGGTCCTGTGGAGACAGCTGAAGGGGTTGAGGCCCTGTGGAAAGGCCTGTGACCCTGTATAGGGGTCTGTGGCCCCGCAGAGGGGCATGTGGCGATGTAAAGAGAGCTGGAGGGAGTTGTGGCCTGAGGAAAAGGCCATGTGGAGCGGGCTGGAGAGGCCTGTGGAAGGCTCTGGAGTAAGATTTGAGCCTATGAAGTCCTTTGCAGTAAACAACATGCAACATGATTGCCTGTGGAGAGAGCTGGAGGGGCTTGTGGCACTGTGGAAAGGCCTGTGGCCCAGTAGGAGCCTGTGGTCCTGTGAAGAGAGCTGAAGGTGTTGTGGCCCTGTGGAAAGGCCTGTGACCCTGTATAGGGGTCCGTTGCCCTGTGGAGAGAGCTGGAGGGGCTCGTGCCGTATGGAAATGACTATAGCCATGTAGAAAGGCCTTTTGGCCTTGAAGAGGGCGCTTGTGCCCTGCAGACGGGCCCTGTGACTCTGTGGAGAGAGCTGTTGGGAGTTGTAGCCGTGTGGAAAGTGCATTTGGCCCTGTGGAGGTGAGCTATGGCCCTGTAAAGAGAGCTTCTTGTCCTGTGGAGAGAGCTGGAGGGTGTTGTGGCCCTGTGGAAAGGTCTGTGGCCCTATGGATAGGCCCTTTAGCCTTGTGGAAAGGGCTGTGGCCCTGTGGTGAGAGCTGGAAGGAGTTGTGGGCTGTGGAAAACCCTGTGGTCCTGTGGAGACAGCTGAAGGGGTTGAGGCCCTGTGGAAAGGCCTGTGACCCTGTATAGGGGTCTGTGGCCCCGCAGAGGGGCATGTGGCGATGTAAAGAGAGCTGGAGGGAGTTGTGGCCTGAGGAAAAGGCCATGTGGAGCGGGCTGGAGAGGCCTGTGGAAGGCTCTGGAGTAAGATTTGAGCCTATGAAGTCCTTTGCAGTAAACAACATGCAACATGATTGCCTGTGGAGAGAGCTGGAGGGGCTTGTGGCACTGTGGAAAGGCCTGTGGCCCAGTAGGAGCCTGTGGTCCTGTGGAGAGAGCTGAAGGTGTTGTGGCCCTGTGGAAAGGCCTGTGATCCTGTATAGGGGTCCGTTGCCCCGTGGAGAGAGCTGGAGGGGCTCGTGCCGTATGGAAATGACTATAGCCATGTAGAAAGGCCTTTTGGCCTTGAAGAGGGCGCTTGTGCCCTGCAGACGGGCCCTGTGACTATGTGGAGAGAGCTGTTGGGAGTTGTAGCCGTGTGGAAAGTGCATTTGGCCCTGTGGAGGTGAGCTATGGCCCTGTAAAGAGAGCTTCTTGTCCTGTGGAGAGAGCTGGAGGGTGTTGTGGCCCTGTGGAAAGGTATGTGGCCCTATGGATAGGCCCTTTAGCCTTGTGGAAAGGGCTGTGGCCCTGTGGTGAGAGCTGGAAGGAGTTGTGGGCTGTGGAAAAGCCTGTGGTCCTGTGGAGACAGCTGAACGGGTTGAGGCCCTGTGGAAAGGCCTGTGACCCTGTATAGGGGTCTGTGGCCCCGCAGAGGGGCATGTGGCGATGTAAAGAGAGCTGGAGGGAGTTGTGGCCTGAGGAACAGGCCATGTGGAGCGGGCTGGAGAGGCCTGTGGAAGGCTCTGGAGTAAGATTTGAGCCTATGAAGTCCTTTGCAGTAAACAACATGCAAAATGATTGCCTGTGGAGAGAGCTGGAGGGGCTTGTGGCACTGTGGAAAGGCCTGTGGCCCAGTAGGAGCCTGTGGTCCTGTGGAGAGAGCTGAAGGTGTTGTGGCCCTGTGGAAAGGCCTGTGACCCTGTATAGGGGTCCGTTGCCCTGTGGAGAGAGCTGGAGGGGCTCGTGCCGTATGGAAATGACTATAGCCATGTAGAAAGGCCTTTTGGCCTTGAAGAGGGCGCTTGTGCCCTGCAGACGGGCCCTGTGACTCTGTGGAGAGAGCTGTTGGGAGTTGTAGCCGTGTGGAAAGTGCATTTGGCCCTGTGGAGGTGAGCTATGGCCCTGTAAAGAGAGCTTCTTGTCCTGTGGAGAGAGCTGGAGGGTGTTGTGGCCCTGTGGAAAGGTCTGTGGCCCTATGCATAGGCCCTTTAGCCTTGTGGAAAGGGCTGTGGCCCTGTGGTGAGAGCTGGAAGGAGTTGTGGGCTGTGGAAAAGCCTGTGGTCCTGTGGAGACAGCTGAAGGGGTTGAGGCCCTGTGGAAAGGCCTGTGACCCTGTATAGGGGTCTGTGGCCCCGCAGAGGGGCATGTGGCGATGTAAAGAGAGCTGGAGGGAGTTGTGGCCTGAGGAAAAGGCCATGTGGAGCGGGCTGGAGAGTCCTGTGGAAGGCTCTGGAGTAAGATTTGAGCCTATGAAGTCCTTTGCAGTAAACAACATGCAATATGATTGCCTGTGGAGAGAGCTGGAGGGGCTTGTGGCACTGTGGAAAGACCTGTGGCCCAGTAGGAGCCTGTGGTCCTGTGGAGAGAGCTGAATGTGTTGTGGCCCTGTGGAAAGGAAAGGCCTGTGACCCTGTATAGGGGTCCGTTGCCCTGTGGAGAGAGCTGGAGGGGCTCGTGCCGTATGGAAATGACTATAGCCATGTAGAAAGGCCTTTTGGCCTTGAAGAGGGCGCTTGTGCCCTGCAGACGGGCCCTGTGACTCTGTGGAGAGAGCTGTTGGGAGTTGTAGCCGTGTGGAAAGTGCATTTGGCCCTGTGGAGGTGAGCTATGGCCCTGTAAAGAGAGCTTCTTGTCCTGTGGAGAGAGCTGGAGGGTGTTGTGGCCCTGTGGAAAGGTCTGTGGCCCTATGGATAGGCCCTTTAGCCTTGTGGAAAGGGCTGTGGCCCTGTGGTGAGAGCTGGAAGGAGTTGTGGGCTGTGGAAAACCCTGTGGTCCTGTGGAGACAGCTGAAGGGGTTGAGGCCCTGTGGAAAGGCCTGTGACCCTGTATAGGGGTCTGTGGCCCCGCAGAGGGGCATGTGGCGATGTAAAGAGAGCTGGAGGGAGTTGTGGCCTGAGGAAAAGGCCATGTGGAGCGGGCTGGAGAGGCCTGTGGAAGGCTCTGGAGTAAGATTTGAGCCTATGAAGTCCTTTGCAGTAAACAACATGCAACATGATTGCCTGTGGAGAGAGCTGGAGGGGCTTGTGGCACTGTGGAAAGGCCTGTGGCCCAGTAGGAGCCTGTGGTCCTGTGGAGAGAGCTGAAGGTGTTGTGGCCCTGTGGAAAGGCCTGTGATCCTGTATAGGGGTCCGTTGCCCTGTGGAGAGAGCTGGAGGGGCTCGTGCCGTATGGAAATGACTATAGCCATGTAGAAAGGCCTTTTGGCCTTGAAGAGGGCGCTTGTGCCCTGCAGACGGGCCCTGTGACTCTGTGGAGAGAGCTGTTGGGAGTTGTAGCCGTGTGGAAAGTGCATTTGGCCCTGTGGAGGTGAGCTATGGCCCTGTAAAGAGAGCTTCTTGTCCTGTGGAGAGAGCTGGAGGGTGTTGTGGCCCTGTGGAAAGGTATGTGGCCCTATGGATAGGCCCTTTAGCCTTGTGGAAAGGGCTGTGGCCCTGTGGTGAGAGCTGGAAGGAGTTGTGGGCTGTGGAAAAGCCTGTGGTCCTGTGGAGACAGCTGAAGGGGTTGAGGCCCTGTGGAAAGGCCTGTGACCCTGTATAGGGGTCTGTGGCCCCGCAGAGGGGCATGTGGCGATGTAAAGAGAGCTGGAGGGAGTTGTGGCCTGAGGAAAAGGCCATGTGGAGCGGGCTGGAGAGGCCTGTGGAAGGCTCTGGAGTAAGATTTGAGCCTATGAAGTCCTTTGCAGTAAACAACATGCAAAATGATTGCCTGTGGAGAGAGCTGGAGGGGCTTGTGGCACTGTGGAAAGGCCTGTGGCCCAGTAGGAGCCTGTGGTCCTGTGGAGAGAGCTGAAGGTGTTGTGGCCCTGTGGAAAGGCCTGTGACCCTGTATAGGGGTCCGTTGCCCTGTGGAGAGAGCTGGAGGGGCTCGTGCCGTATGGAAATGACTATAGCCATGTAGAAAGGCCTTTTGGCCTTGAAGAGGGCGCTTGTGCCCTGCAGACGGGCCCTGTGACTCTGTGGAGAGAGCTGTTGGGAGTTGTAGCCGTGTGGAAAGTGCATTTGGCCCTGTGGAGGTGAGCTATGGCCCTGTAAAGAGAGCTTCTTGTCCTGTGGAGAGAGCTGGAGGGTGTTGTGGCCCTGTGGAAAGGTCTGTGGCCCTATGGATAGGCCCTTTAGCCTTGTGGAAAGGGCTGTGGCCCTGTGGTGAGAGCTGGAAGGAGTTGTGGGCTGTGGAAAAGCCTGTGGTCCTGTGGAGACAGCTGAAGGGGTTGAGGCCCTGTGGAAAGGCCTGTGACCCTGTATAGGGGTCTGTGGCCCCGCAGAGGGGCATGTGGCGATGTAAAGAGAGCTGGAGGGAGTTGTGGCCTGAGGAAAAGGCCATGTGGAGCGGGCTGGAGAGGCCTGTGGAAGGCTCTGGAGTAAGATTTGAGCCTATGAAGTCCTTTGCAGTAAACAACATGCAACATGATTGCCTGTGGAGAGAGCTGGAGGGGCTTGTGGCACTGTGGAAAGGCCTGTGGCCCAGTAGGAGCCTGTGGTCCTGTGGAGAGAGCTGAAGGTGTTGTGGCCCTGTGGAAAGGCCTGTGACCCTGTATAGGGGTCCGTTGCCCTGTGGAGAGAGCTGGAGGGGCTCGTGCCGTATGGAAATGACTATAGCCATGTAGAAAGGCCTTTTGGCCTTGAAGAGGGCGCTTGTGCCCTGCAGACGGGCCCTGTGACTCTGTGGAGAGAGCTGTTGGGAGTTGTAGCCGTGTGGAAAGTGCATTTGGCCCTGTGGAGGTGAGCTATGGCCCTGTAAAGAGAGCTTCTTGTCCTGTGGAGAGAGCTGGAGGGTGTTGTGGCCCTGTGGAAAGGTCTGTGGCCCTATGGATAGGCCCTTTAGCCTTGTGGAAAGGGCTGTGGCCCTGTGGTGAGAGCTGGAAGGAGTTGTGGGCTGTGGAAAAGCCTGTGGTCCTGTGGAGACAGCTGAAGGGGTTGAGGCCCTGTGGAAAGGCCTGTGACCCTGTATAGGGGTCTGTGGCCCCGCAGAGGGGCATGTGGCGATGTAAAGAGAGCTGGAGGGAGTTGTGGCCTGAGGAAAAGGCCATGTGGAGCGGGCTGGAGAGGCCTGTGGAAGGCTCTGGAGTAAGATTTGAGCCTATGAAGTCCTTTGCAGTAAACAACATGCAACATGATTGCCTGTGGAGAGAGCTGGAGGGGCTTGTGGCACTGTAGAAAGGCCTGTGGCCCAGTAGGAGCCTGTGGTCCTGTGGAGAGAGCTGAAGGTGTTGTGGCCCTGTTGAAAGGCCTGTGATCCTGTATAGGGGTCTGTTGCCCTGTGGAGAGAGCTGGAGGGGCTCGTGCCCTATGGAAATGACTATGGCCATGTAGAAAGGCCTTTTGGCCTTGAAGAGGGGGCTTGTGCCCTGCAGACGGGCCCTGTGACTCTGTGGAGAGAGCTGTTGGGAGTTGTGGCCGTGTGGAAAGTGCATTTGGCCCTGTGGAGGTTAGGTATGGCCCTGTAAAGAGAGCTTCTTGTCCTGTGGAGAGAGCTGGAGGGTGTTGTGGCCCTGTGGAAAGGTATGTGGCCCTATGGATAGGCCCTTTAGCCTTGTGGAAAGGGCTGTGGCCCTGTGGTGAGAGCTGGAAGGAGTTGTGAGCTGTGGAAAAGCCTGTGGTCCTGTGGAGACAGCTGAAGGGGTTGAGGCCCTGTGGAAAGGCCTGTGACCCTGTATAGGGGTCTGTGGCCCCGCAGAGGGGCATGTGGCGATGTAAAGAGAGCTGGAGGGAGTTGTGGCCTGAGGAAAAGGCCATGTGGAGCGGGCTGGAGAGGCCTGTGGAAGGCTCTGGAGTAAGATTTGAGCCTATGAAGTCCTTTGCAGTAAACAACATGCAACATGATTGCCTGTGGAGAGAGCTGGAGGGGCTTGTGGCACTGTGGAAAGGCCTGTGGCCCAGTAGGAGCCTGTGGTCCTGTGGAGAGAGCTGAAGGTGTTGTGGCCCTGTGGAAAGGCCTGTGACCCTGTATAGGGGTCCGTTGCCCTGTGGAGAGAGCTGGAGGGGCTCGTGCCGTATGGAAATGACTATAGCCATGTAGAAAGGCCTTTTGGCCTTGAAGAGGGCGCTTGTGCCCTGCAGACGGGCCCTGTGACTCTGTGGAGAGAGCTGTTGGGAGTTGTAGCCGTGTGGAAAGTGCATTTGGCCCTGTGGAGGTGAGCTATGGCCCTGTAAAGAGAGCTTCTTGTCCTGTGGAGAGAGCTGGAGGGTGTTTTGGCCCTGTGGAAAGGTATGTGGCCCTATGGATAGGCCCTTTAGCCTTGTGGAAAGGGCTGTGGCCCTGTGGTGAGAGCTGGAAGGAGTTGTGGGCTGTGGAAAAGCCTGTGGTCCTGTGGAGACAGCTGAAGGGGTTGAGGCCCTGTGGAAAGGCCTGTGACCCTGTATAGGGGTCTGTGGCCCCGCAGAGGGGCATGTGGCGATGTAAAGAGAGCTGGAGGGAGTTGTGGCCTGAGGAAAAGGCCATGTGGAGCGGGCTGGAGAGGCCTGTGGAAGGCTCTGGAGTAAGATTTGAGCCTATGAAGTCCTTTGCAGTAAACAACATGCAACATGATTGCCTGTGGAGAGAGCTGGAGGGGCTTGTGGCACTGTAGAAAGGCCTGTGGCCCAGTAGGAGCCTGTGGTCCTGTGGAGAGAGCTGAAGGTGTTGTGGCCCTGTGGAAAGGCCTGTGATCCTGTATAGGGGTCTGTTGCCCTGTGGAGAGAGCTGGAGGGGCTCGTGCCCTATGGAAATGACTATGGCCATGTAGAAAGGCCTTTTGGCCTTGAAGAGGGGGCTTGTGCCCTGCAGACGGGCCCTGTGACTCTGTGGAGAGAGCTGTTGGGAGTTGTGGCCGTGTGGAAAGTGCATTTGGCCCTGTGGAGGTGAGCTATGGCCCTGTAAAGAGAGCTTCTTGTACTGTGGAGAGAGCTGGAGGGTGTTGTGGCCCTGTGGAAAGGTATGTGGCCCTATGGATAGGCCCTTTAGCCTTGTGGAAAGGGCTGTGGCCCTGTGGTGAGAGCTGGAAGGAGTTGTGGGCTGTGGAAAAGCCTGTGGTCCTGTGGAGACAGCTGAAGGGGTTGAGGCCCTGTGGAAAGGCCTGTGACCCTGTATAGGGGTCTGTGGCCCCGCAGAGGGGCATGTGGCGATGTAAAGAGAGCTGGAGGTAGTTGTGGCCTGAGGAAAAGGCCATGTGGAGCGGGCTGGAGAGGCCTGTGGAAGGCTCTGGAGTAAGATTTGAGCCTATGAAGTCCTTTGCAGTAAACAACATGCAACATGATTGCCTGTGGAGAGAGCTGGAGGGGTTTGTGGCACTGTGGAAAGGCCTGTGGCCCAGTAGGAGCCTGTGGTCCTGTGGAGAGAGCTGAAGGTGTTGTGGCCCTGTGGAAAGGCCTGTGATCCTGTATAGGGGTCCGTTGCCCTGTGGAGAGAGCTGGAGGGGCTCGTGCCGTATGGAAATGACTATAGCCATGTAGAAAGGCCTTTTGGCCTTGAAGAGGGCGCTTGTGCCCTGCAGACGGGCCCTGTGACTCTGTGGAGAGAGCTGTTGGGAGTTGTAGCCGTGTGGAAAGTGCATTTGGCCCTGTGGAGGTGAGCTATGGCCCTGTAAAGAGAGCTTCTTGTCCTGTGGAGAGAGCTGGAGGGTGTTGTGGCCCTGTGGAAAGGTCTGTGGCCCTATGGATAGGCCCTTTAGCCTTGTGGAAAGGGCTGTGGCCCTGTGGTGAGAGCTGGAAGGAGTTGTGGGCTGTGGAAAAGCCTGTGGTCCTGTGGAGACAGCTGAAGGGGTTGAGGCCCTGTGGAAAGGCCTGTGACCCTGTATAGGGGTCTGTGGCCCCGCAGAGGGGCATGTGGCGATGTAAAGAGAGCTGGAGGGAGTTGTGGCCTGAGGAAAAGGCCATGTGGAGCGGGCTGGAGAGGCCTGTGGAAGGCTCTGGAGTAAGATTTGAGCCTATGAAGTCCTTTGCAGTAAACAACATGCAACATGATTGCCTGTGGAGAGAGCTGGAGGGGCTTGTGGCACTGTAGAAAGGCCTGTGGCCCAGTAGGAGCCTGTGGTCCTGTGGAGAGAGCTGAAGGTGTTGTGGCCCTGTGGAAAGGCCTGTGATCCTGTATAGGGGTCTGTTGCCCTGTGGAGAGAGCTGGAGGGGCTCGTGCCCTATGGAAATGACTATGGCCATGTAGAAAGGCCTTTTGGCCTTGAAGAGGGGGCTTGTGCCCTGCAGACGGGCCCTGTGACTCTGTGGAGAGAGCTGTTGGGAGTTGTGGCCGTGTGGAATGTGCATTTGGCCCTGTGGAGGTGAGGTATGGCCCTGTAAAGAGAGCTTCTTGTCCTGTGGAGAGAGCTGGAGGGTGTTGTGGCCCTGTGGAAAGGTATGTGGCCCTATGGATAGGCCCGTTAGCCTTGTGGAAAGGGCTGTGGCCCTGTGGTGAGAGCTGGAAGGAGTTGTGGGCTGTGGAAAAGCCTGTGGTCCTGTGGAGACAGCTGAAGGGGTTGAGGCCCTGTGGAAAGGCCTGTGACCCTGTATAGGGGTCTGTGGCCCCGCAGAGGGGCATGTGGCGATGTAAAGAGAGCTGGAGGGAGTTGTGGCCTGAGGAAAAGGCCATGTGGAGCGGGCTGGAGAGGCCTGTGGAAGGCTCTGGAGTAAGATTTGAGCCTATGAAGTCCTTTGCAGTAAACAACATGCAACATGATTGCCTGTGGAGAGAGCTGGAGGGGCTTGTGGCACTGTGGAAAGGCCTGTGGCCCAGTAGGAGCCTGTGGTCCTGTGGAGAGAGCTGAAGGTGTTGTGGCCCTGTGGAAAGGCCTGTGACCCTGTATAGGGGTCCGTTGCCCTGTGGAGAGAGCTGGAGGGGCTCGTGCCGTATGGAAATGACTATAGCCATGTAGAAAGGCCTTTTGGCCTTGAAGAGGGCGCTTGTGCCCTGCAGACGGGCCCTGTGACTCTGTGGAGAGAGCTGTTGGGAGTTGTAGCCGTGTGGAAAGTGCATTTGGCCCTGTGGAGGTGAGCTATGGCCCTGTAAAGAGAGCTTCTTGTCCTGTGGAGAGAGCTGGAGGGTGTTGTGGCCCTGTGGAAAGGTCTGTGGCCCTATGGATAGGCCCTTTAGCCTTGTGGAAAGGGCTGTGGCCCTGTGGTGAGAGCTGGAAGGAGTTGTGGGCTGTGGAAAAGCCTGTGGTCCTGTGGAGACAGCTGAAGGGGTTGAGGCCCTGTGGAAAGGCCTGTGACCCTGTATAGGGGTCTGTGGCCCCGCAGAGGGGCATGTGGCGATGTAAAGAGAGCTGGAGGGAGTTGTGGCCTGAGGAAAAGGCCATGTGGAGCGGGCTGGAGAGGCCTGTGGAAGGCTCTGGAGTAAGATTTGAGCCTATGAAGTCCTTTGCAGTAAACAACATGCAACATGATTGCCTGTGGAGAGAGCTGGAGGGGCTTGTGGCACTGTAGAAAGGCCTGTGGCCCAGTAGGAGCCTGTGGTCCTGTGGAGAGAGCTGAAGGTGTTGTGGCCCTGTGGAAAGGCCTGTGATCCTGTATAGGGGTCTGTTGCCCTGTGGAGAGAGCTGGAGGGGCTCGTGCCCTATGGAAATGACTATGGCCATGTAGAAAGGCCTTTTGGCCTTGAAGAGGGGGCTTGTGCCCTGCAGACGGGCCCTGTGACTCTGTGGAGAGAGCTGTTGGGAGTTGTGGCCGTGTGGAAAGTGCATTTGGCCCTGTGGAGGTGAGCTATGGCCCTGTAAAGAGAGCTTCTTGTCCTGTGGAGAGAGCTGGAGGGTGTTGTGGCCCTGTGGAAAGGTATGTGGCCCTATGGATAGGCCCGTTAGCCTTGTGGAAAGGGCTGTGGCCCTGTGGTGAGAGCTGGAAGGAGTTGTGGGCTGTGGAAAAGCCTGTGGTCCTGTGGAGACAGCTGAAGGGGTTGAGGCCCTGTGGAAAGGCCTGTGACCCTGTATAGGGGTCTGTGGCCCCGCAGAGGGGCATGTGGCGATGTAAAGAGAGCTGGAGGGAGTTGTGGCCTGAGGAAAAGGCCATGTGGAGCGGGCTGGAGAGGCCTGTGGAAGGCTCTGGAGTAAGATTTGAGCCTATGAAGTCCTTTGCAGTAAACAACATGCAACATGATTGCCTGTGGAGAGAGCTGGAGGGGCTTGTGGCACTGTGGAAAGGCCTGTGGCCCAGTAGGAGCCTGTGGTCCTGTGGAGAGAGCTGAAGGTGTTGTGGCCCTGTGGAAAGGCCTGTGATCCTGTATAGGGGTCCGTTGCCCTGTGGAGAGAGCTGGAGGGGCTCGTGCCGTATGGAAATGACTATAGCCATGTAGAAAGGCCTTTTGGCCTTGAAGAGGGCGCTTGTGCCCTGCAGACGGGCCCTGTGACTCTGTGGAGAGAGCTGTTGGGAGTTGTAGCCGTGTGGAAAGTGCATTTGGCCCTGTGGAGGTGAGCTATGGCCCTGTAAAGAGAGCTTCTTGTCCTGTGGAGAGAGCTGGAGGGTGTTGTGGCCCTGTGGAAAGGTATGTGGCCCTATGGATAGGCCCTTTAGCCTTGTGGAAAGGGCTGTGGCCCTGTGGTGAGAGCTGGAAGGAGTTGTGGGCTGTGGAAAAGCCTGTGGTCCTGTGGAGACAGCTGAAGGGGTTGAGGCCCTGTGGAAAGGCCTGTGACCCTGTATAGGGGTCTGTGGCCCCGCAGAGGGGCATGTGGCGATGTAAAGAGAGCTGGAGGGAGTTGTGGCCTGAGGAACAGGCCATGTGGAGCGGGCTGGAGAGGCCTGTGGAAGGCTCTGGAGTAAGATTTGAGCCTATGAAGTCCTTTGCAGTAAACAACATGCAACATGATTGCCTGTGGAGAGAGCTGGAGGGGCTTGTGGCACTGTGGAAAGGCCTGTGGCCCAGTAGGAGCCTGTGGTCCTGTGGAGAGAGCTGAAGGTGTTGTGGCCCTGTGGAAAGGCCTGTGACCCTGTATAGGGGTCCGTTGCCCTGTGGAGAGAGCTGGAGGGGCTCGTGCCGTATGGAAATGACTATAGCCATGTAGAAAGGCCTTTTGGCCTTGAAGAGGGCGCTTGTGCCCTGCAGACGGGCCCTGTGACTCTGTGGAGAGAGCTGTTGGGAGTTGTAGCCGTGTGGAAAGTGCATTTGGCCCTGTGGAGGTGAGCTATAGCCCTGTAAAGAGAGCTTCTTGTCCTGTGGAGAGAGCTGGAGGGTGTTGTGGCCCTGTGGAAAGGTCTGTGGCCCTATGGATAGGCCCTTTAGCCTTGTGGAAAGGGCTGTGGCCCTGTGGTGAGAGCTGGAAGGAGTTGTGGGCTGTGGAAAAGCCTGTGGTCCTGTGGAGACAGCTGAAGGGGTTGAGGCCCTGTGGAAAGGCCTGTGACCCTGTATAGGGGTCTGTGGCCCCGCAGAGGGGCATGTGGCGATGTAAAGAGAGCTGGAGGGAGTTGTGGCCTGAGGAAAAGGCCATGTGGAGCGGGCTGGAGAGGCCTGTGGAAGGCTCTGGAGTAAGATTTGAGCCTATGAAGTCCTTTGCAGTAAACAACATGCAAAATGATTGCCTGTGGAGAGAGCTGGAGGGGCTTGTGGCACTGTGGAAAGGCCTGTGGCCCAGTAGGAGCCTGTGGTCCTGTGGAGAGAGCTGAAGGTGTTGTGGCCGTGTGGAAAGGCCTGTGACCCTGTATAGGGGTCCGTTGCCCTATGGAGAGAGCTGGAGGGGCTCGTGCCGTATGGAAATGACTATAGCCATGTAGAAAGGCCTTTTGGCCTTGAAGAGGGCGCTTGTGCCCTGCAGACGGGCCCTGTGACTCTGTGGAGAGAGCTGTTGGGAGTTGTAGCCGTGTGGAAAGTGCATTTGGCCCTGTGGAGGTGAGCTATGGCCCTGTAAAGAGAGCTTCTTGTCCTGTGGAGAGAGCTGGAGGGTGTTGTGGCCCTGTGGAAAGGTCTGTGGCCCTATGGATAGGCCCTTTAGCCTTGTGGAAAGGGCTGTGGCCCTGTGGTGAGAGCTGGAAGGAGTTGTGGGCTGTGGAAAAGCCTGTGGTCCTGTGGAGACAGCTGAAGGGGTTGAGGCCCTGTGGAAAGGCCTGTGACCCTGTATAGGGGTCTGTGGCCCCGCAGAGGGGCATGTGGCGATGTAAAGAGAGCTGGAGGGAGTTGTGGCCTGAGGAAAAGGCCATGTGGAGCGGGCTGGAGAGGCCTGTGGAAGGCTCTGGAGTAAGATTTGAGCCTATGAAGTCCTTTGCAGTAAACAACATGCAACATGATTGCCTGTGGAGAGAGCTGGAGGGGCTTGTGGCACTGTAGAAAGGCCTGTGGCCCAGTAGGAGCCTGTGGTCCTGTGGAGAGAGCTGAAGGTGTTGTGGCCCTGTGGAAAGGCCTGTGATCCTGTATAGGGGTCTGTTGCCCTGTGGAGAGAGCTGGAGGGGCTCGTGCCCTATGGAAATGACTATGGCCATGTAGAAAGGCCTTTTGGCCTTGAAGAGGGGGCTTGTGCCCTGCAGACGGGCCCTGTGACTCTGTGGAGAGAGCTGTTGGGAGTTGTGGCCGTGTGGAAAGTGCATTTGGCCCTGTGGAGGTGAGCTATGGCCCTGTAAAGAGAGCTTCTTGTCCTGTGGAGAGAGCTGGAGGGTGTTGTGGCCCTGTGGAAAGGTATGTGGCCCTATGGATAGGCCCTTTAGCCTTGTGGAAAGGGCTGTGGCCCTGTGGTGAGAGCTGGAAGGAGTTGTGGGCTGTGGAAAAGCCTGTGGTCCTGTGGAGACAGCTGAAGGGGTTGAGGCCCTGTTGAAAGGCCTGTGACCCTGTATAGGGGTCTGTGGCCCCGCAGAGGGGCATGTGGCGATGTAAAGAGAGCTGGAGGGAGTTGTGGCCTGAGGAAAAGGCCATGTGGAGCGGGCTGGAGAGGCCTGTGGAAGGCTCTGGAGTAAGATTTGAGCCTATGAAGTCCTTTGCAGTAAACAACATGCAACATGATTGCCTGTGGAGAGAGCTGGAGGGGCTTGTGGCACTGTAGAAAGGCCTGTGGCCCAGTAGGAGCCTGTGGTCCTGTGGAGAGAGCTGAAGGTGTTGTGGCCCTGTGGAAAGGCCTGTGATCCTGTATAGGGGTCTGTTGCCCTGTGGAGAGAGCTGGAGGGGCTCGTGCCCTATGGAAATGACTATGGCCATGTAGAAAGGCCTTTTGGCCTTGAAGAGGGGGCTTGTGCCCTGCAGACGGGCCCTGTGACTCTTTGGAGAGAGCTGTTGGGAGTTGTGGCCGTGTGGAAAGTGCATTTGGCCCTGTGGAGGTGAGCTATGGCCCTGTAAAGAGAGCTTCTTGTCCTGTGGAGAGAGCTGGAGGGTGTTGTGGCCCTGTGGAAAGGTATGTGGCCCTATGGATAGGCCCTTTAGCCTTGTGGAAAGGGCTGTGGCCCTGTGGTGAGAGCTGGAAGGAGTTGTGGGCTGTGGAAAAGCCTGTGGTCCTGTGGAGACAGCTGAAGGGGTTGAGGCCCTGTGGAAAGGCCTGTGACCCTGTATAGGGGTCTGTGGCCCCGCAGAGGGGCATGTGGCGATGTAAAGAGAGCTGGAGGGAGTTGTGGCCTGAGGAAAAGGCCATGTGGAGCGGGCTGGAGAGGCCTGTGGAAGGCTCTGGAGTAAGATTTGAGCCTATGAAGTCCTTTGCAGTAAACAACATGCAACATGATTGCCTGTGGAGAGAGCTGGAGGGGCTTGTGGCACTGTGGAAAGGCCTGTGGCCCAGTAGGAGCCTGTGGTCCTGTGGAGAGAGCTGAAGGTGTTGTGGCCCTGTGGAAAGGCCTGTGATCCTGTATAGGGGTCCGTTGCTCTGTGGAGAGAGCTGGAGGGGCTCGTGCCCTATGGAAATGACTATGGCCATGTAGAAAGGCCTTTTGGCCTTGAAGAGGGGGCTTGTGCCCTGCAGACGGGCCCTGTGACTCTGTGGAGAGAGCTGTTGGGAGTTGTGGCCGTGTGGAAAGTGCATTTGGCCCTGTGGAGGTGAGCTATGGCCCTGTAAAGAGAGCTTCTTGTCCTGTGGAGAGAGCTGGAGGGTGTTTTGGCCCTGTGGAAAGGTCTGTGGCCCTATGGATAGGCCCTTTAGCCTTGTGGAAAGGGCTGTGGCCCTGAGGTGAGAGCTGGAAGGAGTTGTGGGCTGTGGAAAAGCCTGTGGTCCTGTGGAGACAGCTGAAGGGGTTGAGGCCCTGTGGAAAGGCCTGTGACCCTGTAGAGGGGTCTGTGGCCCCGCAGAGGGGCATGTGGCGATGTAAAGAGAGCTGGAGGGAGTTGTGGCCTGAGGAAAAGGCCATGTGGAGCGGGCTGGAGAGGCCTGTGGAAGGCTCTGGAGTAAGATTTGAGCCTATGAAGTCCTTTGCAGTAAACAACATGCAACATGATTGCCTGTGGAGAGAGCTGGAGGGGCTTGTGGCACTGTGGAAAGGCCTGTGGCCCAGTAGGAGCCTGTGGTCCTGTGGAGAGAGCTGAAGGTGTTGTGGCCCTGTGGAAAGGCCTGTGACCCTGTATAGGGGTCCGTTGCCCTGTGGAGAGAGCTGGAGGGGCTTGTGCCCTATGGAAATGACTATGGCCATGTAGAAAGGCCTTTTGGCCTTGAAGAGGGGGCTTGTGCCCTGCAGACGGGCCTTGTGTCTCTGTGGAGAGAGCTAAAGGGGGCTGTGGCCATGCAGAAAGTGCATTTAGCCCTGTGGAGGGGAGCTATGGCCCGGTAAAGAGAGCTTGTTGTCGTGTGGAGAAGAGTTGGAGGGGATTGTGGCCCTCTGGAAAGGCTTGTAGCAGGGCAGAAGGAGGCAGTGGTCCTGTGGAGAGAGCTGAAGGGGTTGAGGCCCTGTAGAAAGGCATGTGACCCTGTATAGGGGTCTGTGGCCCCGCAGAGGGGCATGTGGCGATGTAAAGAGAGCTGGAGGGAGTTGTGGCCTGAGGAAAAGGCCATGTGGAGCGGGCTGGAGGGGCCTGTGGAAGGCTCTGGAGTAAGGTTTGGGCCTATGAAGTCCTCTGCAGTAAACAACATGCAACATGATTGCCTGTGGAGAGAGCTGAAGCTGTTGTGGCCCTGTGGAAAGGACTGTGACCCTGTACAGGGGTCCGTTGCCCTGTGGAGAGAGCTGGAGGTGCTCGTGCCCTATGGGAATGACTATGGCCATGTAGAAAGGCCTTTTGGCCTTAAAGAGGGGCTTGTGCCCTGCAGACGGGCCCTGTGACTCTGTGGAGAGGGCTGTTGGGAGTTGTGGCCGTGTGGAAAGTGCATTTGGCCCTGTGGAGGTGAGCTATGGCCCTGTAAAGAGAGCTTCTTGTCCTGTGGAGAGAGCTGGAGCGTGTTGTGGCCCTGTGGAAAGGTCTGTGGCCCTATGGATAGGCCCTTTAGCCTTGTGGAAGGGGCTGTGGCCCTGTGGTGAGAGCTGGAAGGAGTTGTGGGCTGTGGAAAAGCCTGTGGTCCTGTGGAGACAGCTGAAGGGGTTGAGGCCCTGTGGAAAGGCCTGTGACCCTGTATAGGGGTCTGTGGCCCCGCAGAGGGGCATGTGGCGATGTAAAGAGAGCTGGAGGGAGTTGTGGCCTGAGGAAAAGGCCATGTGGAGCCGGCTGGAGGGGCCTGTGGAAGGCTCTGGAGTAAGATTTGGGCCTATGAAGTCCTTTGCAGTAAAAACATGCAACATGATTGCCTGTGGAGAGAGCTAGAGGGGCTTGTGGCACTGTGGAAAGTCCTGTGGCTCAGTAGGAGCCTGTGGTCCTGTGGAGAGAGCTGAAGGTGTTGTGGTCACTCAATTGAGCCCTTTTAACTGATTAAAGGGGGGCGGAGGAGGCTGTGGCCCTGATGAAAGAGCTCAAAGGGGTTGTAGTCTTGTAGAAGGAGCCTGTGGTCCTGTGGAGAGAGCTGGAGGGGGTTATTGCCTTGGGGAAATGCCTATGGCCCTGCGAAAGGGACCTGTGGCCCTTTGAAAAAGGCCTTTGGCCTTGTGGAGGGGGCTGTTGCCTTGTAAAGGGAGCCTCTGTCCTTTTTGAGAGAGACAGAGGGGGTTGTGGCCTTATGGAAAGGCCTATGACACAGTGAAAGGGCCCTGTCGCCTTGTGGAGAGAGGTGAAGGCGGATGTGGCCCTGTGTATATGCCTGTAAACCTGTAGAAGGAGCCTGCGGTTCTGTGGAGAGAGCTTGAGGGGGGTTATGGCCCTATGGAAATGACTATGGCCCTGTGGAATGGACCTATGGCCCTTTGCAAAGGGCCTTTGGCCTTGTGGAGGGGGCCCTTGCCCTGTAGAAGGAGCCTGTGGCCCTCTTGAGAGAGCCAGAGGAGGTTGTGGCACTATTTAAAGGCCAGTGGCCCTGTAGAAAGGCCCCTTGGCCTTGATGAAGGGGCTTGTGCCCTGCAGACGGGCCCCATGACTCTGTGTAGAGAGCTGGAGGGGGTTGTGGCCATGTGGAAAGTGCATTTGGCCCTGTGGAGGGGAGCTATGGCCCTGTAAAGAGAGCCTGTTGTCCTGTGGAATTGGAGGGGATTGTGGCCCTGTGGAAAGGCTTGTGGCCCGGCAGAAGGAGCCAGTGGTCCTGTGGAGAGAGCTGAAGGGGTTGAGGCCCTGTGGAGAGGCCTGTGACCCTGTATAGGGGTCTGTTGCCCCGCAGAGGGGCATGTGGCGATGTAAAGAGAGCTGGATGGAGTTGTGGCCTGTGGAAAAGGTCATGTGGAGCGTGCTGGAGGGGCCTGTGGAAGGCTCTGGAGTAAGATGAAGGCCTATGAAGTCCTTTGCAGTAAACATCTAAATTTTCAAGCTTCGTGTCCGATTTGCAACAGGGTTGACTCCAATGTTGCCGAACTGCAACAAAAATTTACTCTTGTTGCAAAAGTGCAACATGATTGCCTGTGGAGAGAGCTGGATGGTGCTTGTGGCACTGTGGAAAGACCTGTGGCCCGGTAGTAGCCTGTGGTCCTGTGGAGAGAGCTGAAGGTGTTGTGGCCCTGTGGAAAGGCCTGTGACCCTGTATAGGGGTCCGTTGCCCTGTGGAGAGAGCTGGAGGGGCTTGTGCCCTATGGAAATGACTATGGCCATGTAGAAAGGCCCTTTGGCCTTGAAGAGGGGGCTTGTGTCCTGCAGACGGGCCCTGTGTCTCTGTGGAGAGAGCTAAAGGGGGCTGTGGCCGTGCAGAAAGTGCATTTGGCCCTGTGGAGGGGAGTTATGGCTCTGTAAAGAGAGCTTGTTGTCCTGTGGAGAAGAGTTGGAGGGGATTGTGGCCCTGTGGAAATGCTTGTGGCCCGGCAGAAGGAGCCAGTGGTCCTGTGGAGAGAGCTGAAGGGGTTGAGGCCCTGTGGAAAGGCCTGTGACCCTGTATAGGGGTCTGTGGCCCCGCAGAGGGTGCATGTGGCGATGTAAAGAGAGCTGGAGGGAGTTGTGGCCTGAGGAAAAGGCCATGTGGAGTGGGCTGGAAAGGCCTGTGGAAGGCTCTGGAGTAAGATTTGGGCCTATGAAGTCCTTTGCAGTAAACAACATGCAACATGATTGCCTGTGGAGAGAGCTGGAGGGGCTTGTGGCACCGTGGAAAGGCCTGTGGCCCAGTAGGAGCCTGTGGTCCTGTGGAGAGAGCTGAAAGTGTTGTGGCCCTGTGGAAAGGCCTGTGACCCTGTATAGGGGTCCGTTGCCCTGTGGAGAGAGCTGGAGGGGCTTGTGCCCTATGGAAATGACTATGGCCATGTAGAAAGGCCTTTTGGCCTTGAAGAGGGGGCTTGTGCCCTGCAGACGGGCCTTGTGTCTCTGTGGAGAGAGCTAAAGGGGGCTGTGGCCATGCAGAAAGTGCATTTGGCCCTGTGGAGGGGAGCTATGGCCCGGTAAAGAGAGCTTGTTGTCGTGTGGAGAAGAGTTGGAGGGGATTGTGGCCCTGGGGAAAGGCCTGTGACCCTGTATAGGGGTCCGTTGCCCTGTGGAGAGAGCTGGAGGGGCTCGTGCCCTATGGAAATGACTATGGCCATGTAGAAAGGCCTTTTGGCCTTGAAGAGGGGGCTTGTGCCCTGCAGACGGGCCTTGTGACTCTGTGGAGAGAGCTGTTGGGAGTTGTGGCCGTGTGGAAAGTGCATTTGGCCCTGTGGAGGTGAGCTATGGCCCTGTAAAGAGAGCTTCTTTTCCTGTGGAGAGAGCTGGAGGGTGTTGTGGCCCTGTGGAAATGTCTGTGGCCCTATGGATAGGCCCTTTAGCCTTGTGGAAGGGGCTGTGGCCCTCTGGTGAGAGCTGGAAGGAGTTGTGGGCTGTGGAAAAGTCTGTGGTCCTGTGGAGAGAGCTGAAGGGATTGAGTTCCTGTGGAAAGGCCTGTGACCCTGTATAGGGGTCTGTGGCCCCGCAGAGGGGCATGTGGCGATGTAAAGAGAGCTGGAGGGAGTTGTGGCCTGCGGAAAAGGCCATGTGGAGCGGGCTGGAGGGGCCTGTGGAAGGGTCTGAAGTAAGATTTGGGCCTATGAAGTCCTTTTGCGGTAAACAACATGAAACATGATTGCCTGTGGAGAGAGCTGGAGGGACTTGTAGCACTGTGGAAAGGCCTGTGGCCGGGCTGGAGCCTGTGGTCCTGTGGAAGAGCTGAAGGTGTTGTGGCCCTGTGGAATGGCCTGTGACCCTGTATAGCGGTCCGTTGCCCTGTGGAGAGAGCTGGAGGGGCTCGTGCCCTATGGAAATGACTATGGCCATGTAGAAAGGCCTTTTGGCCTTGAAGAGGGGGCTTGTGCCCTGCAGACGGGCCTTGTGTCTCTGTGGAGAGAGCTAAAGGGGGCTGTGGCCATGCAGAAAGTGCATTTGGCCCTGTGGAGGGGAGCTATGGCCCTGTAAAGAGAGCTTGTTGTCCTGTGGAGAAGAGTTGGAGGGGATTGTGGCCCTGTGGAAAGGCTTGTAGCCCGGCAGAAGGAGGCAGTGGTTCTGTGGAGAGAGCTGAAGGGGTTGAGGCCCTGTGGAAAGGCATGTGACCCTGTATAGGGGTCTGTGGCCCCGCAGAGGGGCATGTGGCGATGTAAAGAGTGCTGTAGGGAGTTGTGGCCTGAGGAAAAGGCCATGTGGAGCGGGCTGGAGGGGCCTGTGGAAGGCTCTAGAGTAAGGTTTGGGCCTATGAAGTCCTCTGCAGTAAACAACATGCAACATGATTGCCTGTGGAGAGAGCTGAAGCTGTTGTGGCCCTGTGGAAAGGACTGTGACCCTGTACAGGGGTCCGTTGCCCTGTGGAGAGAGCTGGAGGTGCTCTTGCCCTATGGGAATGACTATGGCCATGTAGAAAGGCCTTTTGGCCTTGAAGAGGGGCTTGTGCCCTGCAGACGGGCCCTGTGACTCTGTGGAGAGGGCTGTTGGGAGTTGTGGCCGTGTGGAAAGTGCATTTGGCCCTGTGGAGGTGAGCTATGGCCCTGTAAAGAGAGCTTCTTGTCCTGTGGAGAGAGCTGGAGCGTGTTGTGGCCCTGTGGAAAGGTCTGTGGCCCTATGGATAGGCCCTTTAGCCTTGTGGAAGGGGCTGTGGCCCTGTGGTGAGAGCTGGAAGGAGTTGTGGGCTGTGGAAAAG
The DNA here is from genome assembly GCF_046119375.1 of Phyllobates terribilis. Taxonomy (NCBI): domain Eukaryota; kingdom Metazoa; phylum Chordata; class Amphibia; order Anura; family Dendrobatidae; genus Phyllobates; species Phyllobates terribilis. Next base: position 1,355,830 of record NW_027362891.1, read on the forward strand.
CCTGTGGTCCTGTGGAGAGAGCTGAAGGGGTTGAGGCCCTGTGGAAAGGCCAGTGACCCTGTATAGGGGTCTGTGGCCCCGCAGAGGGGCATGTGGCGATGTAAAGAGAGCTGGAGGGAGTTGTGGCCTGAGGAAAAGGCCATGTGGAGCCGGCTGGAGGGGCCTGTGGAAGGCTCTGGAGTAAGATTTGGGCCTATGAAGTCCTTTGCAGTAAAAAACATGCAACATGATTGCCTGTGGAGAGAGCTAGAGGGGCTTGTGGCACTGTGGAAAGTCCTGTGGCTCAGTAGGAGCCTGTGGTCCTGTGGAGAGAGCTGAAGGTGTTGTGGTCACTCAATTGAGCCCTTTTAACTGATTAAAGGGGGGCGGAGGAGGCTGTGGCCCTGATGAAAGAGCTCAAAGGGGTTGTAGTCTTGTAGAAGGAGCCTGTGGTCCTGTGGAGAGAGCTGGAGGGGGTTATTGCCTTGGGGAAATGCCTATGGCCCTGCGAAAGGGACCTGTGGCCCTTTGAAAAAGGCCTTTGGCCTTGTGGAGGGGGCTGTTGCCTTGTAAAGGGAGCCTCTGTCCTTTTTGAGAGAGACAGAGGGGGTTGTGGCCTTATGGAAAGGCCTATGACACAGTGAAAGGGCCCTGTCGCCTTGTGGAGAGAGGTGAAGGCGGATGTGGCCCTGTGTATATGCCTGTAAACCTGTAGAAGGAGCCTGCGGTTCTGTAGAGAGAGCTTGAGGGGGGTTATGGCCCTATGGAAATGACTATGGCCCTGTGGAATGGACCTATGGCCCTTTGCAAAGGGCCTTTGGCCTTGTGGAGGGGGCCCTTGCCCTGTAGAAGGAGCCTGTGGCCCTCTTGAGAGAGCCAGAGGAGGTTGTGGCACTATTTAAAGGCCAGTGGCCCTGTAGAAAGGCCCCTTGGCCTTGATGAAGGGGCTTGTGCCCTGCAGACGGGCCCCATGACTCTGTGTAGAGAGCTGGAGGGGGTTGTGGCAATGTGGAAAGTGCATTTGGCCCTGTGGAGGGGAGCTATGGCCCTGTAAAGAGAGCCTGTTGTCCTGTGGAATTGGAGGGGATTGTGGCCCTGTGGAAAGGCTTGTGGCCCGGCAGAAGGAGCCAGTGGTCCTGTGGAGAGAGCTGAAGGGGTTGAGGCCCTGTGGAGAGGCCTGTGACCCTGTATAGGGGTCTGTTGCCCCGCAGAGGGGCATGTGGCGATGTAAAGAGAGCTGGATGGAGTTGTGGCCTGTGGAAAAGGCCATGTGGAGCGTGCTGGAGGGGCCTGTGGAAGGCTCTGGAGTAAGATGGGGGCCTATGAAGTCCTTTGCAGTAAACATCTAAATTTTCAAGCTTCGTGTCCGATTTGCAACAGGGTTGACTCCAATGTTGCCGAACTGCAACAAAAATTGACTCTTGTTGCAAAAGTGCAACATGATTGCCTGTGGAGAGAGCTGGATGGTGCTTGTGGCACTGTGGAAAGACCTGTGGCCCGGTAGTAGCCTGTGGTCCTGTGGAGAGAGCTGAAGGTGTTGTGGCCCTGTGGAAAGGCCTGTGACCCTGTATAGGGGTCCGTTGCCCTGTGGAGAGAGCTGGAGGGGCTTGTGCCCTATGGAAATGACTATGGCCATGTAGAAAGGCCCTTTGGCCTTGAAGAGGGGGCTTGTGTCCTGCAGATGGGCACTGTGTCTCTGTGGAGAGAGCTAAAGGGGGCTGTGGCCGTGCAGAAAGTGCATTTGGCCCTGTGGAGGGGAGCTATGGCCCTGTAAAGAGAGCTTGTTGTCCTGTGGAGAAGAGTTCGAGGGGATTGTGGCCCTGTGGAAATGCTTGTGGCCCGGCAGAAGGAGCCAGTGGTCCTGTGGAGAGAGCTGAAGGGGTTGAGGCCCTGTGGAAAGGCCTGTGACCCTGTATAGGGGTCTGTGGCCCCGCAGAGGGGCATGTGGCGATGTAAAGAGAGCTGGAGGGAGTTGTGGCCTGCGGAAAAGGCCATGTGGAGCGGGCTGGAGGGGCCTGTGGAAGGGTCTGAAGTAAGATTTGGGCCTATGAAGTCCTTTTTTCGGTAAACAACATGCAACATGATTGCCTGTGGAGAGAGCTAGAGGGACTTGTAGCACTGTGTAAAAGCCTGTGGCCGGGTAGGAGCCTGTGGTCCTGTGGAGAGAGCTGAAGGTGTTGTGGCCCTGTGGAAAGGCCTGTGACCCTGTATAGCGGTCCGTTTCCCTGTGGAGAGAGCTGGAGGGGCTCGTGCCCTATGGAAATGACTATGGCCATGCAGAAAGGCCTTTTGGCTTTGAAGAGGGGGCTTGTGCCCTGCAGACGGGCCCTGTGACTCTGTGGAGAGGGCTGTTGGGAGTTGTGGCCGTGTGGAAAGTGCATTTGGCCCTGTGGAGGTGAGCTATGGCCCTGTAAAGAGAGCTTCTTGTCCTGTGGAGAGAGCTGGAGGGTGTTGTGGCCATGTGGAAAGGTCTGTGGCCCTATGGATAGGCCCTTTGGCCTTGTGGAAGGGGCTGTGGCCCTGTGGTGAGAGGTGGAAGGAGTTGTGGGCTGTGGAAAAGCCTGTGGTCCTGTGGAGACAGCTGAAGGGGTTGAGGCCCTGTGGAAAGGCCTGTGACCCTGTATAGGGGTCTGTGGCCCCGCAGAGGGGCATGTAGCGATGTAAAGAGAGCTGGAGGGAGTTGTGGCCTGAGGAAAAGGCCATGTGGAGCGGGCTGGAAAGGCCTGTGGAAGGCTCTGGAGTAAGATTTGGGCCTATGAAGTCCTTTGCAGTAAACAATATGCAACATGATTGCCTGTGGAGAGAGCAGGAGGGGCTTGTGGCACTGTAGAAAGGCCTGTGGCCCAGTAGGAGCCTGTGGTCCTGTGGAGAGAGCTGAAGGTGTTGTGGCCCTGTGGAAAGGCCTGTGACCCTGTATAGGGGTCCGTTGCCCTGTGGAGAGAGCTGGAGGGGCTCGTGCCCTATGGAAATGACTATGGCCATGTAGAAAGGCCTTTTGGCCTTGAAGAGGGGGCTTGTGCCCTGCAGACGGGCCTTGTGTCTCTGTGGAGAGAGCTAAAGGGGGCTGTGTCCATGCAGAAAGTGCATGTGGAGGGGAGCTATGGCCCGGTAAAGAGAGCTTGTTGTCCTGCGGAGAAGAGTTGGAGGGGATTGTGGCCCTGTGGAAAGGCTTGTAGCCCGGCAGAAGGAGGCAGCGGTCCTGTGGAGAGAGCTGAAGGGGTTGAGGCCCTGTGGAAAGGCATGTGACGCTGTATAGGGGTCTGTGGCCCCGCAGAGGGGCATGTGGCGATGTAAAGAGAGCTGGAGGGAGTTGTGGCCTGAGGAAAAGGCCATGTGGAGTGGGCTGGAGGGGCCTGTGGAAGGCTCTGGAGTAAGATTTGGGCCTACGAAGTCCTCTGCAGTAAACAACATGCAACATGATTGCCTGTGGAGAGAGCTGAAGGTTTTGTGGCCCTGTGGAAAGGCCTGTGACCCTGTACAGGGGTCCGTTGCCCTGTGGAGAGAGCTGGAGGTGCTTGTGCCCTATGGGAATGACTATGGCCATGTAGAAAGGCCTTTTGGCTTTGAAGAGGGGGCTTGTGCCCTGCAGACGGGCCCTGTGACACTGTGGAGAGGGCTGTTGGGAGTTGTGGCCGTGTGGAAAGTGCATTTGGCCCTGTGGAGGTGAGCTATGGCCCTGTAAAGAGAGCTTCTTGTCCTGTGGAGAGAGCTGGAGGGTGTTGTGGCCCTGTGGAAAGGTCTTTGGCCCTATGAATAGGCCCTTTAGCCTTGTGGAAGGGGCTGTGGCCCTGTGGTGAGAGGTGGAAGGAGTTGTGGGCTGTGGAAAAGCCTGTGGTCCTGTGGAGACAGCTGAAGGGGTTGAGGCCCTGTGGAAAGGCCTGTGACCCTGTATAGGGGTCTGTGGCCCCGCAGAGGGGCATGTGGCGATGTAAAGAGAGCTGGAGGGAGTTGTGGCCTGAGGAAAAGGCCATGTGGAGCGGGCTGGAGAGGCCTGTGGAAGGCTCTGGAGTAAGATTTGGGCCTATGAAGTCCTTTGCAGTAAACAACATGCAACATGATTGCCTGTGGAGAGAACTGGAGGGGCTTGTGGCACTGTGGAAAGGCCTGTGGCCCAGTAGGAGCCTGTGGTCCTGTGGAGAGAGCTGAAGGTGTTGTGGCCCTGTGGAAAGGCCTGTGACCCTGTATAGAGGTCCGTTGCCCTGTGGAGAGAGCTGGAGGGGCTTGTGCCCTATGGAAATGACTATGGCCCTGTAGAAAGGCCTTTTGGCCTTGAAGAGGGGGCTTGTGCCCTGCAGACGGGCCTTGTGTCTCTGTGGAGAGAGCTAAAGGGGGCTGTGGCCATGCAGAAAGTGCATTTGGCCCTGTGGAGGGGAGCTATGGCCCGGTAAAGAGAGCTTGTTGTCCTGTGGAGAAGAGTTGGAGGGGATTGTGGCCCTGTGGAAAGACCTGTGACCCTGTATAGGGGTCCGTTGCCCTGTGGAGAGAGCTGGAGGGGCTCGTGCCCTATGGAAATGACTATGGCCATGTAGAAAGGCCTTTTGGCCTTGAAGAGGGGGCTTGTGCCCTGCAGGCGGGCCCTGTGACTCTGTGGAGAGAGCTGTTGGGAGTTGTGGCCGTGTGGAAAGTGCTTTTGGCCCTGTGGAGGTGAGCTATGGCCCTGTAAAGAGAGCTTCTTGTCCTGTGGAGAGAGCTGGAGGGTGTTGTGGCCCTGTGGAAAGGTCTGTGGCCCTATGGATACGCCCTTTAGCCCTGTGGAAGGGGCTGTGGCCCTGTGGTGAGAGCTGGAAGGAGTTGTGGGCTGTGGAAAAGCCTGTGGTCCTGTGGAGACAGCTGAAGGGGTTGAGGCCCTGTGGAAAGGCCTGTGACCCTGTATAGGTGTCTGTGGCCCCGCTGAGGAGCATGTGGCGATGTAAAGAGAGCTGGAGGGAGTTGTGTCCTGACGAAAAGGCCATGTGGAGCGGGCTGGAGGGGCCTTTCGAAGGCTCTGGAGTAAGATTTGGGCCTATGAAGTCCTTTGCAGTATACAACATGCAACATGATTGCCTGTGGAGAGAGCTGGAGGGGCTTGTGGCACTGTGGAAAGGCCTGTGGCCCAGTAGGAGCCTGTGGTCATGTGGAGAGAGCTGAAGGTGTTGTGGCCCTGTGGAAAGGCCTGTGACCCTGTATAGGGGTCCGTTGCCCTGTGGAGAGAGCTGGAGGGGCTCGTGCCCTATAGAAATGACTATGGCCATGTAGAAAGGCCTTTTGGCCTTGAAGAGGGGGCTTGTGCTCTGCAGACGGGCCTTGTGTCTCTGTGGAGAGAGCTAAATGGGGCTGTGTCCATGCAGAAAGTGCATTTGGCCCTGTGGAGGGGAGCTATGGCCCTGTAATGAGAGCTTGTTGTCCTGTGGAGAAGAGTTGGAGGGGATTGTGGCCCTGTGGAAATGCTTGTGGCCCGGCAGAAGGAGCCTATGGTACTGTGGAGAGAGTTGAAGGGGTTGTTTGCCCGCAGAGGGGCATGTAGTGATGTAAAGAGAGCTGGAGGGAGTTTTGCTCTGCTAAAAAAGGCCATGTGGAGTGGGCTGGAGGGGCCTGTGGAAGGCTCTGGAGTAAGATTGGGGCCTATGAAGTCTTTTGCAGTAAACAACATGCAACATGATTGCCTGTGGAAAGAGCTGGAGGGGCTTGTGGCACTGTGTAAAGGCCTGTGGCCCGGTAGGAGCCTGTGGTCCTGTGGAGAGAGCTGAAGGGGCTTGTGGCCCTGTGGAAAGGCCTGTGACCCTGTATAGTGGTCTGTTGCCCTGTGGAGAGAGCTGGAGGGGCTTGTGGCCCTGAGGAAAGGGCCTATGGCCCTGTGGAGAGAGCTGAAGGTGGGTGCGGCCCTGTGGAAAGGCCTGTGACCCTGAAGAGGGATCTGTGGCCCTTCAAATGGGCCTGTTGCCCTGTGGAGAGAGCTGGAGTGGGTTATGGCCCTGTGGAAATGCCTATGGCACTGCGGAAAGGGACCTCTGGCCCTTTGCAAAGGGTCATTGGCCTTGTGGAGTGGGCTATTGCCCTGTTGACGGGCCTGTGGCCCTGTGTGATTGTTGATAGCCTGACAAATCATCCAATAAAAACTTGCATATTTTTCAAGGATCCTGTAGCTTAAAGATGTTTCCTGACAATTCACTTTAATGTTCAGGAAGCATCCTACAGGAACAAGATTCTTAAAAAATACACAAGTGTTAAACACTGTGTAGCTTTGTGGTTACTTACCAATTAATCTTCTCTGCTGCAACTTGAGTAGTGCTTCTTACCTTTGACCTACAGGAAGAGGTGTGCATGAGAGAGAGTCATTGAGAGGCACATAGAGGCAAAGAGGGGAGCAAAGGGGCAAAGGTAGGCACATAGAGGGATGCAAAAGGTAAATAGAAGCACAGGGAGGGACAGAGAGGCACAGAGACCGATAGAGAGCCACAGATGGGCAAAGACAGAGATTGAGAGGCTCGTGAAGGCACAGAGACAAAAAAAGGCACTTTGGATGGAAAGAAAGCACCAGAGAGAGAGCATGCGAGAGAGTGGTGCAATGGGGAGAGATCAAAAGTGAGCGCCAGTGATGCACTGGAGACTGAGAGAGCACAAAAGAGAGCACTGCACTATAAAGACAGAGGAGTGCCAGAGAGCGGTGCAGTAGGGAGAAAGAGAACACATCAGAGAGTGGTGCACTGGAAAGAGAGTGAAAGAGCACCAGAGAGCATTGCACTGGAGAGAGAGAAAGAGAGAGAGACAGAAAGCAGTGTGCCAGTGTAAAAGGGCACCAGAGAGTGATGCACTGACTGGACAAATGGTCATTTTTATAGGCAGTTCTACATGTCGTGTTGCTGGACAGCTGGGGGTCATGCTTACCGTTGTTAGGGATGGTAATATATTCTGCTTCCCTAGGCCTGATTTCCAGGGACTGCACTGCTCTGACTGGCAGGAGCACTTTTATGGCTACCTGACCTTTAAATTATTATGGATTCTAGTAATACTGACAAAGCATTAGACTAAACGGCTCAGAAACCTGACGGTAGTAAATGATTGTGCCATTTGAACAGTTGTCAGAATTGTTTCATCATAGCCATAGGACTTCCACTTTATATTTATCTTTAAAATAGTTATTAAAAGGACTCTGTCACCAGGTTTTTGACATCCCATCGGACAGCAGCATAATGTAGAGATAGAAATCCTGATCCAGCAATGTTTCACTTACTGAGCTCCTTGCTGTCATTTTGATAAAATTACTGTTTTCTCTGTTGCAGATTTGGCAGCTCCCAAGTATGACTGGACTACTGGAGTAGTGCTCTAATGATAATCTCCAGATGATTTAACAGTGTTTTAATGCAAACTACACTGAGCAGCCTAGTAAGTGATATATCACTGGAATAAAGATGTCTGTGTCCACATTATGGTGCGCTCAGATGAGATGGCTAAAACCTGGTGACAGAATCCCTTTAACACTAATACAAACAGTACAAATGTTTATAATAAAGAAAATCTTCTCCCATTGCTTCGAGGGCCCCGTTCACCTGGAATTGTAGAACAACCTAGAATAGAAAAGAAACAAATAAAACATGAATTCAGAAACTTTAACAAGACCGGAACTTTAGTCTCCGAAACGCCTCATTCTTTCTTGGGAGCTGATCACTGCCGTCTTCTTAATCTCTTTAAAGGAAAGAAGGGGAATACATATGTTAAAACCGAAATGTTTATTGTTCAAGGACAATGTGAATGAGTATATTGACCAATTACCCTGGGTGTTTCCTTTTCCTCAACTGCATCCCTGTCTTCATGGACCTTGTTGTGACCCTAGGTTCGATTGGTGCTCTCCGCCTGATATAAATAATAACATTACATTTTCTGGGCACTTAGAGTGGTATAAGGATATCTTCTATCAATCCTAAAAGTTTAGGCATCGAGGTTTGTTCTGCGATGGAGATATCATCAATAAACGCCTGTAATATACCCTTCCGCATACTGTCTACAAGTGGCCGCTACTGAGAGCACTTTGCCTGGGTATAGGTGCTGAGGATGCTCAGAAGAACAAGTCATTGTCCATAACATCACAAGCTATGTACAGTTTGCCAACTCCTACTAGCTTGCTTGATTTAATAATATACCCACCTTTGAGTCTTAGTATTTAAATTTGACACACCGAGGTCCTCTGTTTCACCCTGGGCACTGTAGTCTTCAGCTTGCTGGACCATTTGCTCCTCTTCTCCATTGCTCTCTTCTGCTTCTCTTTAGGGGAGATAGAAAACAGAATATTACATTTTAACAACAATTTGGTGAAATAGATCATAACTGCTTTGCAATAAATTACCTTGAGCTGCTGGGTTGAGGTTGATTTTCCGATGATTTCCCTGCTGCCAAGACCAGTGTGTATGCTTGGCAGAGGTCTCCTAATGTTTTTTCTCTGTAATTCCTCTCTGCTGTCATGTTGGAATGACTGAGATATTTGGAGAAAAGATACCTCTGTGTCTCTGTTAAATGTGACACGGTCCATGTTTCACAAGTTTTTCTTGCCACCTGACTAGAGATGGATTTAAGTTTGTACCTAGATAGCAATAGAGTAGATCATAAATACATGGCACAACATCTAATATGTAGGATTTTTAACTTTTAAGACTTACTTCTTCTGGTAGCGATGAAGGTCGGTGGATACATTATATATCTGTCTTCCTGTAGTCGATAAGAAGAATTTATCTGGACTGTCTTTTTTGGCCAGCACCCGTCTCACTTTTTTAAAGTAGATGTTAAACCACTGTAAATAAACAAAACAAAAAACAGTAAACCACTTAATAAAAATTGAGTTGGGCCCTTCAATATTAAGATAAGAAAATTTGAAATAGACTAAATTAATTACTGGAGTCAATGACCGCACCAACGTGAGGGAGGGATGTGCCTAACCAGGAGAGCGAAACCTACAGACTAAAAGGGCAGTATCTCTCCTCCGCCTCAGTTGGATTTCAGAGCATGATAGGAACCACACAATCTAAATATATAGAAAAGTCACCTCACACCAAACATATGTCAGACTATAAACTGCCCACCATTCATTTAAAGTGCAGAACATCTGTGATAAGGGAGAGCATATCTGTTCCTACTGATAATGCATTCTGGATGCTGCTGCAACAAGCATTATTGTTAAGAAAATGCACTATTCTGGACACCGATACTATGGTTTAGCATCCTGGATACTGCAGGGAAATAAGGGAAAGACTCCCAACACACCTGCATGAGGATGTAGCACCAAGTTGTCCTGTAAAATCTGGTTAAAGGGAGGATCTACTAAAAGGGACAGAATGCCACTAATCCTACGGGTTGAAGTCATGACAACTAACAGATCCCTCTCTAATGTGGGTGCCATCGTAGTGACAGGAACATCTTACCTTTTCTTCTTCTTCAGTAAGCACAAAACAGGCTACTTGGTGGGCAGCAGTCTTATGGGATTTAACTCCGACAATTATTAGCTGTTCATTTTGATAGATGTGACGCATCCTCTCTGTCCACTCAGAAACCTGTGAGTCAAGACATGGGAAAGTTAGATAGACATGTGGCTTTAAATCAGGATAATGAGTAGGTTGTTACTTACCGTCATGTTTCTGACAACTCCTGGTCTTTGTAAGTGTTTTAGTATGATTAAGGCCTCAAGGTAATAGAGAATCTCCAACTGATGCACTTCATTTCGGGATCCTCCTTGGACATCCTCGATGGCTTGCAGGAAAGCTGGCTTTGCAACGGTCAGGATCTCCTGGCATTGCTGAGGTGTTTTGTCCAATTTATGCAACTCCAGGTACCTAAGAGAAAGATTAATAAATGTGACTGATAGGTGAGGCCTATTTTTAAGTCATGTATGAAAAATCCTGGCGGGAGAGAGAAAAGAGAAAAAATAATAATTGTGCATACATCTGAAAGGATAAAAATTAGCTGACATACCTTTTGCTGACAACTTCTTTTGCAACTCCCTTGGAAAATTTCTTCTGAATATCCGCAGTCACATACTGGAAATACTTCATTGCCTTGAAGAGTTTTTCATTTTTATCGCGTAAATTGGTTGCAAATAGTTGATAATGTACAAATTTCCGGACATTCTTAATGTAGTTGGTGACAGTTTGGTTGCACAGACCGAGATCTTGAAGGTTTTTGAAAAATAAATGGGCGTTTTCAATCTTTGTCGCAAAGTTGAGGCTCACACGGCGTTTGTTCATAAAGTATAAAAACCTTGACACATTTTCAACAATTTGTTTGTATCTTTCCAGCTTGCAATGGTTCTGCAAATAAGAGGAAAAACCTTTTAATATTGGATGAGACAGAGAATGGTGATCATAATAACCTGCATCTTTCATTTTGATCCTCTTGTCAACAGTCCATTTCTGGCTTGTCATCCTACAAATTTGGAAGAAAGAACAACAGGTCAGAGTAGAAACAAATTAGAACTTTGAGAAAAATACTGTGTAAGCATATACAGCATATATATAGTGACGTCCTGCCAATGGCAGTAGACTATGCAGCCGCTATGGGGCCTGTGAGTCCAGGGTTCCCTGTAACGACGCATTCATGGGGCCCTCACCCAGTGGAAGAATCTGGGGAAATGTCGGGGACCTTGACAGCTGGGGGTTCCACTCACCGTTGTCAGGGGTGGTAAACATTTCTGTGTCCCCAGGCCCGATTTCTGTGGACCCCAATGCTCTGACTGGCAGCAGCACTTTGCTGGCTGCCTGCCCTTTATACGCAGCATCCACTGCTGAACACTGCGTGTTCTGAAGTTCATCTGTGGGTAAAGCTAGTACATCATCCTCTACTGGCCCACAGATGAAAATCGTAATGGCAGTGCATTTTAGTATGCCCCGCCAAAGCTGTGTGCCCCACAGAGCTGTCTGTGTGTAGGGCACTTTTTTGGCATCCTGTTTTATGGCTGCAATGGAAGGGAAATCTATTGCCTAAAATAGGAGAAAAAATTACTTTGTAAGGGCTGTAAAGTTGTGGGATATGCTATTAATTGTCCCAGTTAAACATTATTTGTATTGTTTTTTTTGCTCAATATATATATATATAAATATATCTATATATATATATATATATATATATATATATATATAGATAGATATATATATATATAGATATATATATATAGATATATATAGATATGTATATATATATAAAAGCATGATGAGTGAGAATGTTACACACACTAACTGACCTCGGCCTGTCTTCATCTGTTTGGCTGGTATTTTCCTCTCTTTCTCTGGTCTCTGGTTGTTGATCGGCTTCACTGTCGGATGTTTCAGAGGATGTATAGTCTTCTGCAGCTGAAAGATGCACCAATTCAGGATTTGATATGGCTCGGCGTGCCGATGTGCCAGTTGATGTAGATGGCTTCTCATCTTCAACAGTCCTGTAAATTATAAAAATCCTTAGTAATAACGTGAAGTACAATCTTGAGTAGGCCAGCAGTGTTGACAATTTTTTAAAGTGGCCTAAAAGCCAGGATGTGCTGAGGCCAAGGCAATGTTTGAGCAAGGGATTAAAGTAAATTCCTTGTATAAATTTACACTGACCTGTAGACATCATAATCCTCTGGGACGGGCGGCTCTTCCTCTGTGACGGACGGCTCTTCCACTGTGACGGGCGGCTCTTCCTCTGTGACGGACGGCTCTTCCTCTGTGACGGACGGCTCTTCCTCTGGGACGGGCGGCTCTTCCTCTGGGACGGGCGGCTCTTCCTCTGGGACGGGCGGCTCTTCCTCTGGGACGGGCAGCTCTTCCTCTGGGACGGGCGGCTCTTCCTCTGGGACGGGCGGCTCTTCCACTGTGACGGACGGCTCTTCCTCTGTGACGGACGGCTCTTCCTCTGGGACGGGCGGCTCTTCCTCTGGGACGGGCGGCTCTTCCTCTGGGACGGGCGGCTCTTCCACTGTGACGGGCGGCTCTTCCTCTGTGACGGACGGCTCTTCCTCTGTGACGGACAGCTCTTCCTCTGGGACGGGCGGCTCTTCCTCTGGGACGGGCGACTCCTCCTCGATGACTGTAGACATTTCCTCCTCAACAGGCAGCACTTCCTCCTCATTAGGCAGCTCTTGCTCACTGGCTGTCAGCTCCTCCTGCACAGGTGATGCCCCCTCATCTTCAACAATCCTGTAAATATAAAATACACGTGATTATTTGGCATAGTTCAGAACATATATGCAAATCTATAAAGCTTACACAAGTATGAACATCAGTATTCAAAGAATAAGATGCTAGTGGGGCATACCTGGCCATAGTTGGTTTCTCGGGTACTATAAACCCTCTGTCCTCCAGGAAGGAGATAAGATCGTCCTTTGTAGTGATCTCTGGAATCTTGTCATAAGGGATATATGTTCCTTTTGTTGCAATTGCTATCAGTGAGTTTCTAGATTCTTTCACTAGCGCATCCTTCTCCTCTTGTGTACAGCATCTAAGGCATTGTCGTGTAAGGTGCTGTGGCAGTTGAGTAAATGCTTTGTAACATAGTGGACATGTCTTCAGCATCCTGAAGCCGCTGTAAAAAAGAAAAATGGAAGATCAGGAACAATATCAGTGAGAATCTAGCTTTTCCACCCACTAATATCAACCAGCATTTTTTATGTTTCAGCAGGATAACTGGATTTCAAAAATCTGATTTTTTTTTACAACAAATACACAGCTCATGAGAAAAGGCACGTCTCATCATTGCCATAGATTTTTTTAAAAAGATGAGGGCTGGCTCTAGAGTGTATTTTGACCACCAATAGCCAGCCCTCATTTTTGGTCACAAAAACGGACAAACGTACACAATTTTTTAAGGAGCAATTGTTTAGCACAAGTTAATGCACTTTTATAGCATACTACACAAATTGTGGCAATATTGTGCACATAACACATGCGGTTTTTTATCATATGCATGTTCCTAGATCTTGCGCAAATCTGAGGTTTTGCAAGAATTATTTAGATTGACAAAGATACCGTGCAAAAAATTAATGTGGTATTGACTATGCAAATGCTTATACAGTTTTGCACATGACCGGCACTCATTTATCAGTCAAAAAGGAGAAAAAACGAGTGAGCGAGCAAGTACATATACAGTTTAAAGCCTTTTCACACTGCAAACTTTGAAAGATACAGAAAGACCGCGCCAAAAACATAAACCCTTTCTGTGACTGAGCCTGAACAATTGCAAGCCTTAACATGATGTTATAATACACTTTCACACCGCAATCCTTCCCCCTCCCCCCACCACAGTAATACAACCAAGCTAAAAAGTTTGCAGAGGTCACAGAGAGGACATCAGATTAGGCACCTGATTCCAGTACAAACTATATGAGTACAAGCATACTTATACACCTGATTCCAGTACAAGCTATATGAGTACAAGTATACTTATACACCTGATTCCAGTACAAGCTATATGAGTACAAGTATACTTATACACCTGATTCCAGTACAAGCTATATGAGTACAAGTATACTTATACACCTGATTCCAGTACAAGCTATATGAGTACAAGTATACTTATACACCTGATTCCAGTACAAGCTATATGAGTACAAGTATACTTATACACCTGATTCCAGTACAAGCTCAGATGATGCTGCAGTATAGTTAGGCACCTGATCCCAATACATGCTGTATGTTAACCTCTTCTGCAAATACTCCCATGGTCTCAGTGTACCCCAGAATGCATGCTGCAATGGTGTCCAGAAAGAGTATTTCTAGAAGCAACACATACCTCTGCAGATTCATATTTCCCTCCCACTCACTATCCCACCAGGTGTACTTACCTTCTTTTGGGCGGCATGGTTGTAATTGGCTAAGGTCACAGCTTCTCTTGTGCACTAATCACCCTTGTTGCTCCTGAGCACTGGATCAAATTAAACTTCCCTCCAAAACTCCTTTTCCTTTTCCTAAAATGATGGTTTATTTGAATGTAAATCATGAATCTGCTCCGATTGGTTAATGCAACTTAGTAGGCGTAGCTTTTTCTTGATGAGAGCTGGCTACAGGTACTTCCAGGACGACCCGTAGCCAGCCCTCACCCTTGGAATAGCTCAATGAGGATGAGAGCTGGCTACAGGTGCCTCCAGGGCGACCCCTAGCCAGCCCTCACCCTTGGAGCAGCTCAATGAGGATGAGAGCTGGCTACAGGTGCCTCCAGGGCGACCCGTAGCCAGCCCTCACCCTTGGAATAGCTCAATGAGGATGAGAGCTGGCTACAGGTGCCTCCAGGGCGACCCCTAGCCAGCCCTCACCCTTGGAATAGCTCAATGAGGATGAGAGCTGGCTACAGGTTTGATGATACCAAAAGCACTTAAAATTCAATCTGCAACAAAAAAAAGTCGCTCTGACGCCGCCGTTAAGGGCTGCGTCCGTTATCACGCTCATCTGATAAATTACGGAAAAAAAAAGGAAACTTTATAGCTTTTTTGGCGCGCTTATTTCACTGCCTTTTCCTACGCGCCGCCGTTCAGCGCAGCTTCCGTTATCACGCTCATCTAATGAATTATGGAAAAAAACGTAAACTTTATAGTTTTTTTGGCGCGCTTATTTCACCGCCCGTTCCTACGCGCCACGGTTCAGCGCACCTTCCGTTATCACGTTCATCTGATGAATTACGGAAAAAAAACGTAAACTTTATAGTTTTTTTGGCGCGCTTATTTCACCGCCCGTTCCTACGCGCCGCCATTCAGTGCAGCATCCGTTATCACGCTCATCTGATGAATTACGGAAAAAAAACGTAAACTTTATAGTTTTTTTGGCGCGCTTATTTCACCGCCCGTTCCTACGCGCCACCGTTCAACGCAGCTTCCGTTATCACGCTCATCTAATGAATTATGGAAAAAAAACGTACACTTTATAGCTTTTTTGGCGCGCTTATTTCACCGCCCGTTCCTACGCGCCGCCGTTCAGCTCAGCTTCCGTTATCACGCTCATCTGATGAATTACGGAAAAAAAACGTAAATTTTATAGTTTTTTTGGCGCGCTTATTTCACCGCCCGTTCCTACGTGCCGCCGTTCAGCGCAGCGTCCGTTATCACCCTCATCTGATGAATTACGGAAAAAAAAACGTAAACTTTATAGTTTTTTTGGCGCGCTTATTTCACCGCCCGTTCCTATGCGCCGCCGTTCAGCGCAGCGTCCGTTATCACGCTCAATGAGGATGAGAGCTGGCTACAGGTGCCTCCAGGGCGACACGTAGCCAGCCCTCACCCTTGGAATAGCTCAATGAGGATGAGAGCTGGCTACAGGTGCCTCCAGGGCGACCCCTAGCCAGCCCTCACCCTTGGAATAGCTCAATGAGGATGAGAGCTGGCTACAGGTGCCTCCAGGGCCTTCCCGTAGCCAGCCCTCACCCTTGGAATAGCTCAATGAGGATGAGAGCTGGCTACAGGTGCCTCCAGGGCGACCCCTAGCCAGCCCTCACCCTTGGAGCAGCTCAATGAGGATGAGAGCTGGCTACAGGTGCCTCCAGGGCGACCCCTAGCCAGCTCTCACCCTTGGAGCAGCTCAATGAGGATGAGAGCTGGCTACAGGTGCCTCCAGGGCGACCCCTAGCCAGCCCTCACCCTTGGAGCAGCTCAATGAGGATGAGAGCTGGCTACAGGTGCCTCCAGGGCGACCCCTAGCCAGCCCTCACCCTTGGAGCAGCTCAATGAGGATGAGAGCTGGCTACAGGTGCCTCCAGGGCGACCCCTAGCCAGCCCTCACCCTTGGAGCAGCTCAATGAGGATGAGAGCTGGCTACAGGTGCCTCCAGGGCGACCCCTAGCCAGCCCTCACCCTTGGAGCAGCTCAATGAGGATGAGAGCTGGCTACAGGTGCCTCCAGGGCGACCCCTAGCCAGCCCTCACCCTTGGAGCAGCTCAATGAGGATGAGAGCTGGCTACAGGTGCCTCCAGGGCGACCCCTAGCCAGCCCTCACCCTTGGAGCAGCTCAATGAGGATGAGAGCTGGCTACAGGTGCCTCCAGGGCGACCCCTAGCCAGCCCTCACCCTTGGAGCAGCTCAATGAGGATGAGAGCTGGCTACAGGTGCCTCCAGGGCGACCCCTAGCCAGCCCTCACCCTTGGAGCAGCTCAATGAGGATGAGAGCTGGCTACAGGTGCCTCCAGGGCGACCCCTAGCCAGCCCTCACCCTTGGAGCAGCTCAATGAGGATGAGAGCTGGCTACAGGTGCCTCCAGGGCGACCCCTAGCCAGCCCTCACCCTTGGAGCAGCTCAATGAGGATGAGAGCTGGCTACAGGTGCCTCCAGGGCGACCCTTAGCCAGCCCTCACCCTTGGAATAGCTCAATGAGGATGAGAGCTGGCTACAGGTTTAATGATAGCAAAAGCACTTAAAATTCAATCTACAACAAAAAAAAGTCGCTCTGACGCCGCCGTTAAGGGCTGCGTCCGTTATCACGCTGATCTGATAAATTACAGAAAAAAAACGTAAACTTTATCGTTTTTTTGGCGCACTTATTTCATCGCCCGTTCCTACGTGTCGCCGTTCAGCACAGCATCCGTTATCACGCTCATCTCATGAATTACGGAAAAAAAAAGTAAACTTTATAGTTTTTTTGGCGCGCTTATTTCACCGCCCGTTCCTACGCGCCGCCATTCAGCGCAGCGTCCGTTATCATGCTCATCTGATGAATTACGGAAAAAAAACGTAAACTTTATAGTTTTTTTGGCGCGCTTATTTCACCGCCCGTTCCTACGCGCCGCCGTTCAGCGCAGCGTCCGTTATCACGCTCAATGAGGATGAGAGCTGGCTACAAGTGCCTCCAGGGCGACCCCTAGCCAGCCCTCACCCTTGGAATAGCTCAATGAGGATGAGAGCTGGCTACAGGTTTGATGATACCAAAAGCACTTAAAATTCAATCTGCAACAAAAAAAAGTCGCTCTGACGCCGCCGTTAAGGGCTGCGTCCGTTATCACGCTCATCTGATAAATTACAGAAAAAAAACGTAAACTTTATCGTTTTTTTGGCGCACTTATTTCACCGCCCGTTCCTACGTGCCGCCGTTCAGCACAGCATCCGTTATCACGCTCATCTGATGAATTACGGAAAAAAAACGTAAACTTTATAGTTTTTTTGGCGCGCTTATTTCACCGCCCGTTCCTACGCGCCGCCATTCAGCGCAGCGTCCGTTATCACGCTCATCTGATGAATTACGGAAAAAAAACGTAAACTTTATATTTTTTTGGCGCGCTTATTTCACCGCCCGTTCCTACGCGACGCCGTTCAACGCAGCTTCCGTTAACACGCTCATCTAATGAATTATGGAAAAAAAACGTACACTTTATAGCTTTTTTGGCGCGCTTATTTCACCGCCCGTTCCTACGCGCCGCCGTTCAGCGCAGCTTCCGTTATCACGCTCATCTGATGAATTACGGAAAAAAAACGTAAATTTTATAGTTTTTTTGGCGCGCTTATTTCACCGCCCGTTCCTACGCGCCGCCGTTCAGCGCAGCGTCCGTTATCACGCTCATCTGATGAATTACGGAAAAAAAACGTAAACTTTATAGTTTTTTTGGCGCGCTTATTTCACCGCCCGTTCCTACGCACCGCCGTTCAGCGCAGCGTCCGTTATCACCCTCATCTGATGAATTACGGAAAAAAAACGTAAACTTTATAGTTTTTTTGGCGCGCTTATTTCACCGCCCGTTCCTATGCGCCGCCGTTCAGCGCAGCGTCCGTTATCACGCTCAATGAGGATGAGAGCTGGCTACAAGTGCCTCCAGGGCGACACGTAGCCAGCCCTCACCCTTGGAATAGCTCAATGAGGATGAGAGCTGGCTACAGGTGCCTCCAGGGCGACCCCTAGCCAGCCCTCACCCTTGCAGCAGCTCAATGAGGATGAGAGCTGGCTACAGGTGCTTCCAGGGCGAACCCTAGCCAGCCCTCACCCTTGGAGCAGCTCAATGAGGATGAGAGCTGGCTACAGGTACCTCCAGGGCGACCCCTAGCCAGCCCTCACCCTTGGAGCAGCTCAATGAGGATGAGAGCTGGCTACAGGTGCCTCCAGGGCGACCCCTAGCCAGCCCTCACCCTTGGAGCAGCTCAATGAGGATGAGAGCTGGCTACAGGTGCCTCCAGGGCGACCCGTAGCCAGCCCTCACCCTTGGAGCAGCTCAATGAGGATGAGAGCTGGCTACAGGTGCCTCCAGGGCGACCCCTAGCCAGCCCTCACCCTTGGAGCAGCTCAATGAGGATGAGAGCTGGCTACAGGTGCCTCCAGGGCGACCCCTAGCCAGCCCTCACCCTTGGAGCAGCTCAATGAGGATGAGAGCTGGCTACAGGTGCCTCCAGGGCGACCCTTAGCCAGCCCTCACCCTTGGAATAGCTCAATGAGGATGAGAGCTGGCTACAGGTTTGATGATACCAAAAGCACTTAAAATTCAATCTGCAACAAAAAAAAGTCGCTCTGACGCCGCCGTTAAGGGCTGCGTCCGTTATCACGCTCATCTGATAAATTACGGAAAAAAAAAGGAAACTTTATAGCTTTTTTGGCGCGCTTATTTCACTGCCTTTTCCTACGCGCCGCCGTTCAGCGCAGCTTCCGTTATCACGCTCATCTAATGAATTATGGAAAAAAACGTAAACTTTATAGTTTTTTTGGCGCGCTTATTTCACCGCCCGTTCCTACGCGCCACGGTTCAGCGCACCTTCCGTTATCACGTTCATCTGATGAATTACGGAAAAAAAACGTAAACTTTATAGTTTTTTTGGCGCGCTTATTTCACCGCCCGTTCCTACGCGCCGCCATTCAGTGCAGCATCCGTTATCACGCTCATCTGATGAATTACGGAAAAAAAACGTAAACTTTATAGTTTTTTTGGCGCGCTTATTTCACCGCCCGTTCCTACGCGCCACCGTTCAACGCAGCTTCCGTTATCACGCTCATCTAATGAATTATGGAAAAAAAACGTACACTTTATAGCTTTTTTGGCGCGCTTATTTCACCGCCCGTTCCTACGCGCCGCCGTTCAGCTCAGCTTCCGTTATCACGCTCATCTGATGAATTACGGAAAAAAAACGTAAATTTTATAGTTTTTTTGGCGCGCTTATTTCACCGCCCGTTCCTACGTGCCGCCGTTCAGCGCAGCGTCCGTTATCACCCTCATCTGATGAATTACGGAAAAAAAAACGTAAACTTTATAGTTTTTTTGGCGCGCTTATTTCACCGCCCGTTCCTATGCGCCGCCGTTCAGCGCAGCGTCCGTTATCACGCTCAATGAGGATGAGAGCTGGCTACAGGTGCCTCCAGGGCGACACGTAGCCAGCCCTCACCCTTGGAATAGCTCAATGAGGATGAGAGCTGGCTACAGGTGCCTCCAGGGCGACCCCTAGCCAGCCCTCACCCTTGGAATAGCTCAATGAGGATGAGAGCTGGCTACAGGTGCCTCCAGGGCCTTCCCGTAGCCAGCCCTCACCCTTGGAATAGCTCAATGAGGATGAGAGCTGGCTACAGGTGCCTCCAGGGCGACCCCTAGCCAGCCCTCACCCTTGGAGCAGCTCAATGAGGATGAGAGCTGGCTACAGGTGCCTCCAGGGCGACCCCTAGCCAGCTCTCACCCTTGGAGCAGCTCAATGAGGATGAGAGCTGGCTACAGGTGCCTCCAGGGCGACCCCTAGCCAGCCCTCACCCTTGGAGCAGCTCAATGAGGATGAGAGCTGGCTACAGGTGCCTCCAGGGCGACCCCTAGCCAGCCCTCACCCTTGGAGCAGCTCAATGAGGATGAGAGCTGGCTACAGGTGCCTCCAGGGCGACCCCTAGCCAGCCCTCACCCTTGGAGCAGCTCAATGAGGATGAGAGCTGGCTACAGGTGCCTCCAGGGCGACCCCTAGCCAGCCCTCACCCTTGGAGCAGCTCAATGAGGATGAGAGCTGGCTACAGGTGCCTCCAGGGCGACCCCTAGCCAGCCCTCACCCTTGGAGCAGCTCAATGAGGATGAGAGCTGGCTACAGGTGCCTCCAGGGCGACCCCTAGCCAGCCCTCACCCTTGGAGCAGCTCAATGAGGATGAGAGCTGGCTACAGGTGCCTCCAGGGCGACCCCTAGCCAGCCCTCACCCTTGGAGCAGCTCAATGAGGATGAGAGCTGGCTACAGGTGCCTCCAGGGCGACCCCTAGCCAGCCCTCACCCTTGGAGCAGCTCAATGAGGATGAGAGCTGGCTACAGGTGCCTCCAGGGCGACCCCTAGCCAGCCCTCACCCTTGGAGCAGCTCAATGAGGATGAGAGCTGGCTACAGGTGCCTCCAGGGCGACCCCTAGCCAGCCCTCACCCTTGGAGCAGCTCAATGAGGATGAGAGCTGGCTACAGGTGCCTCCAGGGCGACCCTTAGCCAGCCCTCACCCTTGGAATAGCTCAATGAGGATGAGAGCTGGCTACAGGTTTAATGATAGCAAAAGCACTTAAAATTCAATCTACAACAAAAAAAAGTCGCTCTGACGCCGCCGTTAAGGGCTGCGTCCGTTATCACGCTGATCTGATAAATTACAGAAAAAAAACGTAAACTTTATCGTTTTTTTGGCGCACTTATTTCATCGCCCGTTCCTACGTGTCGCCGTTCAGCACAGCATCCGTTATCACGCTCATCTCATGAATTACGGAAAAAAAAAGTAAACTTTATAGTTTTTTTGGCGCGCTTATTTCACCGCCCGTTCCTACGCGCCGCCATTCAGCGCAGCGTCCGTTATCATGCTCATCTGATGAATTACGGAAAAAAAACGTAAACTTTATAGTTTTTTTGGCGCGCTTATTTCACCGCCCGTTCCTACGCGCCGCCGTTCAGCGCAGCGTCCGTTATCACGCTCAATGAGGATGAGAGCTGGCTACAAGTGCCTCCAGGGCGACCCCTAGCCAGCCCTCACCCTTGGAATAGCTCAATGAGGATGAGAGCTGGCTACAGGTTTGATGATACCAAAAGCACTTAAAATTCAATCTGCAACAAAAAAAAGTCGCTCTGACGCCGCCGTTAAGGGCTGCGTCCGTTATCACGCTCATCTGATAAATTACAGAAAAAAAACGTAAACTTTATCGTTTTTTTGGCGCACTTATTTCACCGCCCGTTCCTACGTGCCGCCGTTCAGCACAGCATCCGTTATCACGCTCATCTGATGAATTACGGAAAAAAAACGTAAACTTTATAGTTTTTTTGGCGCGCTTATTTCACCGCCCGTTCCTACGCGCCGCCATTCAGCGCAGCGTCCGTTATCACGCTCATCTGATGAATTACGGAAAAAAAACGTAAACTTTATATTTTTTTGGCGCGCTTATTTCACCGCCCGTTCCTACGCGACGCCGTTCAACGCAGCTTCCGTTAACACGCTCATCTAATGAATTATGGAAAAAAAACGTACACTTTATAGCTTTTTTGGCGCGCTTATTTCACCGCCCGTTCCTACGCGCCGCCGTTCAGCGCAGCTTCCGTTATCACGCTCATCTGATGAATTACGGAAAAAAAACGTAAATTTTATAGTTTTTTTGGCGCGCTTATTTCACCGCCCGTTCCTACGCGCCGCCGTTCAGCGCAGCGTCCGTTATCACGCTCATCTGATGAATTACGGAAAAAAAACGTAAACTTTATAGTTTTTTTGGCGCGCTTATTTCACCGCCCGTTCCTACGCACCGCCGTTCAGCGCAGCGTCCGTTATCACCCTCATCTGATGAATTACGGAAAAAAAACGTAAACTTTATAGTTTTTTTGGCGCGCTTATTTCACCGCCCGTTCCTATGCGCCGCCGTTCAGCGCAGCGTCCGTTATCACGCTCAATGAGGATGAGAGCTGGCTACAAGTGCCTCCAGGGCGACACGTAGCCAGCCCTCACCCTTGGAATAGCTCAATGAGGATGAGAGCTGGCTACAGGTGCCTCCAGGGCGACCCCTAGCCAGCCCTCACCCTTGCAGCAGCTCAATGAGGATGAGAGCTGGCTACAGGTGCTTCCAGGGCGAACCCTAGCCAGCCCTCACCCTTGGAGCAGCTCAATGAGGATGAGAGCTGGCTACAGGTACCTCCAGGGCGACCCCTAGCCAGCCCTCACCCTTGGAGCAGCTCAATGAGGATGAGAGCTGGCTACAGGTGCCTCCAGGGCGACCCCTAGCCAGCCCTCACCCTTGGAGCAGCTCAATGAGGATGAGAGCTGGCTACAGGTGCCTCCAGGGCGACCCGTAGCCAGCCCTCACCCTTGGAGCAGCTCAATGAGGATGAGAGCTGGCTACAGGTGCCTCCAGGGCGACCCCTAGCCAGCCCTCACCCTTGGAGCAGCTCAATGAGGATGAGAGCTGGCTACAGGTGCCTCCAGGGCGACCCCTAGCCAGCCCTCACCCTTGGAGCAGCTCAATGAGGATGAGAGCTGGCTACAGGTGCCTCCAGGGCGACCCTTAGCCAGCCCTCACCCTTGGAATAGCTCAATGAGGATGAGAGCTGGCTACAGGTTTGATGATACCAAAAGCACTTAAAATTCAATCTGCAACAAAAAAAAGTCGCTCTGACGCCGCCGTTAAGGGCTGCGTCCGTTATCACGCTCATCTGATAAATTACGGAAAAAAAAAGGAAACTTTATAGCTTTTTTGGCGCGCTTATTTCACTGCCTTTTCCTACGCGCCGCCGTTCAGCGCAGCTTCCGTTATCACGCTCATCTAATGAATTATGGAAAAAAACGTAAACTTTATAGTTTTTTTGGCGCGCTTATTTCACCGCCCGTTCCTACGCGCCACGGTTCAGCGCACCTTCCGTTATCACGTTCATCTGATGAATTACGGAAAAAAAACGTAAACTTTATAGTTTTTTTGGCGCGCTTATTTCACCGCCCGTTCCTACGCGCCGCCATTCAGTGCAGCATCCGTTATCACGCTCATCTGATGAATTACGGAAAAAAAACGTAAACTTTATAGTTTTTTTGGCGCGCTTATTTCACCGCCCGTTCCTACGCGCCACCGTTCAACGCAGCTTCCGTTATCACGCTCATCTAATGAATTATGGAAAAAAAACGTACACTTTATAGCTTTTTTGGCGCGCTTATTTCACCGCCCGTTCCTACGCGCCGCCGTTCAGCTCAGCTTCCGTTATCACGCTCATCTGATGAATTACGGAAAAAAAACGTAAATTTTATAGTTTTTTTGGCGCGCTTATTTCACCGCCCGTTCCTACGTGCCGCCGTTCAGCGCAGCGTCCGTTATCACCCTCATCTGATGAATTACGGAAAAAAAAACGTAAACTTTATAGTTTTTTTGGCGCGCTTATTTCACCGCCCGTTCCTATGCGCCGCCGTTCAGCGCAGCGTCCGTTATCACGCTCAATGAGGATGAGAGCTGGCTACAGGTGCCTCCAGGGCGACACGTAGCCAGCCCTCACCCTTGGAATAGCTCAATGAGGATGAGAGCTGGCTACAGGTGCCTCCAGGGCGACCCCTAGCCAGCCCTCACCCTTGGAATAGCTCAATGAGGATGAGAGCTGGCTACAGGTGCCTCCAGGGCCTTCCCGTAGCCAGCCCTCACCCTTGGAATAGCTCAATGAGGATGAGAGCTGGCTACAGGTGCCTCCAGGGCGACACGTAGCCAGCCCTCACCCTTGGAATAGCTCAATGAGGATGAGAGCTGGCTACAGGTGCCTCCAGGGCGACCCTTAGCCAGCCCTCACCCTTGGAATAGCTCAATGAGGATGAGAGCTGGCTACAGGTTTGATGATACCAAAAGCACTTAAAATTCAATCTGCAACAAAAAAAAGTCGCTCTGACGCCGCCGTTAAGGGCTGCGTCCGTTATCACGCTCATCTGATAAATTACGGAAAAAAAAAGGAAACTTTATAGCTTTTTTGGCGCGCTTATTTCACTGCCTTTTCCTACGCGCCGCCGTTCAGCGCAGCTTCCGTTATCACGCTCATCTAATGAATTATGGAAAAAAACGTAAACTTTATAGTTTTTTTGGCGCGCTTATTTCACCGCCCGTTCCTACGCGCCACGGTTCAGCGCACCTTCCGTTATCACGTTCATCTGATGAATTACGGAAAAAAAACGTAAACTTTATAGTTTTTTTGGCGCGCTTATTTCACCGCCCGTTCCTACGCGCCGCCATTCAGTGCAGCATCCGTTATCACGCTCATCTGATGAATTACGGAAAAAAAACGTAAACTTTATAGTTTTTTTGGTGCGCTTATTTCACCGCCCGTTCCTACGCGCCACCGTTCAACGCAGCTTCCGTTATCACGCTCATCTAATGAATTATGGAAAAAAAACGTACACTTTATAGCTTTTTTGGCGCGCTTATTTCACCGCCCGTTCCTACGCGCCGCCGTTCAGCTCAGCTTCCGTTATCACGCTCATCTGATGAATTACGGAAAAAAAACGTAAATTTTATAGTTTTTTTGGCGCGCTTATTTCACCGCCCGTTCCTACGTGCCGCCGTTCAGCGCAGCGTCCGTTATCACCCTCATCTGATGAATTACGGAAAAAAAAACGTAAACTTTATAGTTTTTTTGGCGCGCTTATTTCACCGCCCGTTCCTATGCGCCGCCGTTCAGCGCAGCGTCCGTTATCACGCTCAATGAGGATGAGAGCTGGCTACAGGTGCCTCCAGGGCGACACGTAGCCAGCCCTCACCCTTGGAATAGCTCAATGAGGATGAGAGCTGGCTACAGGTGCCTCCAGGGCGACCCCTAGCCAGCCCTCACCCTTGGAATAGCTCAATGAGGATGAGAGCTGGCTACAGGTGCCTCCAGGGCCTTCCCGTAGCCAGCCCTCACCCTTGGAATAGCTCAATGAGGATGAGAGCTGGCTACAGGTGCCTCCAGGGCGACCCCTAGCCAGCCCTCACCCTTGGAGCAGCTCAATGAGGATGAGAGCTGGCTACAGGTGCCTCCAGGGCGACCCCTAGCCAGCTCTCACCCTTGGAGCAGCTCAATGAGGATGAGAGCTGGCTACAGGTGCCTCCAGGGCGACCCCTAGCCAGCCCTCACCCTTGGAGCAGCTCAATGAGGATGAGAGCTGGCTACAGGTGCCTCCAGGGCGACCCCTAGCCAGCCCTCACCCTTGGAGCAGCTCAATGAGGATGAGAGCTGGCTACAGGTGCCTCCAGGGCGACCCCTAGCCAGCCCTCACCCTTGGAGCAGCTCAATGAGGATGAGAGCTGGCTACAGGTGCCTCCAGGGCGACCCCTAGCCAGCCCTCACCCTTGGAGCAGCTCAATGAGGATGAGAGCTGGCTACAGGTGCCTCCAGGGCGACCCCTAGCCAGCCCTCACCCTTGGAGCAGCTCAATGAGGATGAGAGCTGGCTACAGGTGCCTCCAGGGCGACCCCTAGCCAGCCCTCACCCTTGGAGCAGCTCAATGAGGATGAGAGCTGGCTACAGGTGCCTCCAGGGCGACCCCTAGCCAGCCCTCACCCTTGGAGCAGCTCAATGAGGATGAGAGCTGGCTACAGGTGCCTCCAGGGCGACCCCTAGCCAGCCCTCACCCTTGGAGCAGCTCAATGAGGATGAGAGCTGGCTACAGGTGCCTCCAGGGCGACCCCTAGCCAGCCCTCACCCTTGGAGCAGCTCAATGAGGATGAGAGCTGGCTACAGGTGCCTCCAGGGCGACCCCTAGCCAGCCCTCACCCTTGGAGCAGCTCAATGAGGATGAGAGCTGGCTACAGGTGCCTCCAGGGCGACCCCTAGCCAGCCCTCACCCTTGGAGCAGCTCAATGAGGATGAGAGCTGGCTACAGGTGCCTCCAGGGCGACCCCTAGCCAGCCCTCACCCTTGGAGCAGCTCAATGAGGATGAGAGCTGGCTACAGGTGCCTCCAGGGCGACCCTTAGCCAGCCCTCACCCTTGGAATAGCTCAATGAGGATGAGAGCTGGCTACAGGTTTAATGATAGCAAAAGCACTTAAAATTCAATCTACAACAAAAAAAAGTCGCTCTGACGCCGCCGTTAAGGGCTGCGTCCGTTATCACGCTGATCTGATAAATTACAGAAAAAAAACGTAAACTTTATCGTTTTTTTGGCGCACTTATTTCATCGCCCGTTCCTACGTGTCGCCGTTCAGCACAGCATCCGTTATCACGCTCATCTCATGAATTACGGAAAAAAAAAGTAAACTTTATAGTTTTTTTGGCGCGCTTATTTCACCGCCCGTTCCTACGCGCCGCCATTCAGCGCAGCGTCCGTTATCATGCTCATCTGATGAATTACGGAAAAAAAACGTAAACTTTATAGTTTTTTTGGCGCGCTTATTTCACCGCCCGTTCCTACGCGCCGCCGTTCAGCGCAGCGTCCGTTATCACGCTCAATGAGGATGAGAGCTGGCTACAAGTGCCTCCAGGGCGACCCCTAGCCAGCCCTCACCCTTGGAATAGCTCAATGAGGATGAGAGCTGGCTACAGGTTTGATGATACCAAAAGCACTTAAAATTCAATCTGCAACAAAAAAAAGTCGCTCTGACGCCGCCGTTAAGGGCTGCGTCCGTTATCACGCTCATCTGATAAATTACAGAAAAAAAACGTAAACTTTATCGTTTTTTTGGCGCACTTATTTCACCGCCCGTTCCTACGTGCCGCCGTTCAGCACAGCATCCGTTATCACGCTCATCTGATGAATTACGGAAAAAAAACGTAAACTTTATAGTTTTTTTGGCGCGCTTATTTCACCGCCCGTTCCTACGCGCCGCCATTCAGCGCAGCGTCCGTTATCACGCTCATCTGATGAATTACGGAATAAAAACGTAAACTTTATATTTTTTTGGCGCGCTTATTTCACCGCCCGTTCCTACGCGACGCCGTTCAACGCAGCTTCCGTTAACACGCTCATCTAATGAATTATGGAAAAAAAACGTACACTTTATAGCTTTTTTGGCGCGCTTATTTCACCGCCCGTTCCTACGCGCCGCCGTTCAGCGCAGCTTCCGTTATCACGCTCATCTGATGAATTACGGAAAAAAAACGTAAATTTTATAGTTTTTTTGGCGCGCTTATTTCACCGCCCGTTCCTACGCGCCGCCGTTCAGCGCAGCGTCCGTTATCACGCTCATCTGATGAATTACGGAAAAAAAACGTAAACTTTATAGTTTTTTTGGCGCGCTTATTTCACCGCCCGTTCCTACGCACCGCCGTTCAGCGCAGCGTCCGTTATCACCCTCATCTGATGAATTACGGAAAAAAAACGTAAACTTTATAGTTTTTTTGGCGCGCTTATTTCACCGCCCGTTCCTATGCGCCGCCGTTCAGCGCAGCGTCCGTTATCACGCTCAATGAGGATGAGAGCTGGCTACAAGTGCCTCCAGGGCGACACGTAGCCAGCCCTCACCCTTGGAATAGCTCAATGAGGATGAGAGCTGGCTACAGGTGCCTCCAGGGCGACCCCTAGCCAGCCCTCACCCTTGCAGCAGCTCAATGAGGATGAGAGCTGGCTACAGGTGCTTCCAGGGCGAACCCTAGCCAGCCCTCACCCTTGGAGCAGCTCAATGAGGATGAGAGCTGGCTACAGGTACCTCCAGGGCGACCCCTAGCCAGCCCTCACCCTTGGAGCAGCTCAATGAGGATGAGAGCTGGCTACAGGTGCCTCCAGGGCGACCCCTAGCCAGCCCTCACCCTTGGAGCAGCTCAATGAGGATGAGAGCTGGCTACAGGTGCCTCCAGGGCGACCCGTAGCCAGCCCTCACCCTTGGAGCAGCTCAATGAGGATGAGAGCTGGCTACAGGTGCCTCCAGGGTGACCCCTAGCCAGCCCTCACCCTTGGAGCAGCTCAATGAGGATGAGAGCTGGCTACAGGTGCCTCCAGGGCGACCCCTAGCCAGCCCTCACCCTTGGAGCAGCTCAATGAGGATGAGAGCTGGCTACAGGTGCCTCCAGGGCGACCCTTAGCCAGCCCTCACCCTTGGAATAGCTCAATGAGGATGAGAGCTGGCTACAGGTTTGATGATAGCAAAAGCACTTAAAATTCAATCTGCAACAAAATAAAGTCGCTCTGACGCCGCCGTTAAGGGCTGCGTCCGTTATCACGCTGATCTGATAAATTACAGAAAAAAAACGTAAACTTTATCGTTTTTTTGGCGCACTTATTTCATTGCCCGTTCCTACGTGCCGCCGTTCAGCACAGCATCCGTTATCACGCTCATCTGATGAATTACGGAAAAAAAACGTAAACTTTATAGATTTTTTGGCGCGCTTATTTCACCGCCCGTTCCTACGCGCCGCCATTCAGCGCAGCGTCCGTTATCACGCTCATCTGATGAATTACGGAAAAAAACGTAAACTTTATAGTTTTTTTGGCGCACTTATTTCACCGCCCGTTCCTACGCGCCGCCGTTCAGCGCAGCGTCCGTTATCACCCTCATCTGATGAATTACGGAAAAAAAATGTAAACTTTATAGTTTTTTTGGCGCGCTTATTTCACCGCCCGTTCCTATGCGCCGCCGTTCAGCGCAGCGTCCGTTATCACGCTCAATGAGGATGAGAGCTGGCTACAGGTGCCGCCAGGGCGACACGTAGCCAGCCCTCACCCTTGGAATAGCTCAATGAGGATGAGAGCTGGCTACAGGTGCCTCCAGGGCGACCCCTAGCCAGCCCTCACCCTTGGAATAGCTCAATGAGGATGAGAGCTGGCTACAGGTGCCTCCAGGGCCTTCCCGTAGCCAGCCCTCACCCTTGGAATAGCTCAATGAGGATGAGAGCTGGCTACAGGTGCCTCCAGGGCGACCCCTAGCCAGCCCTCACCCTTGGAGCAGCTCAATGAGGATGAGAGCTGGCTACAGGTGCCTCCAGGGCGACCCCTAGCCAGCTCTCACCCTTGGAGCAGCTCAATGAGGATGAGAGCTGGCTACAGGTGCCTCCAGGGCGACCCCTAGCCAGCCCTCACCCTTGGAGCAGCTCAATGAGGATGAGAGCTGGCTACAGGTGCCTCCAGGGCGACCCCTAGCCAGCCCTCACCCTTGGAGCAGCTCAATGAGGATGAGAGCTGGCTACAGGTGCCTCCAGGGCGACCCCTAGCCAGCCCTCACCCTTGGAGCAGCTCAATGAGGATGAGAGCTGGCTACAGGTGCCTCCAGGGCGACCCCTAGCCAGCCCTCACCCTTGGAGCAGCTCAATGAGGATGAGAGCTGGCTACAGGTGCCTCCAGGGCGACCCCTAGCCAGCCCTCACCCTTGGAGCAGCTCAATGAGGATGAGAGCTGGCTACAGGTGCCTCCAGGGCGACCCCTAGCCAGCCCTCACCCTTGGAATAGCTCAATGAGGATGAGAGCTGGCTACAGGTGCCTCCAGGGCGACCCCTAGCCAGCCCTCACCCTTGGAGCAGCTCAATGAGGATGAGAGCTGGCTACAGGTGCCTCCAGGGCGACCCCTAGCCAGCCCTCACCCTTGGAGCAGCTCAATGAGGATGAGAGCTGGCTACAAGTGCCTCCAGGGCGACACGTAGCCAGCCCTCACCCTTGGAATAGCTCAATGAGGATGAGAGCTGGCTACAGGTGCCTCCAGGGCGACCCCTAGCCAGCCCTCGCCCTTGGAGCAGCTCAATGAGGATGAGAGCTGGCTACAGGTGCCTCCAGGGCGACCCCTAGCCAGCCCTCGCCCTTGGAGCAGCTCAATGAGGATGAGAGCTGGCTACAGGTGCCTCCAGGGTGACCCCTAGCCAGCCCTCGCCCTTGGAGCAGCTCAATGAGGATGAGAGCTGGCTACAGGTGCCTCCAGGGCGACCCGTAGCCAGCCCTCACCCTTGGAGCAGCTCAATGAGGATGAGAGCTGGCTACAGGTGCCTCCAGGGCGACCCGTAGCCAGCCCTCACCCTTGGAGCAGCTCAATGAGGATGAGAGCTGGCTACAGGTGCCTCCAGGGCGACCCCTAGCCAGCCCTCACCCTTGGAGCAGCTCAATGAGGATGAGAGCTGGCTACAGGTGCCTCCAGGGCGACCCCTAGCCAGCCCTCACCCTTGGAGCAGCTCAATGAGGATGAGAGCTGGCTACAGGTGCCTCCAGGGCGACCCCTAGCCAGCCCTCACCCTTGGAGCAGCTCAATGAGGATGAGAGCTGGCTACAGGTGCCTCCAGGGCGACCCCTAGCCAGCCCTCACCCTTGGAGCACCTCAATGAGTATGAGAGCTGGCTACAGGTGCCTCCAGGGCGACCCCTAGCCAGCCCTCACCCTTGGAGCAGCTCAATGAGGATGAGAGCTGGCTACAGGTGCCTCCAGGGCGACCCCTAGCCAGCCCTCACCCTTGGAATAGCTCAATGAGGATGAGAGCTGGCTACAGGTTTGATGATACCAAAAGCACTTAAAATTCAATCTGCAACAAAAAAAAGTCGCTCTGACGCCGCCGTTAAGGGCTGCGTCCGTTATCACGCTCATCTGATAAATTACAGAAAAAAAACGTAAACTTTATCGTTTTTTTGGCGCACTTATTTCACCGCCCGTTCCTACGTGCCGCCGTTCAGCACAGCATCCGTTATCACGCTCATCTGATGAATTACGGAAAAAAAACGTAAACTTTATAGTTTTTTTGGCGCGCTTATTTCACCGCCCGTTCCTACGCGCCGCCATTCAGCGCAGCGTCCGTTATCACGCTCATCTGATGAATTACGGAAAAAAACTTAAACTTTATAGTTTTTTTGGCGCGCTTATTTCACCGCCCGTTCCTACGCGCCGCCGTTCAACGCAGCTTCCGTTATCACGCTCATCTAATGAATTATGGAAAAAAAACGTACACTTTATAGCTTTTTTGGCGCGCTTATTTCACCGCCCGTTCCTACGCGCCGCCGTTCAGCGCAGCTTCCGTTATCACGCTCATCTGATGAATTACGGAAAAAAAACGTAAATTTTATAGTTTTTTTGGCGCGCTTATTTCACCGCCCGTTCCTACGCGCCGCCGTTCAGCGCAGCGTCCGTTATCACCCTCATCTGATTAATTACGGAAAAAAAACGTAAACTTTATAGTTTTTTTGGCGCGCTTATTTCACCGCCCGTTCCTATGCGCCGCCGTTCAGCGCAGCGTCCGTTATCACGCTCAATGAGGATGAGAGTTGGCTACAGGTGCCTCCAGGGCGACACGTAGCCAGCCCTCACCCTTCGAATAACTCAATGAGGATGAGAGCTGGCTACAGGTGCCTCCAGGGCGACCCCTAGCCAGCCCTCACCCTTGGAGCAGCTCAATGAGGATGAGAGCTGGCTACAGGTGCCTCCAGGGCGACCCCTAGCCAGCCCTCACCCTTGGAGCAGCTCAATGAGGATGAGAGCTGGCTACAGGTGCCTCCAGGGCGACCCCTAGCCAGCCCTCACCCTTGGAGCAGCTCAATGAGGATGAGAGCTGGCTACAGGTGCCTCCAGGGCGACCCCTAGCCAGCCCTCACCCTTGGAGCAGCTCAATGAGGATGAGAGCTGGCTACAGGTGCCTCCAGGGCGACCCCTAGCCAGCCCTCACCCTTGGAGCAGCTCAATGAGGATGAGAGCTGGCTACAGGTGCCTCCAGGGCGACCCCTAGCCAGCCCTCACCCTTGGAGCAGCTCAATGAGGATGAGAGCTGGCTACAGGTGCCTCCAGGGCGACCCTTAGCCAGCCCTCACCCTTGGAATAGCTCAATGAGGATGAGAGCTGGCTACAGGTTTGATGATAGCAAAAGCACTTAAAATTCAATCTGCAACAAAAAAAAGTCGCTCTGACGCCGCCATTAAGGGCTGCGTCCGTTATCACGGTGATCTGATAAGTTACAGAAAAAAAACGTAAACTTTATCGTTTTTTTGGCGCACTTATTTCATCGCCCGTTCCTACGTGCCGCCGTTCAGCACAGCATCCGTTATCACGCTCATCTGATGAATTACGGAAAAAAAACGTAAACTTTATAGTTTTTTTGGCGCGCTTATTTCACCGCCCGTTCCTACGCGCCGCCATTCAGCGCAGCGTCCGTTATCACGCTCATCTGATGAATTACGGAAAAAAAACGTAAACTTTATAGTTTTTTTAGCGCGCTTATTTCACCGCCCGTTCCTACGCGCCGCCGTTCAGCGCAGCGTCCGTTATCACCCTCATCTGATGAATTACGGAAAAAAACGTAAACTTTATAGTTTTTTTGGCGCGCTTATTTCACCGCCCGTTCCTATGCGCCGCCGTTCAGCGCAGCGTCCGTTATCACGCTCAATGAGGATGAGAGCTGGCTACAAGTGCCTCCAGGGCGACACGTAGCCAGCCCTCACCCTTGGAATAGCTCAATGAGGATGAGAGCTGGCTACAGGTGCCTCCAGGGCGACCCCTAGCCAGCCCTCACCCTTGGAGCAGCTCAATGAGGATGAGAGCTGGCTACAGGTGCCTCCAGGGCGAACCCTAGCCAGCCCTCACCCTTGGAGCAGCTCAATGAGGATGAGAGCTGGCTACAGGTGCATCCAGGGCGACCCGTAGCCAGCCCTCACCCTTGGAGCAGCTCAATGAGGATGAGAGCTGGCTACAGGTGCCTCCAGGGCGACCCCTAGCCAGCCCTCACACTTGGAGCAGCTCAATGAGGATGAGAGCTGGCTACAGGTGCCTCCGGGGCGACCCTTAGCCAGCCCTCACCCTTGGAATAGCTCAATGAGGATGAGAGCTGGCTACAGGTTTGATGATAGCAAAAGCACTTAAAATTCAAATGTAACAAAATAAAGTCGCTCTGACGCCGCCGTTAAGGGCTGCGTCCGTTATCACGCTGATCTGATAAATTACAGAAAAAAAATGTAAACTTTATCGTTTTTTTGGCGCACTTATTTCATCGCCCGTTCCTACGTGCCGCCGTTCAGCACAGCATCCGTTATCACGCTCATCTAATGAATTACGGAAAAAAAACGTAAACTTTATAGTTTTTTTGGCGCACTTATTTCATCGCCCGTTCCTACGTGCCGCCGTTCAGCACAGCATCCGTTATCACGCTCATCTGATGAATTACGGAAAAAAAACGTAAACTTTATAGTTTTTTTGGCGCGCTTATTTCACAGCCCGTTCCTACGCGCCGCCATTCAGCGCAGCGTCCGTTATCACGCTCATCTGATGAATTACGGAAAAAAAACGTAAACTTTATAGTTTTTTTGGCGAGCTTATTTCACCGCCCGTTCCTACGCGCCGCCGTTCAGCGCAGCGTCCGTTATCACCCTCATCTGATGAATTACGGAAAAAAAACGTAAACTTTATAGTTTTTTTGGCGCGCTTATTTCACCGCCCGTTCCTATGCGCCGCCGTTCAGCGCAGCGTCCGTTATCACGCTCAATGAGGATGAGAGCTGGCTACAAGTGCCTCCAGGGCGACACGTAGCCAGCCCTCACCCTTGGAATAGCTCAATGAGGATGAGAGCTGGCTACAGGTGCCTCCAGGGCGACCCCTAGCCAGCCCTCACCCTTGGAGCAGCTCAATGAGGATGAGAGCTGGCTACAGGTGCCTCCAGGGCGACCCCTAGCCAGCCCTCACCCTTGGAGCAGCTCAATGAGGATGAGAGCTGGCTACAGGTGCCTCCAGGGCGACCCCTAGCCAGCCCTCACCCTTGGAGCAGCTCAATGAGGATGAGAGCTGGCTACAGGTGCCTCCAGGGCGACCCCTAGCCAGCCCTCACCCTTGGAGCAGCTCAATGAGGATGAGAGCTGGCTACAGGTGCCTCCAGGGCGACCCCTAGCCAGCCCTCACCCTTGGAGCAGCTCAATGAGGATGAGAGCTGGCTACAGGTGCCTCCAGGGCGACCCCTAGCCAGCCCTCACCCTTGGAATAGCTCAATGAGGATGAGAGCTGGCTACAGGTTTGATGATAGCAAAAGCACTTAAAATTCAATCTGCAACAAAATAAAGTCGCTCTGACGCCGCCGTTAAGGGCTGCGTCCGTTATTACGCTGATCTGATAAATTACAGAAAAAAAACGTAAACTTTATCGTTTTTTTGGCGCACTTATTTCACCGCCCGTTCCTACGTGCCGCCGTTCAGCACAGCATCCATTATCACGCTCATCTGATGAATTACGGAAAAAAAACGTAAACTTTATAGTTTTTTTGGCGCGCTTATTTCACCGCCCGTTCCTACGCGCCGCAATTCAGCGCAGCGTCCGTTATCACGCTCATCTGATGAATTATGGAAAAAAAACGTAAACTTTATAGTTTTTTTGGCGCGCTTATTTCACCGCCCGTTCCTATGCGCCGCCGTTCAGCGCAGCGTCCGTTATCACCCTCATCTGATGAATTACGGAAAAAAAATGTAAACTTTATAGTTTTTTTGGCGTGCTTATTTCACCGCCCGTTCCTATGCGCCGCCGTTCAGCGCAGCGTCCGTTATCACGCTCAATGAGGATGAGAGCTGGCTACAAGTGCCTCCAGGGCGACACGTAGCCAGCCCTCACCCTTGGAGCAGCTCAATGAGGATGAGAGCTGGCTACAGGTGCCTCCAGGGCGACCCCTAGCCAGCCCTCACCCTTGGAGCAGCTCAATGAGGATGAGAGCTGGCTACAGGTGCCTCCAGGGCGACCCCTAGCCAGCCCTCACCCTTGGAGCAGCTCAATGAGGATGAGAGCTGGCTACAGGTGCCTCCAGGGCGACCCCTAGCCAGCCCTCACCCTTGGAGCAGCTCAATGAGGATGAGAGCTGGCTACAGGTGCCTCCAGGGCGACCCCTAGCCAGCCCTCACCCTTGGAGCAGCTCAATGAGGATGAGAGCTGGCTACAGGTGCCTCCAGGGCGACCCCTAGCCAGCCCTCACCCTTGGAGCAGCTCAATGAGGATGAGAGCTGGCTACAGGTGCCTCCAGGGCGACCCCTAGCCAGCCCTCACCCTTGGAGCAGCTCAATGAGGATGAGAGCTGGCTACAGGTGCCTCCAGGGCGACCCCTAGCCAGCCCTCACCCTTGGAGCAGCTCAATGAGGATGAGAGCTGGCTACAGGTGCCTCCAGGGCGACCCCTAGCCAGCCCTCACCCTTGGAATAGCTCAATGAGGATGAGAGCTGGCTACAGGTTTGATGATAGCAAAAGCACTTAAAATTCAATCTGCAACAAAATAAAGTCGCTCTGACGCCGCCGTTAAGGGCTGCGTCCGTTATCACGCTGATCTGATAAATTACAGAAAAAAAACTTTATCGTTTTTTTGGCGCACTTATTTCATCGCCCGTTCCTACGTGCCGCCGTTCAGCACAGCATCCGTTATCACGCTCATCTGATGAATTACGGAAAAAAAACGTAAACTTTATAGTTTTTTTGGCGCGCTTATTTCACCGCCCGTTCCTACGCGCCGCCATTCAGCGCAGCGTCCGTTATCACGCTCATCTGATGAATTACGGAAAAAAAACGTAAACTTTATAGTTTTTTTGGCGCGCTTATTTCACCGCCCGTTCCTACGCGCCGCCGTTCAGCGCCGCGTCCGTTATCACCCATATCTGATGAATTACGGAAAAAAAACGTAAACTTTATAGTTTTTTTGGCGCGCTTATTTCACCGCCCGTTCCTATGCGCCGCCGTTCAGCGCAGCGTCCGTTATCACGCTCAATGAGGATGAGAGCTGGCTACAAGTGCCTCCAGGGCGACACGTAGCCAGCCCTCACCCTTGGAATAGCTCAATGAGGATGTGAGCTGGCTACAGGTGCCTCCGGGCGACCCCTAGCCAGCCCTCACCCTTGGAGCAGCTCAATGAGGATGAGAGCTGGCTACAGGTGCCTCCAGGGCGACCCCTAGCCAGCCCTCACCCTTGGAGCAGCTCAATGAGGATGAGAGCTGGCTACAGGTGCCTCCAGGGCGACCCCTAGCCAGCCCTCACCCTTGGAGCAGCTCAATGAGGATGAGAGCTGGCTACAGGTGCCTCCAGGGCGACCCCTAGCCAGCCCTCACCCTTGGAGCAGCTCAATGAGGATGAGAGCTGGCTACAGGTGCCTCCAGGGCGACCCCTAGCCAGCCCTCACCCTTGGAGCAGCTCAATGAGGATGAGAGCTGGCTACAGGTGCCTCCAGGGCGACCCCTAGCCAGCCCTCACCCTTGGAGCAGCTCAATGAGGATGAGAGCTGGCTACAGGTGCCTCCAGGGCGACCCCTAGCCAGCCCTCACCCTTGGAGCAGCTCAATGAGGATGAGAGCTGGCTACAGGTGCCTCCAGGGCGACCCCTAGCCAGCCCTCACCCTTGGAGCAGCTCAATGAGGATGAGAGCTGGCTACAGGTGCCTCCAGGGCGACCCCTAGCCAGCCCTCACCCTTGGAGCACCTCAATGAGTATGAGAGCTGGCTAAAGGTGCCTCCAGGGCGACCCCTAGCCAGCCCTCACCCTTGGAGCAGCTCAATGAGGATGAGAGCTGGCTACAGGTGCCTCCAGGGCGACCCCTAGCCAGCCCTCACCCTTGGAATAGCTCAATGAGGATGAGAGCTGGCTACAGGTTTGATGATACCAAAAGCACTTAAAATTCAATCTGCAACAAAAAAAAGTCGCTCTGACGCCGCCGTTAAGGGCTGCGTCCGTTATCACGCTCATCTGATAAATTACAGAAAAAAAACGTAAACTTTATCGTTTTTTTGGCGCACTTTTTTCACCGCCCGTTCCTACGTGCCGCCGTTCAGCACAGCATCCGTTATCACGCTCATCTGATGAATTACGGAAAAAAACGTAAACTTTATAGTTTTTTTGGCGCGCTTATTTCACCGCCCGTTCCTACGCGCCGCCATTCAGCGCAGCGTCCGTTATCACGCTCATCTGATGAATTACGGAAAAAAAACGTAAACTTTATAGTTTTTTTTGGCGCGCTTATTTCACCGCCCGTTCCTACGCGCCGCCGTTCAACGCAGCTTCCGTTATCACGCTCATCTAATGAATTATGGAAAAAAAACGTACACTTTATAGCTTTTTTGGCGCGCTTATTTCACCGCCCGTTCCTACGCGCCGCCGTTCAGCGCAGCTTCCGTTATCACGCTCATCTGATGAATTACGGAAAAAAAACGTAAATTTTATAGTTTTTTTGGCGCGCTTATTTCACCGCCCGTTCCTACGCGCCGCCGTTCAGCACAGCGTCCGTTATCACCCTCATCTGATGAATTACGGAAAAAAAACGTAAACTTTATAGTTTTTTTGGCGCGCTTATTTCACCGCCCGTTCCTATGCGCCGCCGTTCAGCGCAGCGTCCGTTATCACGCTCAATGAGGATGAGAGTTGGCTACAGGTGCCTCCAGGGCGACACGTAGCCAGCCCTCACCCTTCGAATAGCTCAATGAGGATGAGAGCTGGCTACAGGTGCCTCCAGGGCGACCCCTAGCCAGCCCTCACCCTTGGAGCAGCTCAATGAGGATGAGAGCTGGCTACAGGTGCCTCCAGGGCGACCCCTAGCCAGCCCTCACCCTTGGAGCAGCTCAATGAGGATGAGAGCTGGCTACAGGTGCCTCCAGGGCGACCCCTAGCCAGCCCTCACCCTTGGAGCAGCTCAATGAGGATGAGAGCTGGCTACAGGTGCCTCCAGGGCGACCCCTAGCCAGCCCTCACCCTTGGAGCAGCTCAATGAGGATGAGAGCTGGCTACAGGTGCCTCCAGGGCGACCCCTAGCCAGCCCTCACCCTTCGAGCAGCTCAATGAGGATGAGAGCTGGCTACAGGTGCCTCCAGGGCGACCCCTAGCCAGCCCTCACCCTTCGAGCAGCTCAATGAGGATGAGAGCTGGCTACAGGTGCCTCCAGGGCGACCCCTAGCCAGCCCTCACCCTTGGAGCAGCTCAATGAGGATGAGAGCTGGCTACAGGTGCCTCCAGGGCGACCCGTAGCCAGCCCTCACCCTTGGAGCAGCTCAATGAGGATGAGAGCTGGCTACAGGTGCCTCCAGGGCGACCCCTAGCCAGCCCTCACCCTTGGAGCAGCTCAATGAGGATGAGAGCTGGCTACAGGTGCCTCCAGGGCGACCCCTAGCCAGCCCTCACCCTTGGAGCAGCTCAATGAGGATGAGAGCTGGCTACAGGTGCCTCCAGGGCGACCCTTAGCCAGCCCTCACCCTTGGAATAGCTCAATGAGGATGAGAGCTGGCTACAGGTTTGATGATAGCAAAAGCACTTAAAATTCAATCTGCAACAAAAAAAAGTCGCTCTGACGCCGCCGTTAAGGGCTGCGTTCGTTATCACGCTCATCTGATAAATTACGGAAAAAAAACGTAAACTTTATAGTTTTTTTGGCGCGCTTATTTCACTGCCTTTTCCTACGCGCCGCCGTTCAGCGCAGCTTCCGTTATCACGCTCATCTAATGAATTATGGAAAAAAACGTAAACTTTATAGTTTTTTTGGCGCGCTTATTTCACCGCCCGTTCCTACGCTCCGCGGTTCAGCGCACCTTCCGTTATCACGCTCATCTGATGAATTACGGAAAAAAAACGTAAACTTTATAGTTGTTTTGGCGCGCTTATTTCACCGCCCGTTCCTACGCGCCGCCGTTCAGCGCAGCTTCCGTTATCACGCTCATTTGATGAATTACGGAAAAAAAACGTAAACTTTATAGTTTTTTTGGCGCGCTTATTTCACCGCCCGTTCCTACGCGCCGCCGTTCAACGCAGCTTCCGTTATCACGCTCATCTAATGAATTATGGAAAAAAAGTAAACTTTATAGTTTTTTGGCGCGCTTATTTCACCGCCTGTTACTACGCGCCACCGTTCAGCGCAGCTTCCGTTATCACGCTCATCTGATGAATTACGGAAAAAAAACGTAAACTTTATAGTTTTTTTGGCGCGCTTATTTCACCGCCCGTTCCTACGCTTCGCCGTTCAGCGCAGCGTCCGTTATCACGCTCATCTGATGAATTACAGAAAAAAAACGTAAACTTTATCGTTTTTTTGGCGCACTTATTTCACCGCCAGTTCCTACGTGCCGCCGTTCAGCACAGCATCCGTTATCACGCTCATCTGATGAATGACGGAAAAAAAACGTAAACTTTATCGTTTTTTTGGCGCGCTTATTTCACCGCCCGTTCCTACGCGCCGCCATTCAGCGCAGCGTCCGTTATCACGCTCATCTGATGGATTACGGAAAAAAAACGTAAACTTTATAGTTTTTTTGGCGCGCTTATTTCACCGCCCGTTCTTACGCCACGGTTTTTACACAACTTTAAGTGTTTTACAACATGGTCACATGCTCTATTTACTTTTACCTATTTTTGATATGAAATATGGGCTCCATCTATGGATGTGATTATTGCTGCCATTTTTGTGTCTTTTTAAATAATGATGTAATAAAATTGCAACTTTTTAAATGCCTTTAATTAAACTCCTTATTCTCATTTGATTATATGGTCACAATCTGTGTTAAAAGAGTTAATG
>NW_027362891.1:1402500-1502500 GCF_046119375.1 Phyllobates terribilis
GTAAGTTCTGTAGGACCCCACCCCCATCACTGATCAGTAGATTTCTGTGTACACTGAGCATGGGCAGAAAGCTGCCAATCAGTGGTGTGGGCGGGGCTATACAGAGCGCAGCATTCAGAGAGCTGCTAGATCTGCAGCAGATAAAACGGTGATTTTCTCAAAATGACAACAAGCAGCTGAAAAAGTGACACATCGCTGGAATCAGGGTATCTGCCCCAATATTGTGCTGCTCTCAGATGGGGCAGCACAATTAATATTATGCCAAATTAATTTCCCGTGAACTATCACATGATCTATCACGGGGATCATGTGACATGTCACGTGATAAATCAGGTGTGTGGAGGGGGCCCTTGCTACTCTTAATCCACCCCTGAGTGAGACTAATACTGTACAACCAAATTGGCTCAGCACAAAAGGTTTCTTCAGATGTGGAGCCAATCGGTGCAAAGCGTGTCTACATGCGGTTAAAACAGATAGTTTTATGTCCTTAAGTAATGATAGAGAATATAAAATTCATGATTTCCTCAATTGTAATTCATCAGGGGAGTCCCTGTGGATTTTCACATTGGATACCACAGGGGTTAAATTCAAGACAGGATCTGATACTGCAGTATTAAGAAATATAATTCTGCATTTATTTCCATGCATGTACACTGGGTACGGAAAGTATTCAGACCCCTTTACATTTTTCACTCTTTGTTTCATTGCAGCCATTTGGTAAATTCTAAAAAGTTCATTTTTTTCTCATTAAAGTCCACTCTGCACCCCATCTTGTCTGAAAGAAAACAGAAATGAAGAAATTTTTGCAAAATTTAATAAAAAAGAAAAACTGAAATATCACACGGGCATAAGTATTCAGACCCTTTGCTCAGTATTGAGTAGAAGCACCCTTTTGGGCTAGTACAGCCATGAGTCTTCTTGGAAATGATGCAACAAGTTTTTCACACCAGCATTTTGGGATCCTCTGCCATTCTTCCTTGCAGATCCTCTCCAGTTCCGTCAGGATGAATGGGAAACGTTGGTGGACAGCCATTTTCAGGTCTCTCCAAAGATGCTCAATTGGGTTTAGGTCAGGGCTCTGGCTGGGCCAGTCAAGAATGGTCACATAGTTGTTCTGAAGCCACTCCTTTGTTATTTTAGCTGTGTGCTTAGGGTCATTGTCTTGTTGGAAGGTGAACCTTTGGCCAAGTCTGAGGTGCAGAGCACTCTGGAAGAGGTTTTCATCCAGGATATCTCTGTACTTGGCCGCATTAATGTTTCCTTCAATTGCAACCAGTCGTCCTGTCCCTGCAGCTGAAAAACACACCCATAGCATGATACTGCTGTTATGATCTGCTACAAGAACTAAGGAAAGAGAGGAAATCTGTCCATACAATAGGACTAAGCTGATTCCTTACGATGCAGCGGGCAACCTGTTCCTTGCAAACAGACCCGCCTATGTCCGCGGCTAATCTGAACACAGACCTATAGATTAAAGGGAGGGGTCCCTAAAAGAACTAAGGACTGGGACAAAACTGGACACCTCCTGGCAGAAGTAGTAGCAGAAGAAGACAAACAGACAAAAGTACTTAGTGGTCCAAGGACCAAACAAACTAGAGAGATACAGTAGGTACAAAGCACCTGGCTAGATTAAGAGTCAAAGTAACACTGAAGTCCAGCAAAGCCTGAAGGGCGGAGCTGGAATAAATAGGCAGAAGGTCACATGACCACAAAATAGAAAAAACTAACAGGAGGGTTCTAACAACTGCCACCACCATGTTTCACTGTTGGGATTGTATTAGGCAGGTGATGAGCAGTGCCTGGTTTTCTCCACACATACCACTTAGAATTATCACCAAAAAGTTCTATCTTCGTCTCATCAGACCAGAGAATCTTATTTCTCATAGTCTGGGAGTCCTTCATGTGTTTTTGAGCAAACTCTATGCGGGCTTTCATATGAGGAGAGGCTTCCATCTGGCCACTCTGCCATAAAGGCCCAACTGGGGAAGGGCTGCAGTGATAGTTGACTATGTGGAACTTTCTCCCATCTCCCTACTGCATCTCTGGAGCTCAGCCACAGTGATCTTGGGGTTCTTCTTTACCTCTCTCACCAAGGCTCTTCTCCCACGATTGCTCAGTTTGGCTGGACGGCCAGGTCTAGGAAGACTTCTGGTGGTCCCAAACTTCTTCCATTTAAGGATTATGGAGGCCACTGTGCTCTTATGAACCTTGGGTAATGCAGAAATTCTTTTATAACCTTGGCTAGATCTGTGCCTTGCCACAATTCGGTCTCTGAGCTCCTTGGGCAGTTCGTTTGAGCTCATGATTCTCATTTGGTCTGACATGTAGTGTGAGCTGTGGGGTCTTATATAGACAGGTGTGTGCCTTTCCAAATCAAGTCCTATCAGTTTAATTAAACACATTTGGACTCCATTGAAGGAGTAGAACCATCTCAAGGAGGATCACAAGGAAATGGACAGCATGTGACTTAAATATGAGTGTCTGAGCAAAGGATCTGAATACTTATGACCATGTGATATTTCAGTTTTTCTTTTTTAATAAATTTGCAAAAAAATTCTATATTGCTGTTTTTTTCAGTCAAGATGGGGTGCTGAGTGTACTTTAATGAGAAAAAAATGAACTTTTTAGAATTTATCAAATGGCTGCAATGAAACAAAGAGTGAAAAATTTAAAGGAGTCTGAATACTTTCCGTACTCACTGTATGTATCTATATAAACTGCTCCAAAAATAAAGGGAACACTTAAAACAACAGAATATAACTCCAAGTAAATCAAACTTCTGTGAAATCAAACTGTCCACTTAGGAAGCAACACTGATTGACAATCAATTTCACATGCTGATGTGCAAATGGAATAGAGGATAGATGGAAATTATTGGCAATTATCAAGACACCCTCAATAAAGGAGTGGTTCTGCAGGTGGGGACCACAGACCACATCTCAGTACCAATGCTTTCTGGCTGATGTTTTGGTCACTTTTGAATGTTGGTTGTGCTTTCACACTCGTGGTAGCATGAGACAGACTCTACAACCCACAGAAGTTGCTCAGATAGTGCAGCTCATCCAGGATGGCACATCAATGCGAGCTGTGGCAAGAAGGTTGGCTGTGTCCAGAGGCTGGAGGCGCTACCAGGAGACAGGCCAGTACACCAGGAGATGTGGAGGGGGCCGTAGGAGGGCAACAACCCAGCAGCAGGACCGCTACCTCCGCCTTTGTGAAAGGAGGAACAGGAGGAGCACTGCCAGAGCCCTGCAAAATGACCTCCAGCTGGCCACAAATGTGCATGTGTCTGCACAAACGGTTAGATACCGACTCCATGAGGGTGGTATGAGGGCCCGACGTCCACAGATAGGGGTTGTG
Source organism: Phyllobates terribilis (assembly GCF_046119375.1). NCBI lineage: Eukaryota > Metazoa > Chordata > Amphibia > Anura > Dendrobatidae > Phyllobates > Phyllobates terribilis. Next base: position 1,405,861 of record NW_027362891.1, read on the forward strand.
CTCACAGCCCAACACCATGCAGGACGCTTGGCATTTGCCACAGAACACCAGGATTGGCAAAGTTGCCACTCGCGCCCTGTGCTCTTCGTAGATGAAAGCAGGTTCACACTGAGCACATGTGACAGACGTGACAGAGTCTGGAGACGCCGTGGAGAGTGACATCCTTCAGCATGACCGGTTTGGCAGTGGGTGAGTAATGGTGTGGGGTGGCATTTCTTTGGAGAGCCGCACAGCCCTCCATGTGCTCGCCAGAGGTAGCCTGGCTTCCATTAGGTACCGAGATGAGATCCTCAGACCCCTTGTGAGACCATATGCTGGTGCGGTTGGCCCTGGGTTCCTCATAATGCTGGACAATGGCAGACCTCATGTGGCTGGAGTGTGTCAGCAGTTCCTGCAAGATGGAGGCATTGAAGCTATGGACTGGCCCGCCCGTTCCCCAGACCTGAATCCGATTGAGCACATCTGGGACATCATGTCTCGCTCCATCCGCCAACGTCACGTTGCACCACAGACTGTCCAGGAGTTGGCGGATGCTTTAGTTCAGGTCTGGGAGGAGATCCCACAGGAGACCATCCGCAACCTCATCATCAGGAGCATGCCCAGGCGTTGTAGGGAGGTCATACAGGCACGTGGATATATATATATATATATATATATATATATATATATGCCTTTTTGTCATTCTAGTAGTAGGGCCATAATTAAGACATGATTTGTTGAAACGTGTAGGTCTGTAAGCTATGATAGTTGCACATTTGCTGTATTCTTTGTGGAGCAGTGTTTTATATGGCTAATAAAAGCTAAGTTTTAATATTTTTTCTACTAAACAAACCTTTACGCTGGATCATTTGCACTTTTCCCTTGTCTGACTGCACTTACGTTTTGCCCTGGTACCACTTATCTGCATCTCCAGAAGTTTCCCATTTCTCTATTATACTCTTCAAATTACATTTTGAGACTTTCTCCTCCTGCTGTTGCACATATTTTTTTCCCTTCATCTGCACAGGTATCATTAATCTATCAACTATAATGGCCGTACCAGGTCCTGCAGGTCCTGTATCCCGTACACATGACGTGGGCAGTGCACGGCATGCCGCTAGTTTTTATTCTGAGTGCTCTTATATACGGTGGTAGTTTTACACAATGTTGAGCCTGTGATCTGCAGAGTGAAATGTCTGACTGCTAGAACAGAAGTATACGGCAGATTCTACAGCATGGATACATAAAGGACGTCCTGGGGGAATATACCTCCCTCCAACACTCGTCCAGTCCCTGCCTCACACTAGAGACATTTATAATAACTCCAGGACTATGGAGCTGGTCATTTTCTCATAATCTGTGGCCATTATTAGTGATCTCACATTGTACGGTAATATCACCCTGGAGGTTGTGATGTATTTAGTGTAATAGCGCCATCTAGAATATACAGTATATATCAGGCGATACCATGCTTACTATAGTTAGTCGTCTTCTGTGCCCTCTATAGCTATCTATTATACTTTATATTTCTTTATAATAATTTATAATAAATTACTCGATAGTTTTACAGCTTTATGATGTTTATTAATCTGCTGAAATGATAAAAGAAAGTCGAACCTTACAGTGGACACAGGTGGAAGTGTCCTCCATGATGGTGTAGGCTGAGGTGGAGCAAGTATTTAGTCAGTGGGGGATCAAGATGACAAGTATTCCCCAGGGTTCCCTGTTATCAGGGAGGGACCCGGTGTATGCAATCAAAAGATCTTATCCTCTGACCGGCTTTGTGCCATCAACAGGTAATGATCCTCTGTCCGGCTGTGTGCCATCAACAGGTAATGACCATCCGGCAGTCCGACATCAACTGGTCATCACCCTCCAGCTGTGTGCAATCAACAGGTAATGACCATCCGGCAGTGCGCCATCAACAGGTAATGACCCTCTGGCTATGGCCACCAATAGGTCATCACCCTCCGGCTGTGTTCCATCAACAGGTAATGACCATCCGGCAGTGTGCCATGAACAGGTAATGACCATCCGGCTGTGTGCCATCAACAGGTAATGACCATCCGGCAGTGCACCATCAACAGGTAATGACCCTCTGGCTATGGCCATCAATTGGTCATCACCCTCCGGCTGTGTGCCATCAATAGGTAATGACCATCCGGCAGTGCGCCATGAACAGGTAATGACCATCCGTCTGTGTGCCATCAACAGGTAATTATCCTCTGTCCGGCTGTGTGCCATCAGCAGGTAATGACCCTCTGGCTATGGCCATCAATAGGTCATCATCCTCCAGCTGTGTGCCATCAACAGGTAATGACCCTCTGGCTATGGTCATCAATAGGTCATCACCCTCCGGCTGTGTGCCATCAACAGGTAATGACCCTCTGGCTATGGCCATCAATAGATCATCACCCTCCGGCTGTGTGCCATCAAATGTTTTTATCTTCTGTCCAGTTTTGTGCCATCAAGAGGTAATGACCCTCCAGCTGTGGGCCATCAACAGGTCATCACCCTTCGGCATTTAGGCTTCTTGTCTTCTGTAAGATGCGATTCTTGAGTCTCCTGATGCTAAAAAATATTTAAAAAATCACCGATTAAACTAATAATCTATCTTGTACATAAGCATCACAATTTATAATCTATCTAGTGCATAAGTATGACAATTTAGCTCACAGAACATACACTATGGTAAAACATTAGACCCTACAAGCAGAAATTTGCTAAACTAACATAAATATAACTGACAAATCAGTAGAAAAATCGCTACCAATGGCACAGCTCTCTTCACATCAACCTGTAACCATAGTAGATAAGAAATAGAGGACAATGCTCATAGTCAGTTATCAACAATTCGGCATGGGGCATCCCACCAGAGACATTATAATATCTAGTAGATTATAGATGGCAATAGAATTTACCAACAAGCACATAGTACGCCAAACTCAAGTACATAGTATGCCAAACCTCGACACGTTTTCCTAAAATAGGTTCATCAGAAGCACATACTAGACAGTGATACTTAGCAAAGCGTTCATAGATATATGCGCCATATGATAAGGTGCTAAAGTGCAAGTGTGTGACAAAATATCCATGCGATTTCAGGTGCAATGCTGCATTGTATGTAGTAAGATGGTGCCCATCAGACAGCATGTATAGGACTAACCTGTGATGAAAACACGAGCAATGGGAAAGTTCAAGCAGTTGCCTTCTCAATCTTCCTCGCCTCTAAGACATCTAAGGAAACATCTTCTCCTCTTGATTTTGGGTTGAGGTGTTGTAGGCATTTCAGGCTCTGGCATTCTAGGTTCTGACATACTAGGTTCTGACATGGTAGGTTCTGGTGTTCTAGGTTCTGGTGCTCTTGGCTCTGGAATTCTGGGTTGTTGGCTTCTCTGAAAAATCAGTAACCTCTCTTTAAGCTCCGTTGAACTTCGAGCTCTTCTTCCTATATTGTTGTGAGGGATCATTCTGACCCAGACAATATCACTGAACGCCACTTTATAGTTGCAACTAGGAACCTTTTTCGCATCCTGCGGTGCAGGAGCCATGGATGGAGTAGAACATTTGCCATTGGGCAGGACAGGTGTTCTCCTGGAGTCTTGCTTCTGAATCTGAGGGATGCAAATCGGCTCCTTACAAGCACTTTGTTCCTTCAGAATGGTTTTGTTCTCAGGAGTTTTCTGATTGTTTCACCAGGTTCAGACATTGCCCACTTGCTCAGGACAAGACTTAAGGCCAAATACTCTAGTATTGTCAGTAGTGTCATCACCGCAACAAAAACTGCGCCACGGAAGAGCCAAAGAGGAAGATTGATGGAAGCTTGATAGGTGCTTCTTCTGAGATCCACGGGTAGTGGGTCATCCTATAATAAAGAAAAAAAACATAATAAAGTCCTGTATATTTATACCCAATCCAGTCAAACAGAGAGCCCTTGTTATTATACAGTGATGGATACATTATCAAGCAACTTTCAGAAATATCCCATTGAGAAGATCAGGAAGAAGTTTGGGATTCACCTCCAGGGTCCATGGAATATTATTTACAGTTGGACTTTCATATGACGGACGGTCACGTGTCCAGTATGAGAAGTCCTGCAAGAGGCGATATTCTCATTAGCTGATCCTTGTGACCTCCATATTGATGAGAACATACTCGCCCTCAGTGTACTGTAATGTGGGGGGTAGAGCAACGTAAAGCACAGAAATGATAGGATGATACTCATCATCTCCAGAGGTCTCTCAGCACCAAGGTATGGTCAATGAGATACAAGCTGCAGATGGGCCGAGGCTTCTAATATACCCAGGGGTGACATCACAAAGCCCTCTGTGACATCATTGCACAGTTCTATCCATCATGTCACTGATACTTTGGACCTAACTAAATGTCTAAAAGAGAACCCTTCCACATGATTTCCAATCACGGAGCAGCTTCAGTTTTTCAAGAAAAGTTTAAAAAATATAATCTGTGCTGTGATTGGTCACAATGGCACATGAAGCAGAACGTCTTTAGATCTTTTAAAGGGAAAGTGTCAGCAATTTTTTTACAATTGTAAAATTGTAAAGTATTTATATTTATATATAAATACACATATATATTTAAAAAGGTTTTAATGGTATAAAATCTGAAAAAAATATTTTAACTCTTTTGATGTTTTCATCTTGTAAACACTAGGGGGAGCAGCTGCTGATATTTCCATGAAAACAGAATACAGCTAGCTCGCATTACGACTGCAGTAAAAGTGGGCGGGATCTGCTCACATGGGTGTGATGTCACTCCTCCCCTTCTGGGCGTTTGCAAAAAGGTAAATGAGACTGTAGTTTAGGATCACAGTGCGGAGCGATCACTGGTGACTGCAAAGTGATATATAAGGGACAACACCAAAGTCATTAATCACTACAAGGACAAGGCAGGAATGTGGGAGTCAGAGGGGTCACCCCACACTTATATCCCCTCTGACTGTCACTTCCTAAGCTCCTTTCCCTGCCATAACCTCTTATTCCCGCAGGTAAATTCTTACAGGACCCCCCTCCCCATCCCCTTCCCCTGCCGCAGCTGATTCTAAACGTCCTCCATATGTAATAATAGACAGGTACTCACCGGCAGCCTATGGTAATTCACAGGGTAGAACAGGGTACAGCACAGAAACAATATGGCGATCCTCATTGTCTCCAGGGGGTATCTCAGCACCAAGATATGGCCAATGAGATATGAGCTCCAGGTGGATGGAGCCCCCTTATATACCCCAAGGGTGACATCACAACGCCCTCTGTGACATCATCACCCACAACATTCCGTCACATGACATCACCCAGCACCAGCATCATGTGACCCAGCATAAATAGAAAGTCCTTGTTGGCTATAGCAACTATTCAAAACTAAGTTTAAACTTTTCCAACAGCTAAAGGCGGCTCTGTGATGGCAGTTTCTTCTTGTGGACGGTTGTGATAAATCTGCAGAACATCTACATAACGCGACATGTAGAAAATCCTGTCTTTTCCCCTCTGTTCTTCCTCTGGTGCTACAGAGACGGATAGAAGGAGCTTTTCCAGACCTTACAGTGCACAATATGGGACCTAATCACTGATATCCCAGATCTCCTCAGTACAAGCATACCGCCAACCTATGAGGACTAGAAAGAGGGCGAAACCATGCGGCACGTGTAGTCTGGCCACGCCCCTATCCACACCCCAAGCCACACCCTTTTTATGCCTTGGCAGGAGGAGATGTCTGTACAAAGCGCAAGTTATCAAAAGGCTGAAGGAACACTTTATCAACATGAATGAAGGTTTTGAAGGGCATCCACTGTCCCGGCACTACCGGAAGTTCCACAACCAATCTTATAAGGACACTAAGTTTTGTGGGATCCGATTAGTCCCCAGAAAATGGAGGGGAGGTGATTACCTGAGATTAATGTCGCGGATGGAATCCAAATGGATCTTCACATTAAATAGCTTGGCTCTGAAGGGCCTTAATCACGAGAGTCAGCTGTATGCCTTCAACTCGCAGCGGTATATACTGTATGTATTTTTTATCCCAGTACCAATTGAACATTTACATTGCACTTTTATGAACCTCCTTATATTTTATCAATATAATATGTCTTTTGGATATATTCCTTTGAATCCACCTATTTTATATATGTATTTGTTTCTATACATTGATACCCCTATTGGAGATACTATATAATGTTTTTATTTTTCTCCTTCATTTTTTCCTTTTTATCTCTGGATGGTACTAAGTGCCGAATTTATACTATCCTGGTAATATACACTGATTAACAGACTGTTTTTTATAGCCATCAGAAATATAAGTATATAATTTTTATTCATTTTTAACTAATTGTGAAAGTTTGAACAAAGTCTTTTTTATTATTATTTTTTTCACACACAGTCTATTCTTATTGGAATTCTATCTTAGTTCTATTGCACCTCCATATGTCCTTTTGCACCGTCTTGTTAGTATTGGATCTTCCTCCATTTCTTTGGTTGTATTATCTTTGTGGGGGGCGTTTGGACTTTATTAGGTTACCAGTTTGACTACCAGCGAGAAGCTGACGAAGAGGAACTGTGAGTCCTCGAAACGCGTAGTTTTTTTTGGCCTATACAGGACATCGAAGGAGAAGGAGAGAGTCAAGGCACAGGGATAAGCCCTCCTGATATCCAGAAGATATATATAACCATATCATATTATTGATACAAAATATAAATGCACAGAGTCAATAAAATCATTTAAAAACACCAAACCCCATCCTTACTTTGCAGGATACCTATTCCAAAGGTGTATCTAGGTTTTCTGGCACCCGGTGCAGCAGGGGCTGGCTGGCACATTTTAGCCTGGGGGGCAAGCACACAGCAGTGGCCCATGAGTAGCGGCCCATCCTTAACATGTTTATTACCAGATGCATCATAAGCCTATATTCACACGACCGTATTGTCTAAGTGCTGCCCGTGAAAAAACCTGACAGCACTTGGACCAGTTCAGATGAGTGTTTGTAGTGGTCAGACATAGTACATATTATTCTTATGTATTACTTAATGTTGAGCGATACCTTCCGATATCGGGAAATATCGGATCGGATTGGATCGGACCGATACCCAAAAAGTATCGGATATCGCCGATTCCGATACCGGAAACCAATGCAAGTCAATGGGACGCTAATATCGGAATGCCATCCCAGCGTGAGAGAATTCTCCTGATTGTTTAAAAGCCGGCAGGCGGTAAAAAGCCGCCGGCTTTTAAACAATCACACAGCCCCATACTGCTTCCCCGCAGCCTCCCACCCCGATCCTGCGCTCCCCCCGCCACCTCACATCCCGATCGTAAGTTAGGACCGGGCGGGGAGCGCAGCACCAAGGAGCAGGGAGCGAAGGACCCAGGCGGGGAAGCCGGCAGGGAAAAGACTTCACCGCCGGCTTTCCCGTTTTGTGCTGCGCTCTCCCGCCGGTTATTTCAAATGAACAGCTGAGGTATCAGGTGATGCTGATCAGCTGTTCATTTGAAGTAGCTGCGGTGCCCTCAGAGGGTTCATGTGAGTTCATGCTTCACTGCATGAACTCACATGAACTTTCCCACGGCCGCACAGGTCAGCCTCACCTCCCAGACCATCAGACCCATCATGATTGGAGTGTGCGCGGGTGTCTGTGCGATGTGTGCGGGTGTGTGCGCGATGTCTGCGGGTGTCTGCGTGCAGGCAGACATAGGCCGATGTGACACTACTACTCACATCGGCCTTTGTCTGTCCCCCGTCCACTCGTGCCAGCAGGATCAGCTCGATGGGAGCAGTAGTTCCCATCAGCCTGATCCTGCTATTTAAACTGCCCCATATGTTATTTTTGCCCCTATACATCTTTTATGTTTTTAGGCCCCCCATATATTTTTTTTGTTTTTGGTCCCCAATAAATTTTAAATACATTTTTCATTGGTGGCCAGTGGTTACCTAAAATAAATTAGTTCATACATTACCTGATCGCCACCTAAAATAAAGTAAAAAATAAAAAACTACACCTATACTCACCTAGACACCGGTTTATGCAATGATGGGGCTGCTTTACGGCCCCGTCATTCTAGCGGCGGCAGTGGTTTAGAGCGGTCACATTTTATGTGGCTGCTCTAAACTGGAGATCTTCGTGGGACACTCGTGGACTACTACGGAGGGGTAAGGATAAGGTTGTGGTTTATTATTTTATATTTTATTACAGGAGATCGATGGCTTCGGGGAATTAGGTGTCTAGGTGAGTATAGGTGTAGTTTTTTATTTTTTACTTTATTTTAGGTGGCGATCGGCGGGGACAGGTAATGTATGAACTAATTTATTTTAGGTAACCACTGGCCACCAATGAAAAATGTATTTAAAATTTATTGGGGACCAAAAACAAAAAAAATATATGGGGGGCCTAAAAACATAAAAGATGTATAGGGGCAAAAATAACATATGGGGCAGCTAAAATAGCTACTGCTCCCATCGAGCTGATCCTGCTGGCACAAGTGGACGGGGGACAGACATAGGCCGATGGGAGTAGTAGTGTCACATTAGCCTATGTCTGCCTGCACGCAGACACCCGCAGACATCGCGCACACACCCGCACACATCGCACAGACACCTGCGCACACACCAATCATGATGGGTCTGATGGTCTGGGAGGTGAGGCTGACCTGTGCGGCCGTGGGAAAGTTCATGTGAGTTCATGCAGTGAAGCATGAACTCACATGAACCCTCTGAGGGCACCGCGGCTACTTCAAATGAACAGCTGATCAGCATCACCTGATACCTCAGCTGTTCATTTGAAATAACCGGCGGGAGAGCGCAGCACAGAACGGGAAAGCCGGCGGTGTAGTCTTTTCACTGCCGGCTTCCCCGCCCGGGTCCTTCGCTCCCTGCTCCTTGGTGCTGCGCTCCCCGCCCGGTCCTAACTTACGATCGGGATGGGAGGTGGCGGGGGGAGCGCAGGATCGGGGTGGGAGGCTGCGGGGAAGCAGTATGGGGCTGTGTGATTGTTTAAAAGCCGGCGGCTTTTTACCTGGGTCAACAGGTAATTTACCTGGGTCAATTTACCTGTTCTAGTAAAGACCCTGGACTGCAACCTGTTGTCTGTGTGCTCCTTGCTTCTCCAGCACTATCAGCACTGGGACTCTCACCACCATCACTCCCACCATCCACTATACTGCCCTGGGGCCGCACTCTTCCCGTGGGGAGTCACACTACCCTAGCTGCACACCTCATCAGCCCCAGCGGTCGGCATGCAGCGGCGGTTCCTAATAACCGCAATCCACGGGTGGCGTAGTCGGACATAATCAATAGCACATAACGGACTACCACTGGCCTGACCGCGCTGAGCCACGGAACCGGGTTGCCACTACTACTCCCATCGTTCCCAGACTGCCCGGATCCGAGTGCCCCACGGCCCAAGGGGCGAGTCAGCTTTGGCGTAGTCGGCAGGATTTCATGCCCGCAACCACCGGGTACTGCGTGCCTGAAAAAGACTTTTGTAACTTACCTGTGGCGAAGTTTCCCGCCGTCCGGAGTCGTTTCCCGCCATCCGGAGCCGATTCCCGCCATCAGACGCCATCTTGGACTGTTTCCCGCCGTCTTCTGCCGTCTTCCCGCCATCCGCAGCTGTTTCTCGCCATCGAACGCCATCTTCAGGACGCCGCGCGGGAAGAAGAGGGGCGTGGACTTCAAAACCGCGCGAGATCCGAAGCTCCGCCCCACGCACCGACGCTGCGCAAGGTCCTGGAAGGGAGAGAGAGCGACGCTGACGTCATCAGGACGCGACGCAAGGTCCTCGTCCAGAGCAGCAGCAGCGGAGCCGCGGCCTACAGAAGAGGATCGTCGGAAGGTAGGCCACGCTTAACTAGGGGGGAGGAAGATGTCGGACACAGAGGCGCCCACTACCACCAACGCAGCTGCAGCAGCGGTGATGCCCTTTTCCCTGCCCTACATCCCTGGAGCGGCCTGGCTGCCCAAATACTCAGGGGAGCCCCATGCCCTAACTGACTTCAAGGAAAGGCTATACAGTTTGTTCCACGTTTACCCCCTGACAGAGGAACAGAAGGTCAGCATATTGACAGGGCAGTTAACTGGCGCAGCCCAAAGGGAGGTAAAATCATGGCCCACTGAGGATAAAAGGACTGTGAAGGGTATTCTGGCCCGGCTGCGGGGTACCTTTGACACACGTACCTCCGCTGAGATTAAAATGAGGTTCTATGGATGTAAGCAGCGGGCACAGGACAGCATCAGAGACTATGCCCTAAATCTGCAGGAAGCCTTGAGGGCTATTCAACAAACTGACCCTGGCAGTGTGCAGGAAACGGATAAGCTGCTAACAGAACAATTCATAGAAGGTCTGCTGTCTAGCGCCCACAGGGCCCAACTGCATCTCATGTTCTTTCAGAACCCCGACCTAACCTTTGCCCAATTTAAGGACAGGGCCATAAGGGTGCTCCGTGAATCTGCAACCAGTGGCGCTATAAACCCCCGGCGCCCTGCTCTCACCAACCACCAGGAGGCGGCGCCCTCCTCTATGGATCCTGTGGGGGCTGATGCACAGGCCCTGAACCAAGCCCCGTCGAAAGACCTGCACCACCAAGTCCAGGAGCTGACCAGGAGCGTCGCGGCGTTGACCAGGACCGTCCAGGCGTTGCAAGTGGACCCGTCAAGACCCATCGAGCTGGCTTCAAGTCCGGAGGATGTCCCGTGGCGTCGACAGAGGAGGATCCCGTCGTTCCGAGGGAGGCCCACAGACCGCTACGCAGAGGATGGACAGCCCATTTGCCGTCGATGCAACCAGCCCGGACACATTTCCTGGTACTGTAATTTAAAAGGGTCCAACCTGGGGCAAAGGGCCAACCCCCAGGCATAAGATCACCAGGCCCTTACAATTGGCGTAATAAGTACGTTGGGGGGCGCCCGGTTTTACCCATGGTGCTGGACGGTATCCCCATGAGCGCCTTGCTGGATAATAGGTCACAAGTAACCACTATCCCTTATGTACTTTTTAAGCAGTATTGGACTGATGCTGATATCACACGGTATCCAGACAATAACTTGAGCATCATCGCCAGTAATGGCTTACCCGTGCCGCAGATGGGGTTCAAGGAGATGACCATTAAAATTGGTAAAGTTGAACTGCCGGCACAGGGGGTGATTATTGTGGACATTGACCGTCGTGAAAGTCACCCTAAAATAACTGTGGGTACTAACGTAATTGAAAATTGTCTTTCAGAGGTAATTGTAATTCTACAACAGGTGGCGGTGAATGCTAGTTCCAGCCAACAGAGAGTCCTCAACAAGGAGATAAAAGCCCTGATGAGACGGCAGCAGGTAGAACTGTCTGGTGGTGAGATCGGTAGCGTAAGACTGAGTGACCCATTCCCCATTTCCATGCCTCCCAAAAGTGAAATGATGATCTGGTGTCGGACTGCAATCGGGTTGAGAGGTAGAGACTACCAAGCCATGGTAGAACCCGTGTACTCAGACAGCAGGCCCACCATTTTGACAGCCCGGGGGGTGGTTGATGTCCGTCATGGGAGGGTGCCCGTCCGCATCCTCAACATTGGGGAGAGGGAAGTACACTTACCCAGGTACGCTACACTCGCCAAACTGTTTGTTGTCGAACACAAAGCTATCAGGGCCGTGGAACCCTTGCCTCCATCTCCTCAGGCGGAGGGTAATGGCTCCCAGAAACAAAAGGAGGACTGGTGCCAGAAACTCCGTGTGGGTGCTGACTCCACTCCCCTGCACCAAAAACAAGGAGTCTACCGGGTGGTACAGGAGTACGAGAGAGTCTTTAGTAAGCACCCGCTAGACTTCGGCAGAGTAAAAGGGATAGAACACCACATCCCCACAGGGAGCCACCCACCAATAAAAGAGAGGCACAGACCTGTACCCCCTGCACATTATCAGAACGCAAAGGGCATGCTAAGAGAGATGAAAGAAGCTGGGGTTATTAGAGACAGCTGTAGCCCCTGGGCAGCCCCCTTGGTTCTGGTCAAAAAGAAAGACGGCACCATGAGAATGTGCGTGGACTATAGACAAATCAACCGTATCACCCACAAAGACGCATATCCGCTGCCTAGAATAGAGGAGTCTTTAGCCGCACTAAAATCTGCTAACTTCTTTTCTACTTTGGACCTTACTAGCGGGTACTGGCAGGTTCCTGTGGCAGAGGCTGACAAGGAGAAGACTGCCTTCACCACCCCGATGGGACTGAGTGAGTTCAACTGTATGCCCTTCGGGCTCTGCAACGCACCAGGGACCTTCCAGAGGCTGATGGAATGATGTCTAGGGCACCGAAACTTCGAGACGGTCCTCCTTTACCTGGACGACGTGATCGTCTATTCGAAGACCTACGAGGACCACCTAAAGCACCTGGCCGAGGTGTTCGAAGCCCTGGCAGGCTATGGCCTGAAGGTGAAACCATCGAAGTGTCACCTGCTGAAACCAAAGGACCAGTACCTAGGGCACGTGGTAAGCGCGGAAGGAGTGGCCCCCGACCCTGACAAGGTCACGGCAATCAAGAGCTGGCCAAGCCCCTCGAACATCAAAGAGGTGAGACAGTTTCTCGGGTTGGTAGGCTACTACCGAAGGTTCATCCCCGGGTTCACTAAGATGGCAGCTCCTATGCAGGACCTCCTGATCGGACAGTCTAAGTCCAGGAGCCAAAAGCCGCCCTTCAAGTGGGATAAACCGGAAGAGGAGTCCTTCCGCCAGCTAAAGATGGCCCTCACAGGGGACGAGATCCTGGCCTACCCTGATTATGGCCAGCCTTTCATTCTCCACACAGATGCCAGTAATGTGGGACTGGGAGCCGTACTGTTCCAAAACCAACAGGGCAGAGAAAGGGTGATCGCGTACGCCAGCCGGAAGCTGAGACCCACCAAGAGGAACCCGGAGAATTACAGCTCCTTCAAGCTAGAATTCTTGGCGGTGGTGTGGGCCGTGACGGAACGCTTCAAGCATTACCTGGCCTCCGCAAAGTTCACCGTGTACACGGACAACAACCCGTTGACACACCTGGACAATGCAAGACTGGGTGCCCTAGAACAGCGGTGGATGGCCCGTCTCTCCAACTATGACTGATCAAGTACCGGGCCGGCAAAACCAATGCCAACGCTGACGCCCTATCGAGGATGCCTCACTTATCTGAAGGTGACGAAGACCCAGAAGAGCTGGAGGAGGTAGAACTCCCCGCGTTTCACCGGTATGGAGCTGCTCAATACTCCCACCGCGTGAAGGAGGAGGATCTAACAACCGTGATGATAAATCCCCTACCTCAACACAGCTGGGCCGAGACCCAAGATAGTGACCCTGCCATCCGCCTGGTGAAAGATCTGCTGACCCAGGAAGATGCCCGCATAGATCCGGATGCTCCAGAGGAAGCCAAGCAGCTATGGAAAGAGAAGAGCAAGCTGTTCCTCTACGAAGGCAAGTTGTGCAGAAGGATTGTCAACCACCGGACGCACGAGCTGACCTGGCAAGTCGTGGTCCCAAGGCGGGATGCAGCTATGGTCCTGGGGGCTTACCATGACAGAGCGGGACACATCGGTTCGGTTGGAAGAAACTGGAGTTCCTACTAAGAGGAAGGTTCTTTTGGGTCGGCATGAGAGGAGCTGTAGAAAAATGGTGCAGAGACTGTGGCCCTTGTCACCTAAGGAGGAAGGACCGCACCAGCCAGAAGACACCCTTGAGGCCCATCGTCACCACGCAGCCTCTTGAGCTGGTAGCTCTGGACCATGTCAAATTGGCTCCCAGCCGGTCAGGATACATCTATGCCCTGACAATCGTGGACCACTATTCCCGTTTTCTAGTGGTGGTCCCAGTAAAAGACTTGACAGCCCAAACAGCGGCCAGAGCCTTCCAGCAATATTTCTGCCGTCCACACGGGTATCCGGAACAGGTCCTGACAGACCAGGGTCCAGCGTTCGAGGCTGAAATCTTCCAGGAGTTCGGCAACCTCTATGGCTGTAAGAAGATTCGGACAACGCCTTACCACCCACAAACCAACGGGATGTGTGAGAAGATGAACAATATAGTCATTGATCTCCTGAAGACGTTGCCCCTGGAGGAGCGCAGCCTGTGGCCAGAAAAACTGCCGGACCTGATAGACTTATACAATCATATCCCGGTGAATGCTACCAACTGCACCCCGGCTTACCTGATGCGACCCAGACCGGGTAAGCTGCCTATAGACCTGGAGATGGGAGTCCTAACGCCTGAGGACACCTCCCCGGATGCGGACTGGGATACGGAAAGGCAACTGCAGTACAAGAAGGTGCAGTAGACTGTGGAGAAGAGCCTGGCCCAGGTGAGAGAGAGGCAAGAAAAACTCTTCAACCAACACGCCCCTGCTGGTCCCCTAGAACCTGGTGAGCAAGTCCTAAAGCGAAAAAGAAGGCTTCACAAGTTGGACGACCAGTGGGAAAGGGAACCCTACACCGTACTGCAGTCTGATCACGACAACCCGAAGGTGTGCGTGATCACCAAGGACGGAGGAGAAACCACTAGTACCGTCTCCAGAGACCATCTCAAAAGATGCCCCGAGCAACTCCGTAGTGCAGAAGAGGATCAGAGTGACCTTGAACCCGCAGAGGACAAGGAAGAAATGATCAGCACCGTTCTCGGGGAGTTCCCTCAGTCCTGGACTCGCATAAATGATGCCATAGTGGTACCCGTCCTGCATTTCCTGCAACCGGCACAGCAACAACCAACACCAGAGCCGGAAGGTGAAGAGGAGCAAGCGGTTCCAGAGGCAGAAGAGCCTGTACCAGCAGCCCAGGAGAGTCAACCCTCTGCTGACAGTGAGCCTGCCATGCCTGCGGTAAGCCAAAGGACCCACAGACAGCTGCCTTCCCTACCTGTACACCCAGCTGGTAGCTGTACCCCTAACGCTAGTGGGGAAAGCCAGGTTGGTCCACCACCAGACAGTGGGCTACGTAGGTCAACCAGGAGCACAAAGGGGCTGATACCCGCTCGCTGGAGAATATAGAGCGCACTAAAATTGTAAATAACCTTGTTGCCAAATGTTGAATTGTTTGCAAAGTTACATGCATGTTTGGTAATTCCGTGTTTCAGTTTCTTGCAGTTACTGTAAGGACTCACAGGTTATGGACTTTTTATAACCGGGACCTGGTATGGACTGCGTTCGGAGCCTAACCAAGGAATGAACTAAGACTGTGAAGGACTTGGGGTAGGACAGACCCCCACCTGGTTAAGGCTCCCCGTTGTATTGGTGATATGGACACCCGGTCACAGGCCACACTGTGACCTTAAGAACTCAATTTGTGCGTCGTCTGTCTATTAATGTCTATTAATGTTTTATTGTCTTTGTTTATTGTTTAGTCCCGGAGTACTAAATTTCACTAGGGGGGAATGTGTCACCCTGGCCTGGATGCCACAAAATGTATTAAAGCTGTGTCTGAGAGCAAGGGGGAGGTTCTCTAGTCAGGGGAACATTAGCATGCAATGCCTCCTGTCTCAGGCCAGTAGGGGGAGCAGGCTGCCCCTATAAAAGCTGGTGCTGGGGGCAGGGTTAGAGAGAACTGGATGGCCTGTCTCAGCATTGAGACTTGTCCCAGAGCAGAACAGGGACAGACAGTTGCACTGCACCTAAGAGGAAGTGTGGCAGGAGGAGAGCCACAAGCCAGAGACAAGAGGCGAAGAGAGCCTGTCTTGGCAGAAAGAGGACTTAATTTACCAGACTTTGGTGTCTGAGGCTGAGAGGATTCCACATCCCCCAGCAGAGAACCAGTCCGCAGGGGACTGTATATTCCTTGGCCTAAGAAGCCTGGAGGCCCTGCCACAACAGAAGGTACCAGTAAAGCCGTACAAGGCTGGGAGCAGAAAGGAACCCACGTCGCAGGCCATACAGGCGAGAATACATGGAAAGCTTGGAAACGTGGGCTGTTACCCTATCAGGAGGAGATAGCCAGAAGGAGCGCAGAAAGCACGGTAGGCCTACACCCTCACCCTGACCAGGGCCAATTTCCCCGTTGCTCTCAGGCATCCAGGTCCCCCTCCTAGCCGGGACTGTTTATGGGTCAATTTACCTGTTCTAGTAAAGACCCTGGACTGCAACCTGTTGTCTGTGTGCTCCTTGCTTCTCCAGCACTATCAGCACTGGGACTCTCACCACCATCACTCCCACCATCCACTATACTGCCCTGGGGCCGCACTCTTCCCGTGGGGAGTCACACTACCCTAGCTGCACACCTCATCAGCCCCAGCGGTCGGCATGCAGCGGCGGTTCCTAATAACCGCAAATCCACGGGTGGCGTAGTCGGACATAAACATCAGCACATAACGGACTACCACTGGCCTGACCACCCTGAGCCACGAAACCGGGTTGCCACTACTACTCCCATCGTTCCCCTACTGCCCGGATCCGAGTACCCCACGGCCCAGGGGGCGAGTCACATCCACCAACGTCGCGTTGCACCACTGACTGTTCAGGAGTTGGCTGATGCTTTAGTCTAGGTCTGGGAGGAGATCCCACAGGAGACCATCCGCAACCTCATCAGGAGCATGCCCAGGCGTTGTAGGGAGGTCATACAGGCACGTGGAGGCCACACACAATACTGAGCTTTCATCTGTGAAGAGCAGAGGGCACCAGTGGCGACTTTGCCAATCCTGGTGTTCTGTGGCAAATGTCAAGCGTCCTGCTCGGTGTTGGGCTGTGAGCACAACCCCCATCTGTGGACATCGGGCCCTCATACCACCCTCATGGAGTCGGTTTCTAACCGTTTGTGCAGACACATGCACATTTGTGGCCAGCTGGAGGTCATTTTGCAGGGCTCTGGCAGTGCTCCTCCTGTTCCTCCTTGCACAAAGGAGGAGGTAACGGTCCTGTTGCTGGGTTGTTGCCCTCCTATGGCTCCCTGCACATCTCCTGGTATCTGCTCCATGCTCTGGACACTGTGCTGACAGACACAGCTACACTTCTTGCCACAGCTCGCACTGATGTGCCATCCTGGATGAACGGCACTACCTGAGCAACTTCTATGGGTTGTACTGTAGACACTGCCTAATGCTAATGTACCTCTAGGGGTGAGAGCAATGGCAAAATGAAAAAGTGACCAAAACATCAGCCAAAAAGAATGAGAACAGAGAAATGGTCTGTGGTCACCACCTGCAGAACCACTCCTTTATAGGGGGTATCTGGCTAATTGCCTATCATTTCTACCAGTTGTCTGCTCCATTTGCACAACAGCAGGAGAAATTGATTCACAATCCGTGTTGCTTCATAACTGGACAGGTAGATTTCACAGAAGTGTTATTGACTTGGAGTTGTGATGTTTAAGTGTTCCCTTTATTTTTTGAGCAGTGTGTGTATATATATAATATATTTACATATTTCTATTGATCATATTAAAATTGTACATATACACTGTGTTCCAAATTATTATGCAAATAATATTTTCTCAGATTTTCCCAAATTACCTATATGAATTGCAGTCATTGTAATTTTCCAGTCAATAACTATTAGAGTACAATTGAACGGTTTTTGTACAAACTGCCTATGATAACAGTATATTTTTAAAAAAATAAAAAACTCAAACTGCACTCAAAATGCATGTTCCAAATTATTATGCACAGCAGAGTTTTCAACCTTTTCATTTTAATAAAGAACAAAAAAATGGTCATTTTTGAAATTCTAAGCATTAGCAGGTTATTACAAACTGAAATCAAACAGTTTTCAACTCAAAACTTTATTCTAGGTGATGTTACATTTGCACATAGGACCCCTTGTTCGAAAGGAGCTTCTGAACTCTCTCGTCCATTGAATTTGTCAGGTTTTGGATGGTTTCTGCTTTAATTGTTGTGCATGAGGACAGAATACCCTCCCAGAGCTGTTGCTTAGATGTGAACTGCCTCCCGCCATCATAGACACTCCTTTTGATGATGCTCCAGAGGTTCTGAATGGGGTTGAGGTCAGGGGAGCATGGGGGCCACACCATAAGTTTGTCCCCTTTTATGCCCATAGCAGCCAGAGATGCAGATGTGTTATGTGCATCATGAGACGGTGCATTATCATGCATGAAATGATCTTGATGGTCCAGATGGATGGAGTGGAGGATGGCTGGTTGATGGACACCCCATGCAAACACGGCTACAGCGCCAACAAGGAGGAGGTGGAGTAATGTTTTGGGCTGGAATCATGGGGAGAGAGATTGTCGGCCCTTTTAGGATCCCTGAAGGGGTAAAGATGAACTCCATAATGTATGTTGAGTTTCTCAAACAGCACTTGCTTCCATGGTTCAAGAAGAAGAACCGTGCATTCCGCAGCAAGATCATTTTCATGCATGATAATGCACCGTCTCATGCTGCACATAACACATCTGCATCTCTGGCTGCTATGGGCATAAAAGGGGACAAACTTATGGTGTGGCCCCCATGCTCCCCTGACCTCAACCCCATTGAGAACCTCTGGAGCATCATCAAAAGGAGTGTCTATGATGGCGGGAGGCAGTTCACATCTAAGCAACAGCTCTGGGAGGGTATTCTGTCCTCATGCAAAACAATTGAAGCAGAAACCATCCAAAACCTGACAAATTCAATGGACGAGAGAGTTCAGAAGCTCCTTTCGAACAAGCGGTCCTATGTGCAAATGTAACATCACCTAGAATAAAGTTTTGAGTTGAAAACTGTTTGATTTCAGTGTGTAATAACCTGCTAATGCTTATAATTTCAAAAAAGACCATTTTTTTGTTCTTTATTAAAATTAAAAGGTTGAAAACTCTGCTGTGCATAATAATTTGGAACATGCATTTTGAGTGCAGTTTGAGTGTTTTATTTTTTTAAATATACTGTTATCATAGGCAGTTTGTACAAAAACCTTTCAATTGTACTCTAATAGTTATTTGACTGGAAAATTACAATGACTGCAATTCATATAGGTAATTTGGGAAAATCTGAGAAAATAATATTTGCATAATAATTTGGAACACAGTGTATACAGACCACAAAGTATGGCAGTATCAGCGATCAAGCAGACAAGGGCTGGAGAGAGCAGGAGAGACGTTAGAAAGACGCTCGAGAGAGAGAGAGCAGGAGAGACGCTAGAAAGACGCTCGAGAGAGCAGGAGAGATGCTCGAGATCAGGAGAGACGCTCGAGAGAGAGAGAGAGCAGGAGAGACGCTCAAGAGAGAGAGCAGGAGAGACGCTCGAGAGAGAGAGCAGGAGAGACGCTCGAGAGAGAGAGAGCAGGAGAGACGCTCGAGAGAGAGAGCAGGAGAGACGCTAGAAAGACGCTCGAGAGAGAGAGAGCAGGAGAGACGCTCGAGAGAGAGAGAGAGAGCAGGAGAGACGCTCAAGATCAGGAGAGACGCTCGAGAGAGAGAGCAGGAGAGACGCTCGAGAGAGAGAGCAGGAGAGACGCTCGAGAGAGAGCAGGAGGGACGCTAGAGAGAGAGAGCAGGAGAGACGCTCGAGAGAGAGAGAGCAGGAGAGACGCTCGAGAGAGAGAGAGCAGGAGAGACGCTCGAGAGAGAGCAGGAGAGACGCTCGAGAGAGAGAGAGCAGGAGAGACGCTAGAAAGACGCTCGAGAGAGAGAGAGCAGGAGAGACGCTCGAGAGAGAGAGCAGGAGAGACGCTCGAGAGAGAGCAGGAGAGACGCTCGAGAGAGAGAGCAGGAGAGACGCTCGAGAGAGAGAGAGCAGGAGAGACGCTTGAGAGAGAGAGCGCAGGAGAGACGCTCGAGAGAGAGAGCAGGAGAGACGCTCGAGAGAGAGAGAGCAGGAGAGACGCTCGAGAGAGAGAGAGCAGGAGCGACGCTCGAGAGAGAGAGCAGGAGAAACGTTCGAGAGAGAGAGCAGGAGAGACGCTCGAGAGAGAGAGCAGGAGAGACGCTCGAGAGAGAGAGCAGGAGAGGCGCTCGAGAGAGAGAGCAGGAGAGACGCTCGAGAGAGAGAGCAGGAGAGACGCTCGAGAGAGAGAGAAAGCAGGAGAGACGCTCGAGAGAGAGAGCAGGAGAGACGCTCGAGAGAGAGAGAGCAGGAGAGATGCTCGAGAGAGAGAGAGCAGGAGAGACGCTAGAGAGAGAGAGACGCTCGAGAGAGAGAGAGCAGGAGAGACGCTCAAGAGAGAGAGAGCAGGAGAGACGCTCGAGAGAGAGAGAGACGCTCGAGAGATTGAGCAGGAGAGAAGCTCGAGAGAGAGCAGGAGAGACGCTCGAGAGAGAGCAGGAGAGACGCTCGAGAGAGAGCAGGAGAGACGCTCGAGAGAGAGAGCAGGAGAGACGCTCGAGAGAGAGAGAGCAGGAGAGATGCAAGAGAGAGAGAGACGCTTGAGAGAAAGAGCAGGAGAGAAGCTCGAGAGAGAGAGCAGGAGAGAAGCTCGAGAGAGAGAGCAGGAGAGACGCTCGAGAGAGAGCAGGAGAGACGCTCGAGAGAGAGAGCAGGAGAGACGCTCGAGAGAGAGAGCAGGAGAGACACTCGAGAGAGAGCAGGAGAGACGCTCGAGAGAGAGAGAGCAGGAGAGACGCTCGAGAGAGAGAGCAGGAGAGACGCTCGAGAGAGAGAGCAGGAGAGACGCTCGAGAGAGAGAGCAGGAGAGACACTCGAGAGAGAGAGCAGGAGAGACGCTCGAGAGAAAGAGCAGGAGAGAAGCTAGAGAGAGAGAGCAGGAGAGACGCTCGAGAGAGAGCAGGAGAGATGCTCGAGAGAGAGAGCAGGAGAGACGCTCGAGAGAGAGAGCAGGAGAGACGCTCGATAGAAAGCAGGAGCAACTGTCAATCACTTCATCACTATATGACTCAGTAATGATACCTATAGCATATTACTCAGGGTGACAACATGGCAGGTCACAGAGTTACTTTCATGATCTAGATTTGCTAAATTGGAGACATATCATGATACAGAGCCCATGTCCATGACTTATGTCAGCTCCAAAGTGAAATATGTATTGAAAAAAATTAAAAAAAATTCTATATATACACACACATATACATATGTAGCACCCTGAGGATTCGGCTGCTACAGGGGTATTGCACCTCAACCCAGAGGTGTGATATTCCACTCCCGGGTAAGGAAGGAGTGTGGAACTGAGCTCGGTAGGCTGCATGCACTACACACATCCCATTTCCGAGGAGCAGGCCGACGGTACTCCCACTTAGAAATGTGCAGGTACGACCGAGTCTGTTCCTGGCTGGAGTGGGAGGGGGGTGGTACATCCCAAGTAGTGTAGGGGCAGATAGGGGGAGCAGCCTGGGTAAAGATAGGAGCTCATTGGGTGCTGGTCACCTGAGCTCACACATAGAGGGTGTATATAAGGTGGGCACCAACTAAGAACAGGGTCAGTTGCAGAGAGAAAGTCAGCGAGCGGAGGAGAAGAGAGACCCAGAGTGAGAGAGGAGAGAGAGAGACCCAGAGGGGGAAACAGAAGAAAAGGACTCCAAGAACCCAAATTAAATCCCCGGGTGAAGAGTCGGCACAGGGTACCGGAACCCAAGCTGGTGGGGGCAAAAACACACCCCAGCCAAAGACCGGAGACCGTGGGCAGCGTTTGCCACGGTCACCCACCACATCCACCCGAGGCCAAGGGTCTCCCAACAGAAGGCCCGAGGGAGCTGGACCTGGGTGGATCAATAGTGGGGACGGCCAGAGAAAGGACAGAAGGAGAGCTCAGGGTCACGCTCCGGACTTATTTGGGGGTTGGCTGGATCCAGAACCTGGTGGACGCAGCACGGCTCGGGAGGTCACTCGAAGCTGGAGTGACCAGAACATCAGCAGTGAGTAAACATCCTAAACTGCATAACCCGACTCTGTCTCTGATTGCCGTCTACACTGCATCACCACAACTCCCATCCTCTGCACCTGATCCCCCTGAGGCTATACCCCTCCCGTTGGGGGTTATCCTATCAAGCTGCACCAACACCACCAGCCTCAGCGGACCCTGCTGCAGCGGCGGCCACAGTGACCGCAACACAACGGGTGGCGTAGTCGACATTAAGAACTTGATAACATCTGTAGGACTGCCACATACAACTGAGTTTGACACCCTGGGCACGGACCGGGTCACAGCCACTCGGAAGACTACAACCCCCATCTGATCCGGCTCCGGATATTCCCCCTAAAGAATATGGCCCAGGGGGCGCGTCAACTTTGGCGTAGTCGGCAGGATTACGTGCCCGCAACACCCGGGTACTGCGTGCCTGAAGGAAAGTGCAAGTTTACCTCAAGAAGAAGTCTCCTGCCGGTTCCGGAGGGTCCCCGCCATCGGACCCCATCACCAGTCGATTCCAGCCGGTTGTCCGCCATTAACAGCGTTTTCCCGCCATCTGCAGAGTTTCCCGCCACTGGGAAGCGATTCCCGCCATTTCCAAAGGTTTCCCGCCTTGGAAGAGCGGACGCCATTATGGGCGTGCCAGAGGGTGGCGAGAGGCCACCTCCCATCGTGGGCCAGGACCGAAAATGGCGCCAAAAGTGGAAACCGCCCCCACCAACAGAGACTGTGATGCTAGAGGTGTCTGTCAGCGTGAAAGAACCGCCCCTGGAGCTGACAGTCACCAAGTGGCCCCGGGACCGCCCTCGAAGTGGGAGGGGACGAAAGAAAAGAACGAAGATGGGTGCCGCCTGGAGCAGTCTGGAGCGAGCGCACCCGGAGGCAAGAAGCCTGGAGAAGAGTAGCAGAGAAGCTCACCCGGAGATGGCGAGAGAGCAGAGCAGCACCGGCCCGCTGGCCAGGAGCCTGCTGGAAGAAGAGCAGAGCAGCACCGACCCGTTGGTCAGGAGCCTGCTGGAAACCACGACCCCACTAGGCCTAGTGGAGGTCCTTGCACAGCTCCCCCGAGACCGGGAGTGTGCACAGACTGCCCTGGAGGGCCTCGCACGGAGGATGGCCCGGGTACAGCGAGAGACATTGGCGGAGTGGAGTCGAGAGATGGCCCAGCAAACCAAGACCCGGAGCACGCCAGCCAAGATGAGGAGACAGACCGCCTCTGAGGATGGCGCGGGAGGACCCAAGGCCGGAGACGGCGCCGAGAAGGGAGCCGAACGCATGGAGGCAGGTAAAGGGGACGTCTATACCCCAAACCGGGACACCGCTTACCTGCCCCAGCTCCCCGTCGCAGAGCCCGAAAGTCCCCCTGCTGTGCCCGAAAACGCCATGTCACCGACGCAGACTAGGCCCCAACCGGAAGCCGCCGCCGCGATCCCTGTGACGCCATGCGCACCGACCCCGAGCGTGGCAAAACAGGAAGGAACACCAGCCTGGTCGCAGGGCCTAGAATTCCCGGGCGTCGCATCACCAACAGCGCCCCCTACCTCCGCGGAGCCTCCGGCCTGGCCGCAAGGCCAGGTAGCCCAGGGCGCCGCCGTCCTAACGGTGCCCTTCACCTTCCAGGTGCCCCAGGCCTGGCCGCAAGGCCTGGGCAACCCGGGCGCCACCACCACCGCGCCCGCACCCGTAAAACCAAGGGTGCCGCGTCTGGGAGAGGACTTGTTTGCCCAGCACACGTGGCCGGACGGGCAGCCTTTCATCTGGCCCCAGAAATATTATGAACTGGAGCACCAGAGGAGAGTTGGGGCCATGTGTGCACCCCTGATTCCGGCTCCGAAGCCCGTGATAAGGATCTCGCCCCCGCTTGAAGAGACCCAATTTGAGTGGGACCCCACCGGAGAAGACCTAATGGGGTTCACTCAAGAAACCAGGGCAGCTGCAGCGGAGCGTGCTGAGTGCTGCCGACAGCAGCTCGAGGAGTTTGCGAGGGAGCGGAGAGAGAGGCGGGTCCGGGAACAACAGGCCCAAATAAGGAGCGCCGAGCAGAAGAGCCGAACCAGGAGGGACCCCCGTGCAGCGCACAGTCCCCGCACCACCGGGACTGTAATTAAGTTCAACATGCAGCATGGGTGGGGCTTCATCAGAGACCACAACACCCCCGGCGACGTCTTTGTCACGCGCAGAGATGTGGAGTCCCATCTGCCGGAGGGGCACAGAGGTCGTGACCTTTATATCGGGGACGAGGTCACCTTTACCCGGCACAAGTGTGCCAAAGGACCTTACGCCCTCCATGTGCATCGCCTGACAGAGGAGGAGCTGCGATGTGAGGAGGAAGAGCAAGAGGATCCGGACGGGTCTGAAGCTGAGATCCCCAAAGAAGGAGCAGGAGGAAGACGTTGTTGAGTACAGCGGAGCAGGTGCTGTAAATAGTTACCCGATCGGGGTACAAAGAAACTGTTATTGCTAATATAGTCCCCGTTGGGACCAGCTGAGTGAACTGTTCACCCGTTTACCCTTAATCCCACAGGCTGAGGACTGTGAGCAGCCATTCCCTTTCCCTCCTTAACTGGCCGAGGACTGAGAGCGGCCATATCCTTGTATATAGTTGCGCGTCCTAAAGCGCCCCCTACCGGTTTTATAGGAAAACCATTTTTCTAGAAAGACTGTCGCACTTTACCCGGTCACACGTTGCACAGTGACCGGAGGAGGAGCCAGAGGCGACGAGAAAGTTTTATATATATATAATGTTTTATATGTTTTATATGTTTATGAAAAATTTTGTATGTTTTGTGATGTTTTTGTCTTACAGCCCGAGGACGTGCTGTGATTTACCAGGGGGGAATGTAGCACCCTGAGGATTCGGCTGCTACAGGGGTATTGCACCTCAACCCAGAGGTGTGATATTCCACTCCCGGGTAAGGAAGGAGTGTGGAACTGAGCTCGGTAGGCTGCATGCACTACACACATCCCATTTCCGAGGAGCAGGCCGACGGTACTCCCACTTAGAAATGTGCAGGTACGACCGAGTCTGTTCCTGGCTGGAGTGGGAGGGGGGTGGTACATCCCAAGTAGTGTAGGGGCAGATAGGGGGAGCAGCCTGGGTAAAGATAGGAGCTCATTGGGTGCTGGTCACCTGAGCTCACACATAGAGGGTGTATATAAGGTGGGCACCAACTAAGAACAGGGTCAGTTGCAGAGAGAAAGTCAGCGAGCGGAGGAGAAGAGAGACCCAGAGTGAGAGAGGAGAGAGAGAGACCCAGAGGGGGAAACAGAAGAAAAGGACTCCAAGAACCCAAATTAAATCCCCGGGTGAAGAGTCGGCACAGGGTACCGGAACCCAAGCTGGTGGGGGCAAAAACACACCCCAGCCAGAGACCGGAGACCGTGGGCAGCGTTTGCCACGGTCACCCACCACATCCACCACGAAGGCATACCACGTGGAGGGTCAGGGAACCCGAAGCCAAGGGTCTCCCAACAGAAGGCCCGAGGGAGCTGGACCTGGGTGGATCAATAGTGGGGACGGCCAGAGAAAGGACAGAAGGAGAGCTCAGGGTCACGCTCCGGACTTATTTGGGGGTTGGCTGGATCCAGAACCTGGTGGACGCAGCACGGCTCGGGAGGTCACTCGAAGCTGGAGTGACCAGAACATCAGCAGTGAGTAAACATCCTAAACTGCATAACCCGACTCTGTCTCTGATTGCCGTCTACACTGCATCACCACAACTCCCATCCTCTGCACCTGATCCCCCTGAGGCTATACCCCTCCCGTTGGGGGTTATCCTATCAAGCTGCACCAACACCACCAGCCTCAGCGGACCCTGCTGCAGCGGCGGCCACAGTGACCGCAACACAACGGGTGGCGTAGTCGACATTAAGAACTTGATAACATCTGTAGGACTGCCACATACAACTGAGTTTGACACCCTGGGCACGGACCGGGTCACAGCCACTCGGAAGACTACAACCCCCATCTGATCCGGCTCCGGATATTCCCCCTAAAGAATATGGCCCAGGGGGCGCGTCACATACACTGCTCAAAAAAATAAAGGGAACACTCAAATAACACATCCTAGATCTGAATGAATGAAATATTCTCATTGAATACTTTGTTCTGTACAAAGCTGAAAGTGCTGACAACAAAATCACATAAAAATCATCAATGGAAATCAAATTTATTAACTAATGGAGGCCTGGATTTGGAGCCACCCCCAAAATTAAAGTGGAAAAACACACTACAGGCTGATCCAACTTTGATGTAATGTCCTTAAAACAAGTCAAAATGAGGTTCAGTATTGTGTGCGGCCTCCACGTGCCTGTATGACCTCCCTACAACGCCTGGGCATGCTCCTGATGAGGTGGTCTCCTGTGGGATCTCCTCCCAGACCTGGACTAAATCATCCGCCAACTTCTGGAAAGTCTATGGTGCAACGTGACGTTGGTGGATGGAGCGAGACATGATGTCCCAGATGTGCTCAATCGGATTCAGGTCTGGGGAACGGGTGGGACAGTCCATAGCTCAATGCCTTCATCTTGCAGGAACTGCTGACACACTCCAGCCACATGAGGTCTGGCATTGTCCTGCATTAGGAGGAACCCAGGGCCAACCGCACCAGCATATGGTCTCACAAGGGGTCTGAGGATCTCATCTCGGTACCTAATGGCAGTCAGGCTACGTCTGGCGAGCACATGGAGGGCTGTGCGGCCCTCCAAAGAAATGCCACTCCACACCATTACTGACCCACTGCCAAACCGGTCATGCTGAAGGATGTTGCAGGCAGCAGATCGCTCTCCGCGGCGTCTCCAGACTCTGTCATGTCTGTCACATGTGCTCAGTGTGAACCTGCTTTCATCTGTGAAGAGCACAGGGCGCCAGTGGCGACTTTGCCAATCCTGGTGTTCTGTGGCAAATGCCAAGCGTCCTGCACAATGTTGGGATGTGATCACAACCCCCATCTGTGGACGTCGGGCCTTCATACCACCCTCATGGAGTCGGTTTCTAACCGTTTGTGCAGACACATGAACATTTGTGGCCTGCTGGAGGTCATTTTGCAGGGCTCTGTCAGTGCTCCCCCTGTTCCTCCTTGCACAAAGGCGGAGGTAGCGGTACTGCTGCTGGGTTGTTGCCCTCCTACGGCCCCCTCCTTGTCTCCTGGTGTACTGGCCTGTCTCCTGGTAGCACCTCCAGCCTCTGGACACTATGCTGACAGACACAGCAAACCTTCTTGCCACAGCTCGCACTGATGTGCCATCCTGGATGAGCTGCACTACCTGAGCAACTTCTGTGGGTTGTAGAGTCCGTCTCATGCTACCACGAGTGTGAAAGCATAACCAACATTCAAAAGTGACCAAAACATCTGCCAGAAAGCATTGGTACTGAGATGTGGTCTGTGGTCCCCACCTGCAGAATCAATCCTTTGAGGGTGTCTTGATAATTGCCAATAATTTCCATCTATTGTCTATTCCATTTGCACAACAGCATGTGAAATTGATTGTCAATCAGTGTCATTTCCTAAGTGGACAGTTTGATGCACTTGGAGTTATATTCTGTTGTTTAAGTGTTCCCTTTATTTTTTTGAGCAGTGTATATATACAGTACAGACCAAAAGGTGGACACACCTTCTCATTTAAAGATTTATCTGTATTTTCATGACTAAGAAAATTGTACATTCACACTGAAGGCATCAAAACTATGAATTAACACATGTGGAATTATATACTTAACAAAAACGTGTGAAACAACTGAAAATATGTCTTATATTCTAGGTTCTTCAAAGTAGCCACCTTTTGCTTTGATGGCTGCTTTGCACACTCTTGGCATTCTCTTGATGAGCTTCAAGAGGTAGTCACCGGAAATGGTTTTCACTTCACAGGTGTGCCCAGTCAGGTTTAATAAGTGGGATTTCTTGCCTTATAAATGGGGTTGGGACCATCACTTGTGTTGTGCAGAAGTCTGGTGGATACACAGCTGATAGTCCTACTGAATAGACTGTTAGATGCTTTTTTCTTGCCATCATACAAATTCTAAGTAAAGAAAAACGAGTGGCCATCATTACTTTAAGAAATGAAGGTCAGTCAGTCCGAAAAATTGTGAAAACTTTGAAAGCGTCCCCAAGTGCAGTTGCAAAAACCATCAAGCGCTACAAAGAAACTGTCTCACATGAGGACTGCCCCAGGAAAGGAAGACCAAGAGTCACCTCTGCTTCTGAGGATAAGTTTATCCGAGTCACCAGCCTCAGAAATCGCAGGTTAACAGCAGCTCAGATTGGAGACCAGGTCAATGCCACACAGAGTTCTAGCAGCAGAAACATCTCTTCAACAACTGTTAAGAGGAGACTTTGTGCAGCAGGCCTTCATGGTAAAATAGCTGCTAGGAAACCACTGCTAAGGACAGGCAACAAGCAGAAGAGACTTGTTTGGGCTAAAGAACACAAGGAATGGACATTAGACCAGTGGAAATCTGTGCTTTGGTCTGATGAGTCCAAATTTGAGATCTTTGGTTCCAACCACCGTGTCTTTGTGCGATGCATAAAAGGTGAACGGATGGACTCTACATGCCTGGTTCACACAGTGAAGCATGGAGGAGGAGGAGTGATGGTGTGGGGGTGCTTTGCTGGTGACACTGTTGGAGATTTATTCAAAATTGAAGGCATACTGAACCAGCATGGCTACCACAGCATCTGGCAGCGGCATGCTATTCCATCCGGTTTGCGTTTAGTTGGACCATCATTTATTTTTCAAAAGAACAATGACCCCAAACACACCTCCAGGCTGTGTAAGGGCTATTTGACCAAGAAGGCGAGTGATGGGGTGCTACGCCAGATGACCTGGCCTCCACAGTCACCAGACCTGAACCCAATCGAGATGGTTTGGGGTGAGCTGGACCGCCGAGTGAAGGCAAAAGGGCCTACAAGTGCTAAGCATCTCCGGGAACTCCTTCAAGATTGTTGGAAGACCATTTCCGGTGACTACCACTTGAAGCGCATCAAGAGAATGCCAAGAGTGTGCAAAGCAGTCATCAAAGCAAAAGGTGGCTACTTTGAAGAACCTAGAATATAAGACATATTTTCAGTTGTTTCACACTTTTTTGTTAAGTATATATTTCCACATGTGTTAATTCATAGTTTTGATGCCTTCAGTGTGAATGTACAATTTTCATAGTCATGAAAATACATAAAAAATCTTTAAATGAGGTGTGTCCAAACTTTTGGTCTGTACTGTACATACACACACACACACACACACACACACACACACACACACACACATATATATATACATACACGCCCGCAGTAGGGAAAATAAGTATTTGATACACTGCCGATTTTGCAAGCTTTCCCACCTACAAAGAATGGAGAGGTCTGTCATTTTTATCATAGGTACACTTCAACTGTGAGAGACAGAATCTAAAAATAAAATCCAAAAAAAAAATCACATTGTATGATTTTTAAATAATTAAATCGCATTTCATTGCATGAAATAAGTATTTGATCACCTACCAACCAGCAAGAAATCTCGCTCTCACAGACCTGTTAGTTTTTCTTTCAGAAGCCCTCCTACTCTGCACTCCTCACCTGTATTTATTGTACCTGTTTGAACTCGTTACCTGTATAAAAGACACCTGTCCACACACTCAATCAATCACACTCCAACCTATCCACCATGGTTAAGACCAAAGAGCTATCTAAGGACACCAGGGACAAAATTGTAGACCTGCTCCAGGCTGGGATTGGCTACAGGACAATATGCAAGCAGCTTGGTGAGAAAGCAACAACTGTTGGCACAATTATTAGAAAACGGAAGAAACACAAGATGACTGTCAATCTTCCTCGGTCTGGGGCTCCATGCAAGATCTCGACCCGTGGGATAAGGATGATTCTGAGAAAGGTCAGGAATCAGCCCAGAACTACACAGGAGGACCTGGTCAATGACCTGAAGAGAGCCGAGACTACAGTCTCAAACATTACCATTAGTAACACACTATGCCGTCATGGATTAAACTCCTGCAGGGCACGCAAGGTCCCCTGCTCACGCCAGCACATGTCCAGGCCCGTTTGAAGTTCGCCATTGACCATCTGGGTGATCCAGAGGAGGCATGGGAGAGGGTCATGTGGTCAGATGAGACCAAAATAGGACTTTTTGGTATCAACTCCACTTGACGTGTTTGGAGAAAGAAGAAGGATGAGTACAACCCCAAGAACACCGTCCCAACTGAGAAGCATGCTGGGGAAACCTTATACTTTGGGGGTGCTTTTCTGCAAAGGGGACAGGACAACTGCACCCAGCAACAGTCCCGAAACTTGAAAGATCTGGAGAAGATCTGTATGGAGGAGTGGTCCAAAATTCCTGCTGCAGTGTCTGCAAACTTGGTCAAGAACTACAGGAAACGTCTGACCTCTGTAATTGCAAACAAAGGTTTCCGTACCAAATATTAAGATCTGTTTTTCTATTGTATCAAATAATTAATTTGCATAATTGCATGAAATAAGTATGTAAAAATTATAAAATGTTATTTTCTGTTTTTTATTTTTAGATTCTGTCTCTCACAGGTGAAGTGTACCTACGATAAAAATTACAGCCCTCTCCATTCTTTGTAGGTGGGAAAACTTGCAAAATCGTCAGTGTATCCAATACTTACTTTCCCCACTGTATATACTTTGTTCCTAAAAAAGAAAAAACCCACCGGTCTTCTATGTGAACATAACAAAGACTATAACTAAAAATCTTATATATTAAAAAAAAAAACTAAAACAAGGTTGACCACATTTTCTTATGGTATTTTTATCTGAAACTTCCTTGGAAAATTCACTGGAAATATCAGAAATGTCTGAAGTGGGGACCTCAATGTAAGACCCCCACCCATTAGATGTAAGGTGGCTCCCAAACCTCACGTGTCGATGCAGCACAGCCATCTGCAGCCACATTTTACGTAGAGCACACGCAGAACTGGGTCATTAACACATACATTAATCCTTTCATTTCGTTCTCCTTTGCTGAAGATGTGTTTGACAAAGACCTCATCTACCAAAATAAAGAGGTGTATTCCCTATGAAGTAACAATACCGTGGCATCTCTTCTTCCCAGGTCCTCTGCGTTGTGTCAATCTTCTGGAAATGTGTGGATACATTGACAACTGGCCACTGCCAGGCCCCTGGTCGTAGTGATTATGCCTACTGTCCAAACTGATTAGACATGGACAAGGAGTAAGGTAACACCCCATTGTCAATTAGATGTAAGGCTATGTTCACACTAGGCGTTTTTTCACTACACATTACTTTCAATGGGTGAAATACACTGAAAGAAGTGACGTGCTCTATTCAGCAAAAAACAATGCAAATCACAAAATACTGATCATACAAAAACCAGGGTGTGAGCATGAGATTTCTGAAATCTCATAGACTTTGCTTGTACTGTAAAACACAGCTGAAAATTTGCATTAAAAAAACGCTGAAAAAAACGCGATGTGTGAACATAGCCTTCAAAGGCACTGCACAGTGGTCTGAAACACAAATTCTGCACATTTGTGATTTTATAGGGTTTATAAGATTACTAAAACAGACGTGTCAGGAGACCACACAGATCCACTTTATAAAAACAAAAACACCTCAGTCATTGAAAGGTTAAATTACAACATTCCTAAGTCCAGTGCTCAAAATCTCCCAAGTCTCCTTACATTATGTAGTAAAGGACAGGTGACATTGGGGCCTTGCTTGTCCACCAGGTGATGTCTTATCGGTGGAAAGACTGTGATGAGAGGTTTGTCTTGAGGAAATTGTGGCGGAAGTAAACTGCAATAAAAACAAAGTATTAGAGCAAGACGCGGGATACATGACTGCAGCCTACAGAAACGTGACAGGTCCGGGGAAAATACCCAACAGCCTCATCTCATCTCAATGGAAAATCCATTTAGGTGGCACGTAGCGTAAGGCATAAAGGGACGTCAGCACCTTGACATATGATCGTAATGGTGTTATAAGAGATCTGATGAGTCCATCATGACAAATCTAGTGTGGAAAACATATGCAAATCCGTCTGGAAGTGCACTGGGGCGTATCACTGCACTTAGACAGCTCCTTTCAAGTGCACGGACACGCCCCTCTGCACTCCCACACCAATCTGCAGACACTCCATTTCCTTTTGACTGGCACATCGGAGCTCTGCAAAAAAAAAAAGGATAATTTTTCTGGGGAGGGACAATCGACGATACTGTTCTACGACTACTTCCATATGTAAAAGGAAGCTGAGAGGACCCTATAAGCCTCCATATTGATTTAAAGTGATTTCTTATTAGTAGCAATTAAACAACTTGCATTAATACACATCATCTATAGTGACGTCATGAGCCGCCAAGCAACATCATTTAATGGCTCCAGTGCTACAAGACATGACTATGGATGACAAGTCATTGTAGGGTACCGATTACACGCGGTGGGGTCTATCAACAGCATGGGACAAAGATATTCTAGAAGTACCTAATATGGTCTGCTTTCTTTAAGGGGTTGCCCACTACCTTGATATTGATCACTTACCCATTGGATAGGTCATTAATATGGAATCAGTGGGGGCAGGGGTGGATTAAGAGTAGTAAGGGCCCCGGGCAGTTTAGAAGGCGCGCCCCCCCCCCACACCTGATTTATCACGTGACATGTCACATGATCCCCTGTGATAGATCATGTGATAGTTCACGGGAAATTAATTTGGCATAATATTAATTGTGCTGCCTCATCTGAGAGCAGCACAATATTTGGGCAGATACCCTGATTCCAGCGATGTGTCACTTTTTCAGCTGCTTGTTGTCATTTTGAGAAAATCACCGTTTTATCTGCTGCAGATCTAGCAGCTCTCTGAATGCTGCGCTCTGTATAGCCCCGCCCACACCACTGATTGGCAGCTTTCTGCCCATGCTCAGTGTACACAGAAATCTACTGATCAGTGATGGGGGTGGGGT
The DNA here is from genome assembly GCF_046119375.1 of Phyllobates terribilis. Classification (NCBI taxonomy): domain Eukaryota; kingdom Metazoa; phylum Chordata; class Amphibia; order Anura; family Dendrobatidae; genus Phyllobates; species Phyllobates terribilis. The sequence continues at coordinate 1,438,502 of NW_027362891.1, forward strand.
CCTACAGAACTTACTAGTCATCTAGTAATAATTACCTTCTGACAAATCAATGATTTTATCAAAACAACACTAAGCAGCCCAGTAAGTGACACATTACTGGAATCAGTGCCTCTAACCCTACATTATGCTGCTCTCAGATTAGGTGGCAAAAACCTGATGACAGATTCCCTTTAAAGGAGCTGTAAAGACAAAAAAGTTTGTATTAAAAAAAATACAAGCCATTTGTGAAATTAACTTTTTTTCATTGTTAATTCACATTAGACTGTATCTTCAACACTTTTGTCAGCAGGTCTTATTACAGACTCTGAATAGGGCAGCTCTCTCCCTCTCCCTCAGCAGAAAGTCACAGCATGGTTAAAAAACGGGATCTTTTATGATTTTCTCATAATAAATAAAAAAGGACATGCAAGTCCTCCAAACTATTTTCCCTTTCTCTATAGGCGAGGTCCTAAATCTTTCTTGTTCTTTAGTTGATCACATGTCAAAAATGCAAAGCATTTACTATGAACTCGCCTAAAAAAATATACACTTGGAGAGTAATATCATCATCTGCATGTAAATATTCCTTGACTCTAAGGGCTCGCTCACACTGTCGTATAACACGGCCGAATGCTATGTGATGTTTTATCGGATAGGACTCGGCCCTATGTTATACTATGGGACAGTGCGATTATTGGCATGAGAAAATAATTTCATTCGATATTCGGACCATGTGCACCCATACAAGTCTATGGGTGCACGTAAAACATTAGACTGCACTCGGATGTCATCCAAGTGCAGTCCGATGAACACTCACAGAGACTATGGAGAAGATGGAGAAATTAAGTTCTCCATCTTCTCCATATCTGTGCTGCGAGAGAATCGGATCACACTCAGTTGAAGCTCTGACAGAGTTTGAGCCCAGTGTCATTAGCATAATTGGCCCTATTCTCTTGCATGAGAGAATATATGGCTTAGTGAGTGGACCCTAAAACTGAATAGTAGTGACGGACAGGAACCTCACAAGCGGGATCCATGTAGCTCTCAGATGTCATGTAGGTAGGGCTTCATTCCATGGAGTAGGGCTTAATTCCAATGTAAATAAAAAAAAATGGACTTCAAATAAAAATTAAATGAACACAAAAAGCACTAATTGAATTATTTTTTTCATATTTATGTTTGCAGCCCCTTTAAAAACCCTTTGAGGACCAAGGCACATATATGTCCCATAGTTTTAAACTGGAAAAAAATTTGATTGAATAAAATGTAAGGTCCTCGAAGGTTTAAGTAGGTCATAAATTCATATGAATACTTGCTCATACAATTGCACATGCCAAAAGGTGAAGAAGAGCAGAATCAAAAATATGACATTAAGTGGAGCACTTACAGGTATTCAAGGTGAAAGAGACCAGCAAAGGCATCGTCTCGAATGACAGTAAATGAGTTAGAATTCAGCAAGCTGAAAATGAAGACAGCAGGTTAGAAGCGAACCAGACTTTATGGTGCTCAGAATTAGTCAAGCAGAATTTATTGACTGCTCTTGCAAAGCACTGAGACTCCCGCTGTGTATAGATGGCGCCGTGCGGCCTCCCGCTGTGTATAGATGGCGCCGTGCGGCCTCCCGCTGTGTATAGATGGCGCCGTGCGGCCTCCCGCTGTGTATAGATGGCGCCGTATAGATGGCTACGTGCGGCCTCCTGCTGAGTATACGTGTATAGATGGCTACGTGCGGCCTCCTGCTGAGTATAGATGGCGCCGTGCGGCCTCCCGCTGTGTATAGATGGCACCGTATAGATGGCTACGTGCGGCCTCCTGCTGAGTATACGTGTATAGATGGCTACGTGCGGCCTCCTGCTGAGTATAGATGCCGCACGGCGCTCCCCCCAGAGACAGCAGGAGGCCGCACAGCTCCATCTATACTCAGCGGGAGACCGCACGTAGCCATCTATACACAGCAGGAGGCCGCACGGCGACATCTATACTCAGCGGGAGACCGCATGTAGCCATCTATACACAGCGGGGGGCGCACGGCGCCCCCCCCCCAGAGACTGCAGGAGGCCGCACAGCGCCATCTATACTCAGCGGGAGGCCGCACGTAGCCATCTATACACAGCGGGAGGCCTCGCGGCGCCCCCCCCAGAGACAGCAGGAGGCCGCACAGCGCCATCTATACTCAGCGGGAGGCCGCAAGTAGCCATCTATACACAGCGGGAGGCCGCACGGCGCCCCCCCCAGAGACAGCAGGTGGCCGCACAGCGCCATCTATACTCAGCGGGAGGCCGCTCGGCGCCATCTATACACAGCGGGGAGCCGCACGGCGCCATCTCTACACAGCAGGGGGCCGCACTGCGCCATCAATACACGGCGGGGGGCCGCACGGCGCCATCTATACATAGCGGGGGGCCGCACGTAGCCATCTATACACAGCGGGGGGCCGCATGTAGCCATCTGTACACAGCGGGGGGCCGCACGGCGCCCCCCCAGATACAGCAGGAGGCCGCACGGCGCCAACTATACTCAGCAGTAGGCCGCACGCAGTCACACACACAAACATATACAGACATATACATACACGCATAAACACATTTGAAACACAAAAATACATATAAACAGACATGACACAATGATATCTGCCCACACACACATACAAACAGACATCACACAATGACATCTGCCCACACACACACAAACAGACATCACACAATGACATCTGCCTACACACACACACACATACACACACACATACACACACAAACAGACATCACACAATGACATCTGCCTACACACACACACACACACAAACAGACATCACACAATGACATCTGCCTACACACACAAACAGACATCACACAATGACATCTGCCCACACGCACACACACAAACAGACATCACACAATGACATCTGCCCACACACACACACACACACATACAAACAGACATCACACAATGACATCTGCCCACACACACACACACACACACACATACAAACAGACATCATACAATGACATCTGCCCACACACACAAACACACACACACACACAGACATACACACACACAAACAGACATCACACAATGACATCTGCCCACACACACACACATCACACAAACAGACATCACACAATGACATCTGCCCCCACACACACACAGACATCACACAATGACATCTGCCCCCCCCCCCCCACACACACACACACAAACAGACATCACACAATGACATCTGCCCACACACACACACAAACAGACATCACACAATGACATCTGCCCACACACACACACAAACAGACATCACACAATGACATCTGCCCACACACACACACACACATACAAACAGACATCACACAATGACATCTGCCCACACACACACAAACAGACATCACACAATGACATCTGCCCACACACACACACACACACATACAAACAGACATCACACAATGACATCTGCCCACACACACACACACACACACACATCACACAATGACATCTGCCCACACACACACACAAACAGACATCACACAATGACATCTGCCCACACACACACACAAACAGACATCACACAATGACATCTGCCCACACACAAACACACACACACAAACAGACATCACACAATGACATCTGCCCACACACACACAAACAGACATCACACAATGACATCTGCCCACACACACACACACACACACATACAAACAGACATCATACAATGACATCTGCCCATACACACACACACACACACACAAACATACACACACACAAACAGACATCACACAATGACATCTGCCCCCACACACACACAGACATCACACAATGACATCTGCCCCCCCAACACACACACAAACAGACATCACACAATGACATCTGCCCACACACACACACACACACAAACAGACATCACACAATGACATCTACCCCCCACACACACACATACAAACAGACATCACACAATGACATCTGCCCACACACACACACATCACACAAACAGACATCACACAATGACATCTGCCCCCACACACACACAGACATCACACAATGACATCTGCCCCCCCCACACACACAAACAGACATCACACAATGACATCTGCCCACACACACACACAAACAGACATCACACAATGACATCTGCCCACACACACACACAAACAGACATCACACAATGACATCTGCCCACACACACACACACACACACACACACAAACAGACATCACACAATGACATCTGCCCACACACACACACACACACACACAGACATCACACAATGACATCTGCCCCCACACATACAAACAGACATCACACAATGACATCTGCCCCCCCACACACACAAACAGACATCACACAATGACATCTGCCCACACACACACACAAACAGACATCACACAATGACATCTGCCCACACACACACACAAACAGACATCACACAATGACATCTGCCCCCACACACACACACACACACACAGACATCACACAATGACATCTGCCCCCACACATACAAACAGACATCACACAATGACATCTGCCTACACACACACAAACAGACATCACACAATGACATCTGCCCACACACACACACACACACACACACACAAACAGACATCACACAATGACATCTGCCCACACGCACACACAAAGACATCACACAAACAGACATCACACAATGACATCTGCCCACACACACACACACAAACAGACATCACACAATGACATCTACCCCCCCACACACACACACAGACGTCACACAATGACATCTGCCCACACACACACACAGACATCACACAAACAGACATCACACAATGACATCTGCCTACACACACACACACAGACATACACACACAAACAGACATCACACAATGACATCTGCCCACACACACACACATACACACACATACACACACACACACATACACACACACACACACACATACACACACACACACATACATACACACACACACATACATACATACACACACACACACACACACACACACACTCACTCACCATCCCCCGGCTCGGCTCCAGTCCTCCCGGCTCCTGCTCCTCTCCCGTGGTAAGTAGCAGTGCAGGTCGGGCGCGCACTGCGTGACGTCACAGCTAGGAAACACGGCCACGCACAGGGCCGTGTCTCCTAGCAGTGACGCGGCCGGGCCAGCACAGGGAAGTTAACTGCTGCAGTGCTGGCCCGGCCGATGAAGAAGTAGCGGCGGCTGCTGCTGGGGGAGCGGTACGGGGCCCCTCCTCCCGGGCCCCCCCTCCCGCCACTGCTACCGGTATGTGCCGCGGCGGCCCGCACATATAATGAGGGCAATCCGGCATTAGACACCCCGCCCCGGAGCCGCGGGCCCTCTGCAGGCTCGGGGCCCTGGGCGGTCGCCCGGATTGCCCTCATTATAATCCGCCTATGAGTGGGGGCCATCTTCACAAGTGAATAGGAGCATGCGGCTCCCTCTCTGGGGGGCTGTCAAAACCCCATCGATTTGATATTGATACCCAATGCTGATGTTATCAATATCAAAGTAGAGGACAATCCCTTTAATTCCCATTAGGTTCACATTTAATAACCCCAAGAAATGCAACGTAATCTCTCAACTAAGACAATAGCACCCCGTGTCACTTACATATTGATGCTGATGGTGAAGTTCTTAAAGGTGATTGGCAGTCTGTACTCCACATCTTTCTGAATTTCAGTAATACTGGAAAGATAAAAAAAGAAAACATTAATGATGACAATTCTACAAACTGCTGTGTCCCAAAAGAAAACACAACAGGTGGATATGTGTAAACCTAACCGATGCTCCAGTATTGTGGGTGCTGGAGCGTGCAGTCTCACAAGACATGATTTGTCTACCATCTTGAATTGGAGGTGCCCCAGCCCCCAATAATGATCTAGGTCTGATTCGGCAGAACAGCATGAGGTCCGGCAAATCTGACCGCTTTATGGATACAACATGCTCCATATTACGACCACAAGAAAAAAGCCAAATAAAGAAGTGTGAGAACAGGACGGCGATGGGTGTACGGAGGATGGCAGAGAGATGACTGCAGAACGCAGCATAAAGCACTCAGACATTAATCATCCCTGACAAAACATAATACAAGTCCTGCTTCATGCTGGCTACGCTTCTCAGGTAACCCTATACTGAAGGACTTGTACTGTTCATAGACCTAACATACAACACATTACATACAAGTTATCCCGCATCAAGAGACACATGACATTTTGTAATGGTTTGGAAATAATAACCATCCTAGACATCAAGTTCCCCTTTGAGAGGTCACAAGGTAATATCCGATGGCTCTAAAATGGAATCTGCCACCAGGTTTTGCTATCCCATCTGCATGATGTAAGGGCAGAAACCTGATTCCAGAAATGTGTCCCTTATTTCGCTGCAGTTTTGATAAATTTTAGTTTTATCTACTGCAGATCTAGCAGTGCTCTGAATGCTGAGCTCCATATAACCGGCTGCACCACTGATTGGCAGCTTTCTGTGTACACTGTGCATAGGCAGAAGGCTGCTATACAGACCTTGTGAAAAATGAGAAAAGAGAAAGGGAGAAAAAGCGCGCCATGTACCACCTGAGGAAGATAGTTCACTATCGAAACGCTTTGTGGAAAGGGCTCATTAAATTTATTTTTTAGTCCTAAAATTTTTTTCACTTCTAGTGTTCATTCTTTTAGCGCCCTATAGACCGCTTTTTTATTTAATTTGGACCACTCCTGAAAAATGAGGGATACCTGGTTGCAGGTGTACTAGTCTTCTAGTCACAACCTCCTACTGATAAAACAAAGATTTTATCAAAACACCAGCAAGCAGCCCAGAAAGTGACACATCGCTGGAATCAGGGTCTCTGTCTCTACATCATGCTGCTCTCGGAATATATGGCAAAAACCTAGTGACAGATTCCCTTTAAGCTCTCATCTCTAGTGATCAGGACCCTAGAATTTTCTTCTGAGGTGGGTTTCCCTTTAGCTCTGCACCTACCTAGCGTCACTGCATGGCTGCGGAAATAAAAAAATAAAAAAATAAATCTTTCTGAATTCTGAAGAGAAGGAGCAGTTGTGGAGTGTCAATGTGGCACCCCAGGGGTCTGGTTTCCACAGTAATGTAATGTTATGTCTGAGAGCAGGTGGGAGGTCCTTTGGTCAGGGATCCTGTGCATGCCACACCTCCTGCCCAGTCTTGGGAGGGGAAGAACTTCCCCTATGTAAACCCGGGGCTGAAGCAGGGTTAGTCAGTCAAGGAGAGTAGAGAAAGAGAAGCAGCATAGGAAGAAACAGCAGAAGCTCAGTGGGAGCAATACTACTACAAGCCAGGGGCTGGCAGCTGCAGAGCTCGCCCTGACTGAGAAGATTTCTTACCGGACCCGGCGTCCGAGGCTGTGGGGACTAACTCTGACCCAGCAGCAGAAGCCGACCGGCAGGGGATTTCAGGTCCTCAGGCCCAGAAACCCGAAGGCACGGTCACACGCGTGGGACCAGCACCGCCATCGTGGAGCGGAAGCCATTAGAAGGCCCCGAGTCACCGGCCATACGGGTGAGCACCACACGGTACACTCAGGGACGTGGGCTACTTATATCCGCTTCTAGCAAGGTAGCCAGAAGAGTACAGTCAGTTTGGGAGGCCTACAACTCCGCCTGGCCAGGGGAGATCCCATCTGCTCAAGGACTGACCAGGCCCCGTTCGCTAGCAAGTACTCCGGGAGGGTCTATCGTTGTTACCAGTAAAGACCCTGAATTACACCGCACCGTCTCTGAGTGGTTCCTGCTACCCCCATCATCCACATCTGCTGCCCTGAGGCCATACCCCTCCCGTTGGGGGTTATACCATCTACGCTGCACCATCCATCCACCGGCCTCAGCGGACTGTCCTGCAGCGGCAGCTCCATAGCTGCATTCAACGGGTGGCGTAGTCGTACACATCTACCGCTGATACATCGCCGCTCAGTTTGACTCCCTGGGCACGGACCGGGTCCCCGCCACGAGACTACAACCCTCAAGCGATCCGGCTCCGGGTAAGCTCCCGCGTGCGCAACGCAGCGCGACACAGGCCCAGGGGCGCGTCAACTTTGGCGTAGTCGGCAGGATTTCGTGCCCGCAACCACCGGGTACTGCGTGCCTGAAAAAGAGACTTTTCAAACTTACCTGTGGTGAAGATTCCCGCCATCCGGCGCCATCTTCAGCCTTCTTCCCGCCATCGGTGAAGTTTCCCGCCATCCGGCGCCATCTTCTGCCTTCTTCCCGCCATCCGTGGAGTTTTCCCGCCATTGGACGCCATCTTGAGGACGCCGCGCGGGAAGAAGAGGGGCGTGGACTCCGAAAGCGCGCGAGAACTGAAGCCCCGCCTCACGTCCGGACGTTGCGTAAGGTCCTGGAAGGAGCCCAGCAGACGCCGACGTCACAGGAGCGCGACGGAAGGTCCTCAACCCTGACGATCCACTGCGGAGCCGCGGCCTACGGAAGAGGATCATCACAAGGTAGGCCACGGTTCACTAGGGGGGAGGAAGATGTCGGATACGGAGGAGAGCTTCCCTGCCTCAACCCCCGCCAGCGCTACCGCTGCTGCAGTTATGCCCTTCACCATGCCCTATATCCCGGGAGCAGCTTGGCTACCCCAGTACTCAGGGGAGTCACATACCCTGCATGACTTTAGAGAAAAGCTGGATAGCCTCTTCCAGGTGTACCCCCTCACAGAAGAGCAAAAAGTGAGCATCCTGGTGGCCCAACTAACTGGGGCAGCCAAAAGGGAAGTAAAATCCTGGCCACCTGGGAGGAAGACTGTCGCAGGGATACTAACCCGGCTGAAGGACACCTTTGATACCCGCACCTCAGCCGAGATTAAGCTTAGATTCTACGGGTGCAAGCAGCGAGCGCATGAGAGTATAAGGGACTATGCACTAAACCTACAAGAGGCCCTGAGGGCCATTAAGCAGACCAACCCTGATGGAGTGGGAAACGAGGACAGGCTGTTGACCGAACAGTTTATAGAGGGACTGTATTGTAATACCCACCGAACCCAGTTGCGGGCAATGGCCTTACAGGATCCCCATCTGGGCTTTGCACAGTTCAAGGACAGAGCCATCCGGGTGCTCCGAGAACCGGCACCAGGTGGCGTTGTGACCCACAAGCGCCCTGCTATCACTTACCACCAGGAGGCGGCGCCCTTGTCGGCAGGGCCTGTGGGAGCTGATGCGCAGGCTTTGGACAATGACCCGGCTCCAGACCTACACCATCAGGTCCAAGAGCTAGCTAAGAGCGTTGCTGCGCTAACCCGAACTGTGCAGTCTTTACAGGCTTCCACCCCAGGGAAGATCCAGCTGGCATCCGGACCGGAGGACATCCCGTGGCGTCGACCAAGGAGGACCCCACCGGCCAGAGGAAGACCCAGTGACCGATACAGCGAGGACGGACGACCCATCTGCCGCCGCTGCAATCAACCCGGACATATGGCAAGGTACTGTTCTTTAAACGGGCACAACCTGGGGTAGAGGGCCAACCCCCAGGAAAAAGATCACCAGGCCCATCGAACTGGCGCGACAGATATGTGGGAGGACGTCCAGTCTTGCCTGTGGTACTGGATGGCATTCCCATGAGTGCCCTACTGGACACCGGGTCACAGGTCACCACCATCCCGTACGTGCTCTTTAAGCAGTACTGGAATGACTCGGATATTACCCGCTACCCTGACGACGACTTGAGTATCATCGCCAGCAATGGCCAGCCCGTGCCATAGATCGGATTTAAAGAGGTGACCATCAAAATCGGTAGAGTCGAACTGGCAGCACAGGGACTGATCATTGTAGATATTGACAAACATGAGAGTCACCCAAAAATAACTCTAGGAACTAATGTAATTGAAAATTGTCTTGCAGAGGTGATTTTCCTTTTACAGCAGGTTGCCAAGAACGCCAGCTCCGGCGAGCAGCGGGTGCTCCAGAAAGAGATCCGGGCACTGATGCGACGGCAACAGGTGGAACTCTCCGGCGGTGAGATTGGTAGCGTAAGAATGTGTGACCCTTTTCCTATTGCCATGCCCCCAAAAAGTGAAACGATGATTTGGTGCCGGGCAGCTATTGGTCTGAGAGGTAGAGATTACCAGGCAATGGTAGAACCAGTTTACTCGGACAGTAGGCCCACCATTTTGACAGCACGGGGGGTGGTTGATGTACGCCATGGGAGGGTGCCCGTTCGCATAATAAATATCGGAGAGAGGGAAGTGTACCTGCCCCGGTATGCCACGCTAGCCAAATTATATACCATTAACCAAAATTCTATACAATCTGTGGAACCCTTGCCTCCATCTCACCCGGAGGAAGGTAACGGCTCTAAGAAAAACATGGAGGACTGGTGTCAGCAACTACATCTGGGTACTGACTCCACTCCCGCACACCAGAAACAAGGAGTCTATCGGGTGGTTCAAGAGTACGAGAGAGTGTTCAGTAAACACCCGTTAGACTTCGGGCGAGTCAAGGGGGTAGAACACCACATCCCCACGGGAGACCATCCTCCTATAAAAGAGAGGTATCGACCCGTACCCCCTGCCCACTACCAACACGCCAAGGGGATGCTTAGAGACATGAAGGAGGCTGGGGTGATCAGGGATAGCTGTAGCCCCTGGGCAGCTCCACTAGTCTTAGTCAGAAAAAAAGACAACACCATGAGGATGTGTGTAGATTACCGGAAAATCAACCGTATCACACACAAGGATGCGTACCCCTTGCCAAGGATAGAGGAGTCATTGGCTGCTTTAAGATCTGCTAACTTCTTCTCTACCTTGGATCTCACTAGCGGGTACTGGCAGGTTCCTGTAGCAGAGGCGGACCGGGAGAAGACCGCATTCACCACCCCGATGGGACTTAGCGAGTTCACCTGCATGCCGTTCGGACTCTGCAACGCACCAGGAACCTTCCAACGACTAATGGAGTGTTGTCTGGGCCACAGAAACTTCGAGACGGTCCTGTTGTACCTGGACGATGTCATCGTATATTCCAAGACGTATGAGGACCACCTGAAACACCTGGCGGAAGTGTTCGAGGCTCTGGCGAGTTACGGCCTAAAGGTGAAACCCTCCAAGTGTCACCTCCTGAAACCAAAGGTGCAGTACCTGGGACACGTGGTGAGCGCTGACGGAGTGGCTCCCGACCCTGATAAGATCACCGCAATTAAGGAATGGCCAAGCCCCTCCAGCGTAAAAGAAGTGCGGCAGTTCCTCGGGTTGGTAGGCTACTACCGAAGGTTTATTCCCGGTTTCACCAAAAAGGCAGCACCTATGCAGGACCTCCTGATAGGCCAGTCCCGGAAGGCCAAGAACCAGAAGCCGCCCTTCAAATGGGAGGAGCTGGAAGAAGAGTCCTTCCGCCAGCTGAAGATGGCCCTCACGGGGGACGAAATCCTGGCGTACCCGGATTATAGCCAGCCCTTTATCCTCTACACCGACGCCAGTAACATCGGGCTAGGAGCCGTACTGTCCCAGATCCAGCAGGGGAAGGAACGAGTAATCGCCTACGCCAGCCGAAAACTGCGACCCACCGAAAGGAACCCCGAGAATTACAGCTCATTTAAGCTAGAGTTCCTGGCCATAGTATGGGCAGTCACCGAGCGCTTTAAGCATTACCTCGCTTCTTCCCGGTTCACCGTGTACACGGATAACAACCCGTTGACACACCTGGACACGGCAAGACTCGGTGCCCTGGAGCAGAGGTGGATGGCCCGTCTGTCCAACTACGAGTTCACAATCAAATACCGGGCCGGACGCTCCAATACCAACGTGGATGCCCTGTCCAGGATGCCCAACCTGCCGGACGAAGGAGAAGATCCGGAGGGACTGGAAGAAGTTGAACTCCCTGCGTTCCACCGTCATGGGACTATCCAGTATTCCCACCGGGTAAGGAGTAAGCAGGCTGTTACGTTGAACCCCTTACCTCACTACAACTGGGCGGAAACGCAAGACAGCGACCCTGCCGTCCGACTGGTGAAGGAGATGCTGACTCGCCCGGAGGCTTGCCTTGAACCAGACGCTCCGGAGGAAGCCAAACAACTATGGGCAGAGAAGAGTCGACTGTTCCTTTACAAGGGGAAGTTGTGCCGCAGAATGGTTAACTCCCGGACGCATGAACTACTCTGGCAAGTAGTAGTGCCACAAAGAGACGCAGCCATGGTGATGGAGGCATACCACGACGGAGCTGGACACTTCGGGTGGAAGAAGCTGGAGTTCCTGCTGCGCGAGCGATTCCACTGGGTAGGCATGAGGGGAACCATTGAGAAGTGGTGCAGAGACTGTGGCCCGTGCAACCTGAGAAGGAAGGACCGCGCCAGCCAGAAGACTCCCCTGCAGTCCATCGTCACCCGGCAACCGTTGGAACTGGTAGCCTTGGATCATGTAAAACTGACCCCAAGCAGAAGTGGCTACGTCTACACGTTAACCATCGTGGATCATTACTCCCGGTTTCTGGTTGTCGTCCCCGTCAAGGACTTAACGGCTCAAACAGCAGCTAGAGCCTTCCAGCAGCACTTTTGCCGTCCACACGGGTACCCGGACCGAGTGCTGACGGACCAGGGACCTGCCTTTGAAGCGGAGGTCTTCCAGGAATTCTGCAATCTGTATGGCTGCCGGAAGATAAGGACGACACCCTACCATCCGCAAACTAATGGACTTTGTGAGAAAATGAACCAGGTGGTAATGGATCTTCTAAAAACGTTGCCCCTGGAAGAACGCAGTCTGTGGCCTGAGAAGTTGCCCGATCTGGTGGACCTATACAACCACATCCCGGTAGGTTCCACCAACTGTACCCCGGCTTACCTAATGAGGGCAAGACCTGGTAAGTTACCTGTTGACCTGGAAATGGGAGTCCTGACACCCGAGGACACTTCACCAGAAACAGACTGGGACACAGAGAGGCAGCAGCAGTACCGGAGAGTACAGGAGAGCGTTGAGCGAAGTCTCTGTCAGGCTAGGGAAAGACAAGAGAAAACTTACAACCAGTATGCTCCCGCTGTTCCCCTGGTACCCGGAGAGCAGGTCTTGAAGAGGAAGAGACGGCTCCACAAGTTGGACGACCAGTGGGAGAAGGACCCGTACACCGTACTGCCCTCAAGCCACGAGAACCCGAAGGTTTGTACCATCAGTAAAGACGGAGGGGAAACCACAGCCATTGTATCCCGGGACCACCTGAAGAAGTGTCCCGAACAACTGAGGAACCCTGAAGAGGAACAAGAAGACCATCGACCCGTAGAGGAAAGGGAAGATATGGTTAGTACTGTGCTCGGGGACTTCCCTCGGTCTTGGACTCAAGTCAATGGTGCAGTTGTGGTACCCGTACTCACCTTCCTCCAACCAGCATCCCAAGCACCTACGGAGCAACAGGTAGAGCTGGAAGAACAGCCGGTCCAGGAGGCAGAAGACTCCACACAAGCAGAACAGGAGGATCAACCCTCTGCTTATAGTGAGCCTGCCGTACCCCTAGTGAGACAAAGAGCCGGTAGACAGCTGCCCAGTTTACCCTTGACAGCTCCTACACCCTGTAGTTCAGGGCCAGACAGTCAGCTCCGTAGGTCCACTAGGGCCACTAGAGGCCAGTTACCCGCACGCTGGAGGATTTGAAGTGTATAAATTGTTTTATTTATGTTTACCTGTGTATTGTTGCTTGTGTATAATTTTGTGTTTCCAGTTACTTTTAGGAATCCTTGGTGGATTACCGGGAATCCTTGTACATAGTTGGAACGTAACCCAGGATGGACTAGAGACTGTTAAGGACTCGGGGTAGGACAGACCCCTACCTGGTTACGTCTCCCTGTTTTGGTGAAATGGACACCTTGCTTTTCTTCAAAACTGCACCCGGTTGCGGACACGCCGTAACCATCGTTATGTGTTTTCTTATTGTATTATTATTGTTTATATCTTGTTATGTTTTTCTAAAATATGTTTAGTCCCGGAGTACTAAATTTTACTAGGGGGGAATGTGGCACCCCAGGGGTCTGGTTTCCACAGTAATGTAATGTTATGTCTGAGAGCAGGTGGGAGGTCCTTTGGTCAGGGATCCTGTGCATGCCACACCTCCTGCCCAGTCTTGGGAGGGGAAGAACTTCCCCTATGTAAACCCGGGGCTGAAGCAGGGTTAGTCAGTCAAGGAGAGTAGAGACAGAGAAGCAGCATAGGAAGAAACAGCAGAAGCTCAGTGGGAGCAATACTACTACAAGCCAGGGGCTGGCAGCTGCAGAGCTCGCCCTGACTGAGAAGATTTCTTACCGGACCCGGCGTCCGAGGCTGTGGGGACTAACTCTGACCCAGCAGCAGAAGCCGACCGGCAGGGGATTTCAGGTCCTCAGGCCCAGAAACCCGAAGGCACGGTCACACGCGTGGGACCAGCACCGCCATCGTGGAGCGGAAGCCATTAGAAGGCCCCGAGTCACCGGCCATACGGGTGAGCACCACACGGTACACTCAGGGACGTGGGCTACTTATATCCGCTTCTAGCAAGGTAGCCAGAAGAGTACAGTCAGTTTGGGAGGCCTACAACTCCGCCTGGCCAGGGGAGATCCCATCTGCTCAAGGACTGACCAGGCCCCGTTCGCTAGCAAGTACTCCGGGAGGGTCTATCGTTGTTACCAGTAAAGACCCTGAATTACACCGCACCGTCTCTGAGTGGTTCCTGCTACCCCCATCATCCACATCTGCTGCCCTGAGGCCATACCCCTCCCGTTGGGGGTTATACCATCTACGCTGCACCATCCATCCACCGGCCTCAGCGGACTGTCCTGCAGCGGCAGCTCCATAGCTGCATTCAACGGGTGGCGTAGTCGTACACATCTACCGCTGATACATCGCCGCTCAGTTTGACTCCCTGGGCACGGACCGGGTCCCCGCCACGAGACTACAACCCTCAAGCGATCCGGCTCCGGGTAAGCTCCCGCGTGCGCAACGCAGCGCGACACAGGCCCAGGGGCGCGTCATCTATATAATAGATGTAGAGAAGTGGGATGACGGCGGCCTGTGCTGAGCATTGCCCGGCTGATCGGGTGATGACTGATGGGTCACATGAATGAGTTATTACAGCAGAAACCGCACCCGTCCTGATAACTATTCCTGCAAGGAACCGGCCGTCCCTAACCCTGCAGCTACATAATAGAGATGCAAAGAAACAAGGAGAAAGAAAGGATGCAATGACAGGGATCACCAAGGAATAGCAAAAATATAGAATTTTATTAAAGACTAAACATACAAGACATGTTAAAAAAAACAACTAAAAAGCAACAATTGCCCCAATGAATAACAAAACCATTGCAAGGTACTGATATGGTTAATCCTCACATATATATGCCCAACTAGTCACAGAAAATCTCAATATATGACTACAGACTGCCCACCACAATATAATAAAGAGCAAGGCAGCAGCAAAGTATCTATTCACAAAGGCAATAATATC
Organism: Phyllobates terribilis; assembly: GCF_046119375.1. Lineage (NCBI taxonomy): Eukaryota > Metazoa > Chordata > Amphibia > Anura > Dendrobatidae > Phyllobates > Phyllobates terribilis. The sequence continues at coordinate 1,453,889 of NW_027362891.1, forward strand.
CAAATAAGCCTATAAAAATAGTGCCCATTATATAACCCCACAATGAAACCTGCCGCTGACACAATCGCCCCAAATGTGAAACAATACAATTGGATTGCTAAAAGAGCAAGCTAACGCTGTTAGGTCGGGCAGTAGAAAAAAATGATGTAACTACACCTGAACCATCAGGCAACCTACAGAAATGTGCATGGAGGATGTTGTTTTTACATAAGAGTTATGTATACAGAAAAGCTATATGTCCTATACAGGAAAAGTGTGGGATGAGGAGCTTACAAGACCACTAAAGTAAGACATTCACAAGCTCCTTCTGTATACTCCCTGGTGCCGGGGGTCCGACCCCACTGATCTTACACTGAGAATGTATGGAACTCCTGTAATGTCACCCTTCTTTTCTACAATGTAATCAAGGCATATTTATATGTCTGAACAAGACTTGTATCGACCCATAAAAGAAAAGAGCCCCAGCTCCACCATACTGAATCCCTGCACAGCGACGCTATCAGCCGTGCAGGGACACAACGCAGCTGCCGTCACTTATATAATGGCCGAATGTGCAGGGGAAAGCCACAACGGACCTCATTGTTCTGAAGGCTGCAGCGTATCCGAGCTATATGTGATACTACTCTGACATAGGGAAAGGGACAAAAACCCTTCAAATAGCAGGGAGTGACGTCTGATTAATATTTAGATTTGTATTGAACATAAAACCACAATCTTAGGACCATTACATACATTACCAGACTACTTTATAGATGATCAATTGCCAGCACAAGTTATATTACGCCCAAAATATCTCTGCAGCACCACCAAATTGCTGTATGAAAAATATGAGGAGTTATAGAAGTGTATTATCTGTACAGGTCCATATATCAGCCACTATTATGTGAAATATGTAATAAAATACACTATTATACATTATTAATGTTCTGTCCCTTTAACATTCTGTCACCATGGTAACGACAGTCATACTCAGCCAATAGGATTGCTCGGTTTGAATTTGAAGACAGAGACCTGCGATCAGCGAGAGATTATAGGTATAAGACGTGATATAATCTAATGGACGGAGCCACATCCCATCACACGCACTTAGCGACCACAACTGACAGGAATCAGCCCATTTACCAGAGGAGAAGTCATTATTCCCCAACACATGATACGCTGAGACACCAGTGGGGGGCGCCACACTCATCACATCTCCCATCTGGAAGGATCCAGCGATCACTTCTAATGGGGGTCACTGCCCTTTTTTGGTGATTGCTGGAGTTTCCCGCGGTCGGACCCCACTGATCTATCAGTCGTCACCGAGCCCAGGGATAAGGGGATGACTTGTTCCATCTGATAATTCCCCTTTAATGAAGCTCAGATACAGAACAGTAAGGGTATGTGCACACGATGCAGAAATGAAGCAGAAAATTTCTGCATCATTTCTGCATCTCCCTGGCAGAAAAAACGCATGCAGATTGTGCATGCGTTTTTCCTGCAGAATACATGCGGATCCACATGCAGATTCACATGCGTTTCCGCATGCAGATTGACAAGCGCTTTCCAGGCGATTTTAGCATCACCTGGAAAGTGCTTGATAACTAGGTCACACTATATAAATCCATGCAAACAGCATGGATTTATACAGTGTGAACCGAGAGAGTGTATATACTTACCTCTGATGGCCCGCGCTGTCCTGCTCACTCCGTTCTCCCGGCTGCCGGCAACTTTGAATTGAAAGACCTGCCGACGTCAGCGTCACGTGACCCGTCACATGACTCTGACGTCACCGCAGGTCCTACAACTCACTGCAAGTGCCGGGAACCAAGCGGGAGCGCTGCGCGGGCCGACAGAAGGTAAGAATACATTTATTTTTTATTTTATTCTTCTTTTTACAGCTTTTTTAATGGTACCTGGGTGTGGATGAGACTCTCCTCTCCTCCACACTCGGGTACCATCCGCACATTAGAACGCACCAATTACGCAAGTACAAATGCTGTCTTGCGGAATTGGCGCGTTCTAATGCAAGTCAATGGCGGCGAAATCGCCGCGTTTCCGCAAAATTAATTGACATGCTGCGGATTTTTAAAAATCCGCATCATGGGCACAGCACATGCGGATTTCCATTGGGGAACATTGCTGCCCTTCTACCATGCGTTTTTCATGCGTTTCCGCGGCGTTTACGCAACTGCAAAAACGCCGCGGAAACGCATGAAATACGCATCGTGTGAACACAGCCTAAATATCCTACACATTTCCCAATTTGCCCTTTCCCCAGCAGAGCCCCCGAATTATTTATAGCCAATGTTTCTAAGACCAAAGAAATATCAGCCAATCACCAAACCCTCTGCTGACGCCTCCTGAGGTTTTATAGATTTTGGATACATTTCTACAAGAGAAGATATCAGCGGACACCATGGGGATGGAGTATTCTGCCAGCGTTGGACCCGGTAGTATCCATCACTCACTCACCGTTCTCTATACTCTTGTTACATGGCTTTCTGGGGCTTTCATTAAACAGACTCATCTGTGGGGACATTTTCTTTCCTTTAATGCATATACTTGGTGGTAAATATTTTTCTGAGTTTTATTGAAAATTGTGCACAGTTTGCCTCCTGTACCCTCTGTGCTGTACTGTCTATTGCTGGCTGCAGAACTAGTTAACTGAGAATCCATCAGTGAGCTCCTTCTGACAGTCTTAACATACATACGTCCTCTTTGTACGGTGAGGATTGCTCCTAATATCTGGTTGTGTTTTCTGCAGATTACATCAGTCCTGAGGAACAGCTGAGGAGATTGGCATATTGTGTGAAGTTTCTCCCTTCTCCCCTCTACAAGAAGGAGGTCAGTGAGACGACTCAGGGCAACGCTACGGCCTCTTCTATAAGGTAGCTGTGTATTCGGATCTTCCTTGTAGCCTCCTAACTTCATCTCTTCTCTTCCAGCGCCTTATGCCGACCAACCCCATTGCCCAAAGAAGATGCATCGAAGAGTATAAAGCCAGGGAGAAAAGGAAGAGGGAAGAAAGGCGCAAGGAACTAAAAGAACGGCGCAAGTACCTGGATGAAGAGGAAGACGAGGAAGAAGAGAAGGAAGAAGAGGAGAAAGCAGCAAAGAAGATAAAGCTGGACATCATGGATTTAAGACAGAAGACACTAAAAGAACTGTGCGCCTACCTGGATGAAGAGGAAGAAGAGGAAGAAGAGAAAGAAGAGAAAGAAGAGAAAGCAAAGAAGATGAAACTCCACATCAAGATCCCTAGGGGGGAAGTGACGGCCAAAGGCCAGAAAAGAAGACAACCGATCCCAACAACAAGAAGGAAGAAGGAGAACCAGACCAACTTCCGCCAGTACATCAACCGGTATTTGAGAGGAAAGAGGAACATCATGTGGACCATCCTGCTGGAACCTCTCTGCCGATAACATCACATACGGCAATACCGGCTGGTAAGTATCAGACCACCAAATAACAGCAGGATAGTGTAATATAGTGGTAGTGTATCAGTATTAGTGTAATAAGAGTAATAATACTAGTGATAATAGTAAGAAATAAATAAAATAGTAATAAAATAACAGTAGTAATAGTAGTAGGTAGAATAGCAGTGTGATCCAGGGTCCAAGGACTGATCGCCTTTTCTCGGGGTCAAGAAGGAATTTTTCCCCTGTGACACAAATTGGCTGAAGGTGTCCTGGGGTTTTTGCCTTCTTCTGGATCAATACTGTAGTTATAGGGTAGTATTAGTAGTGATAGGAAAGAATAATAATAATGTAAAAATATAGCAGGTTATTAATAATAAGAAGAATATTAAATAGCTATATTTATAAAAATAAAAACATAAATTAAAATAACTTCAGTAGTACAATAAGTAATATATTAATTATACAACTAATAATAACATTATTAGGTTTGATCCAGGGTCCTAGGACTGATCGCCTTTTCTCGGGGTCAAGAAGGAATTTTTCCCCTGTGACACAAATTGGCTGAAGGTGTCCAGGGGTTTTTGCCTTCTTCTGGATCAATACTGTAGTTATAGGGTAGTATTAGTAGTGATAGGAAAGAATAATAATAATGTAAAAATATAGCAGGTTATTAATAATAAGAAGAATATTAAATAGCTATATTTATAAAAATAAAAACATAAATTAAAATAACTCCAGTAGTACAATAAGTAATATATTAATTATACAACTAATAATAACATTATTAGGTTTGATCCAGGGTCCTAGGACTGATCGCCTTTTCTCGGGGTCAAGAAGGAATTTTTCCCCTGTGACACAAATTGGCTGAAGGTGTCCAGGGGTTTTTGCCTTCTTCTGGATCAATACTGTAGTTATAGGGTAGTATTAGTAGTGATAGGAAAGAATAATAATAATGTAAAAATATAGCAGGTTATTAATAATAAGAAGAATATTAAATAGCTATATTTATAAAAATAAAAACATAAATTAAAATAACTCCAGTAGTACAATAAGTAATATATTAATTATACAACTAATAATAACATTATTAGGTTTGATCCAGGGTCCTAGGACTGATCGCCTTTTCTCGGGGTCAAGAAGGAATTTTTCCTCAGTGACACAAATTGGCTGAAGGTGTCCTGGGGTTTTTGCCTTCTTCTGGATCAACACTCTAGGTATAGGGTAGTATTAGTAGTGATAGGAAAGTAGAATAATACTGTAATAAGATAGCAGGATGTTAATAATAGTAAGAATATAAAAATAATTATAGTGTTGTTTTGATTATTTTAAGTAGTTATAGAAAAGTTAGAATAGCAAAGTAATAAGATAGCAGGACATAAATAATATATAATCTATAAAAAGTACAAAAACCTAAATTAAAATACTAATAACTGCAGTAGCAGTACAATTAGTTGTGTAATATTAATAAGAATTATTAATAACTAGTAATAACATTATTAGATTTGATCCAGGGTCCTAGGACTGATCGCCTTTTCTCGGGGTCAAGAAGGAATTTTTCCCCTGTGACACAAATTGGCTGAAGGTGTCCTGGGGTTTTTGCCTTCTTCTGGATCAACACTAAGTATAGGGATTTTAGTAATACCATTATCATAAACACAAGAGTAATAAAAAATTATAAAACTAATTAAAAAATGAATTATAACAGGTACAATTGATTGCATTAGTACAGTAATAATAAACATTAAAAATGGTGGTCCCAGTTAGTAAGTTAGTGTAGTGTTAGTGTAGGGACCCATCTGAAGAGGTCGCCTTGACGGTGGCAGATGGGCTCGCACAATTTGCTCAAAGTGTGCGCTAAGAACCTCATATTTCTATGTACAGGAGATCTAGCAGTAATACCATTCAGGAGATAGGTATTTGTGTACACACATTTTGTTATATACTTTTGCGCCGCACACAGGGCAGGTATACAGGTACAGGATGCTGATATGTAGTGAGAGTGTTGCAGTAATATTATAACTGGGCCTTAAGGGTAAAATGTTGATAACTACAGGTCCTGGAAACACATCAGAAACTAGAACCTGTAAGTAACTGGTTCCCTGCTAGTGATTAATATGTAAAGGGCAGTCTGGTACCAGGACCCGCGTTATAGGACACATTATCATCAGGCAGGTGCAGTCAGGACTCTTACAAGATCTGCGGCAGTCGTGTGGCGGTATAACACAGTCCCGCTCCTGCCTCAGGCGCCAGCAGTGGAGCCAACCCTGATCCTGGCAGCTTAACCCCTTATATGACACAGTCAGTGGCTTTCACAGCATTTAGGCACTTAAGACCGGAGAGGGAGGCGCGATCATGGTGCCGATGAGTTTCTATGGCAGCCGAGATCTAACAATGGACCCCATGACGGCCATCTTACTGCTCTTATTAGTCCCGGCTGAGGAGAGGTCTATGAGGACACCGGTCAGAGTTATGTCGCCTGCTCTGCAGCTATTAGAAATATCTAGGGCTGATTAGTTTGCTATCTGTAAATCGGATCTAGCCCTGCCCCCCCCAGCAGCACTGGGCTACCACTGGTGTGATCAGGGCTATTGGGCTCCTAGATTGGGCAGAGGAGCTCAGTCTTCAGCAGGAGCTGGCTGAGGAGAGCGGAGCGACTTGCATGGGGCTGCTGCACAAGAAGCAGCTCACAAGGTGGAGATTTATCCGGAGACGTGGTACCCGGGCTGTCATCTGCTTTGCAGGCTGCATAGTCACTGCCTCCTAGGACCCGAACTTCACCCCTAACAGGCACAGCAGAGCTCGGACAGCTGCAAGTGCCGGAGAGTGGCTGATTAGTGACTGCTGTGTCTCCTGCACTCAGATAAGAGCGGTACAGAGCGGGGGCTCAGTAATGGTGAATACGGGAAGTGTCCACCCCTCACATGCCCTATATGTGGCCCCCAGAGGTAAAGTCTTCCCTGTACCCAGCGTCTCCTCCCGCCTTCACTGCTGGTGACGCGCCCCCTGGGACATATTCCTTTTTGAGGGGAATACCCGGCACCGGATCAGATGGGGGGTTGTAGTCTCCGAGCGGCTGTGACCCGGCCCGTGCCCAGGGCGTCAAACTCAGTGTTATGTGGCAGTCCTACAGATGTTATTAAGAGTTCTTTTGTGTCGACTACGCCACCCCTTGTGATGCGGTCACTGTGGCCGCCGCTGCAGCAGGGTCCGCTGAGGCTGATGGTGGGTGCGCAGCTTGGTGGGATAACCCCCAACGGGAGGGGTATAGCCTCAGGGGGGACAGGTGCAGAGGATGGGGGTTGTGGTGGTGCGGTGCAGACGGCAATGAAGACAGAGTCGGGTTGTGCAGTTAAGGGTGTTTACTTACTGCAGATGTTGTACTGGTCACTCCAGCTTCGAGTGACCACCCGAGCCGTGCTGCGTCCACCAGGTCCTGGATCCAGCCAACCCCCAAACAAGTCCGGAGCGTGGCCCTGAGCTCTCCTTCTGTCCCGTTCTCTGGCCGTCCCCACCAGTGATCCACCTAGGTCCAGCTCCCTCGGGCCTTCTGTTGGGACACCCTTGGCCTTGGGTTCCCTGACCCTTCATGTGGTGTGCCTTCGGGGTGGATGTGATGGGTGGCCGTGGCAGATGCTGCCCACGGCCTCCGGTCTCTGGCTAGGGTGTGTTTTCTGCCCCCGCCAGTTTGGGATCCGGTACCCTGTGCCGACTCTTCACCCGGGGATTTAAGTTGGGTTCTTGGAGTCCTCTTTTCTGTTTCCCCCTCTGGGTCTCTCTTCTCCTCTCTCACTCTGGGTCTCTCTTCTCCTCTGCTTGCTGACTTGTTCTCTGCATCTGACCCTGTTCTTAGTTGGTGCCCTCCTTTTATACACCCTCTATGTGTGAGCTCAGGTGACCAGCACCCAATGAGCTCCTATCTTTACCCAGGCTGCTCCCCCTATCTGCCCCTACACTACTTGGGATGTACCACCCCCCTCCCACTCCAGCCAGGAACAGACTCGGTCGTACCTGCACATTTCTAAGTGGGAGTACCGTCGGCCTGTTCCCCGGAAATGGGATGTGTGTAGTGCATGCAGCCTACCGAGCTCAGTTCCACTCTCCATCCTTGCCCGGGAGTGGAATATCACACCTCTGGGTTGAGGTGCAATACCCCTGTAGCAGCCGAATCCTCAGGGTGCTACACTGGCGTGCGCCATTGCTTAGAGGGGATGTCTGAAGATAACAAGTTACATACATAGTAACATAGTTTTTAAGGTTGAAGGAAGACTAAGTCCATCTAGTTCAACCCATAGCCTAACATGTTGATCCAGAGGAAGGCAAAAAAAAACCCTGTGGCAAACACTAAGCTCCACATTGGGGAAAAAAATTCCTTCCCGACTCCATACGACAATCAGACTAGTTCCCTGGATCAACGCCCTATCATGGAATCTAGTTTTTGCAACCTGTAATATTATACTTTTCAAGAAAGGAATCCATGCCCTTCTTAAATTTTATTAGTGAATCACTCATTACAACATCATGAGGCAGAGAGCTCCATAGTCTCACTGCTCTTACAGTAAAGAATCCCCGTCTGTGATTATGATTAAACCTTCTTTCCTCCAGACGTAGAAGATGCCCCCTTGTCCCCGTCTCTGGCCTCAGAGTAAAAAGATCAGTAGAAAGGTCTTTGTACTGTCCCCTCATATACTTGTACATAGTAATAAGATCACCCCTAAGCCTTCGTTTTTCCACAGTAAATAACCCCAAGTGTAATAACCTGTCTTGGTATTGCAGACCCCCCAGTCCTCTAATAACCTTGGTCGCTCTGCACCCGCTCTAGTTCAGCTATGTCTTTCTTATACACCGGAGACCAGAACTGTACACAGTATTCTAAGTGTGGTCGCACTAATGACTTGTATAGAGGTAAAATTATCTTCTCCTCATGAGCATCTATGCCTCTTTTAACGCATCCCATTATTTTATTTGCCTTTGCAGCAGCTGCCTGACACTGGCCACTAAACATGAGCTTGTCGTCCACCAATACGCCCAGGTCTTTTTCAGTGACAGATTTATCCAGTGTTTTACAATTAAGCATATAATTATACATTTTATTTCCTCTGCCCAAGTGCATTACCTTACACTTATCCCCATTAAAGCTCATTTGCCATTTATCAGCCCAAGCTTCTAGTTTACATAGATCCTCCTGTAATATAAAATTGTCCTCCTCTGTATTGATTACCCTGCAGAGTTTAGTGTCATCTGCAAATATTGAAATAGTACTCTGTATGCCCCCTACAAGGTCATTAATAAATATGTTAAAAAGAAGGGGGCCCAATACTGACCCCTGTGGTACACCACTGTTAAATGAGACCTAGTCTGAGTGTTTTCCATTAATAACCACCCTTTGTTTCCTATCACTGAACCAATTCTTAACCCACATACATATATTTTCCCCTATCCCCATTGTTCTCATTTTATGTATCAACCTTTTGTGTGGAACCGTATCAAAAGCTTTTGAAAAGTCCATATACACAACATCCACTGCATTTCCTTGGTCCAGTCCAGAACTTGCCTCCTCATAAAAATTGATCAGATTAGTCTGACAGGAACGGTCCCTTGTAAACCCATGTTGATATTGGGTCATGAGGCTATTCTTCTTCAGATACTCTATTATAGAATCTCTTAGGAAACCCTCCAGGATTTTTCCCACAGTAGAGGTTAAGCTTACCGGCCTATAATTTCCAAGTTCGGTTTCTGTCCCCTTTTTGAATATTGGCACCACATTTGCTATACGCCAGTCCTGTGGTACAGACCCTGTTATTATGGAATCTTTAAAGATTAAAAATAATGGTCTATCTATGACATTACTTAATTCCTGCAGTACTCGCGGGTGTATCCCATCCGGGCCTGGGGATTTGTCAACTTTAGTTATCACTTATCCACAGGCTCAGTGATCACTTACTGATCGTGGGGTCTGACCACTGCGAACCATCGTCTGATCGGGAAGGAACGGAAAGTCAGGGAACAACTGCAGCTCCATTCATTCTCTATGGGGCTCTGGAAAAAGCCGAGCTCAGCACTTGGATGCCACATAAGGAATGAATGGAGCAGATCCTGGAGTAATAACATGTCCTCCTCAGCTTTCTGTCTGTGTAAGTGGCTCAGCCCTCGTCTCCCCTTCTGTTCCCGACTTCTCTTTTGTTCCCTATGGACTTTCTCTCAGTCCTCTGCAGCCATTATGTGTGTAGACAACTTCAAAAAGAAAAAGTAGCAGAACATCAGTCATCTAATAATCCACGATATTCAGGGGGGAAAACAAAACGGTGATGTTCTTACACAGTCGCCTCCTCTTGAGCTGATGAAGATGTCGGTGGCAGCACATTGCGGTTTGTGTTCTCTGCCTGAATATCGCGGATTATGTGACGTCCTGCAGCTTCTCATCATCCATGTTGGGCTGTTGGACGACGTGTGGACGTGTTAACTCTCGCCTGGACACACTGACTGTCTCATCGGGAGCTGCTTCCACTCGCACACTTACTACCCCGGCGCCGCCGCTGCACAGCAATACCATAGCATCCCTTCCCGGTCCCCGTCTCTCCGCCCCGCCTCGTTTTGGCGGAGATCCCGGTCAGGCACGGGGCTTCACTAACCAGTGCACTCTGCACTTCGAACTTTTGGCACATCAGTTTTCCACCGACTGAGCCAAAGTAGCCTTCATCATGTCCCATCTCACGGGGGAGGCGCTGGCTTGGCTAAATCCTCTATGGGAGAGAGGAGATTCCCTGGTGTCCAACCTGCCAGCCTTTCTCACGGCTTTCCGGAAAGTCTTCGACGAACCAGGACGGAAGACCTCATCCGCCTCATCTCTGCTATGCCTCCGTCAAGGAAGTCTCACCGTGGGCCAATATGCCATACGGTTCCGTACCCTTGCTTCGGAGCTTGCCTGGGATAACGACGCCCTGGTGTCCGTCTTCTGGGAGAGTCTGTCCGGCCGTATTAAAGATGAACTCGCCGGTCGGGACATTCCTACCACTCTCGACGACTTAATAACACTCGCCACCCGGATTGACATCCGGTTCCAGGAGCGCACCAAAGAGGTCACCCGTGAGAGGAGGTTTCCACGCCTTGCCCCTACCTTTCAGAAACCCGTCACTTCCTCCGTTCCTCCTCAGGCGCACTCACCCGAGCCTATGCAGGTCGACCAGACCAAGATGGTCAAAACCCGTCAAGAATTACGCCGTGCCGAGGGGAGCTGCTTCTACTGTGGCAGTAAGGAGCACCGGATCCGTTCCTGCCCGGAGAGGTCGGGAAACACCTGTGTCTAGGATCGCTCAGAGAGGTCGTCCTAGACAAGAGTAAACCCTCTCCATCTCTGATGCTGTCGGTCTCTATCATCTGCGGGGAGAACAGTTTCTGTGAACTAGCTCAACTTGACTCTGGAGCTGCCGGAAATCTCATTTCTCTATCCCTGGTAGAGAAATACCACATTCCCACCAAACCCCTGGCTGTACCCTTATCTGTCGCCTCCGTGGATGGGGGTCTCTTACCGCATCCCATTCAACTCATCACCGAATCCATAACTCTGCAGGTGGGAATGCTGCACTCTGAGAGCATCTTCCATGTTCTGCCTGGACTCTCTCACGCCCTCTTGCTAGGCCTACCTTGGCTCCAGAAACATGCACCCATGCTTGATTGGCAGACCGGAGAAGTCCTTCGCTGGGGAGAGGACTGCCATAAGACTTGTTTAGTTCCCGTTCTTCCTGCCTGTCCTTCTCCTACCCCAGCCAATCTACTCGGCCTACAGGTTCCCTATTGGTCTTATGCGGATGTCTTTAATAAAAGAGAAGCAGAGACATTACCCCCTCATAGACCATACGATTGCCCAATCGACCTGATACCTGGCGCTACTCCTCCCCGTGGGCATTTTTACCCTTTGTCCGCTGCTGAGACCCGGTCCATGTCTGAATATATTGAGGAGAATCTGGCCCGGGGATTTATCCGGAAATCTACCTCCCCGGCGGGAGCAGGCTTCTTCTTCGTCAAAAAGAAAGACGGCTCACTCCGTCTAGACATTAGAAACGTATCGTCACATTTAATGTCGGAGGTGTAGATCACTTTAAGAGAATTTCCGTCCCGTCCTGTAATGAGCCATGTGAGCTCCTTGTCTGATCAGGATAACAGAGGGGTGGAATGTATTTGTACACATGACAGATTAGTTGTTGGCTTCTCGGGTTTGGGCTTTGGACGCTGTAGGCCTCGTCTTTACAATGTACTGCCTCCTCTCTGTTTACAGCCTGGGAAGACACATGATAAGTTCAGGTAATATGATCTGTAGGAAAAAAATGGGTGAAGCCGGACTGCGGGACTAAGTTTAGATCAAGTGCGTCAGTAACCTTTATCTCACCAAACAGGTCACAGTCGTTCACGTTCATTTCAGATCTCACATGTACAAATACACATGAATGAGCACGGTCATGCACTGTGGACTTGTGGCCTGAGGCCACGGCCCCACTATCAGTAATCAGTCAGTATTTTTTCTCAGGAGTGGGAGCCAAAACCAGGAGTGGGTGATAAATGCAGAATTGGTGACTTGTTTCTATTAGACCGTTTCTCTGATTGTTCCTCACCTGGTTTTGGCTCCCACTCCTGAGAAAAAATACTGACCGAATACTGATAGATAGTGTGGCCAATCATCAGCGTCAGGCCACAGCCCCACTAACAAGTCCACCGGTGCTCATATAAAGCCTTTTCAAAAGGGCCGATACAAAGTGTACCAAGATGGTTGCTTATTGTCGGCAGCACGTCCTGTTTACATGGGCAGATGAGATGACTATAAACAATCCAATCAGGCGATGGATGAGTCTTTTTCTAAATAATACATTGTTCCTGGTTAATAATATTTTTTTAGGACTTGGACCTCCTAAAATTAGGACTTTAAAAATCCTAAATATTTTCACCGTGATAGTGATGCTCATAGTCAGTCTCCTCTCATATGCCACAGCAATTCCAACAGTAAAGCGTTGTCCCATACACAAGAGTACTTCAGCCGAGTGTCTCTGAGTTCTCTATAAGAGAACCGCAGTCCTACATCTTTGGTGATAAGCTATCTCCAGGGAAACAGAAGGATCAATAGTTCAAAATCGGACATGTCGGACACTTTAGAGGTATTCTCATCTCCAAAATCCTATCCCAATATGTAGTAGGTGTAATAATATTAGCAAATACCTACAATTATAAATGTAGGATAGTTCTTCTGACTAGCTATGTCACTTACCCCATGTGCAGGGCATTGAAGTAGCTTAGGTATTCATTGTTACGACCACTAAGCGTAACTATGTGTGGTCGTAACCATGGATGCCTAAGCTACTGCAATGCCTTGCACATGGGGTAAGCAACATTGCTAATCAGAAGGACTATACTACATTTCTAATTGGAGGTATTTGCTAATATTATTATTACACCTACTACATATTGGGATAGGATCTTGGAGATAGGAATACCCCTTTAACTTCCCCAACAATCAGTTGTCTGGGCCCCCATACACATTTGAGTTTCAGCTGAATCTGTCAATATCGGTGGGATAGGTCAACATTAGTCTAATATGTATGGTGGGCCTTCAGTTAGATATTTTGGTTCTAATACAGCTAAATATACCAGTAGAGTTTATACAATGGGCTCTGTGCTGCTTTATAATGGTCACCCCAGAGTTTGAAGCCCCCATAGATCCCAGTATACCACACAATAGAACATTTGCTGCATTTTACAACAGTTTGGCTTTTGTAGATCCTTATTTCCATAAAGAATGGATGCAGCCAAATATCCCAGAATACTAAGAATTATTTAGGAATGGTTCCTTGAATAGTCAGGTATTTTCTTTTTTTCCTCGATGTCCTGGAAAGAGGTGAAGGCTCAGCAGGAGAAGCTCCGAGATGATCATTCCATCATAATGTGTCATTGTCGAGTCTTCAGATGTGGTCCTCTCCCCGCGTGGGGTTTTCCTTTTAGGAGGAAGCTTTATATTTACCACGTCAGTGTTATGCATTGTTACTTATTTTTATGTTATGTGAATGTTTTATACACGAGAACATTGACCACTGAGCCTTTATTATAGAATTCTCGGTAAAGCTACTAAATATAGCCTAATGATTGTTATAGCAGAAGATGGAGTCCCTCAAGTTTAAAGGCCCCATCTATGCTATATAAGTCTGACAGTTATTTTAGGTAAAAAAACAGCAAGCTGAAATGTTCCTTCTTGTATCAATAGCGTGTCCTTGCTAAAAAGATAACGTGATTCTCCCTGGCCAGATGTTTCTTCTTGTAGTAATAATGTGTTCTTGCAGAAAGATGAAATGACCTTGCTAACTAGATAAGTCTAATTAAATATTTTAAAGCATACAGAAACTAGTTTTTTTCACTTGTTCAGCTAAACTGTATAATCGAACCATATATGGCAAATCCGTTTCCTGCCTTTAGGGTGTATATTAGCCCTGTGTTTTGTAATAAAGTTTTTAGAGTATGTTTAGACACAAACATCCTGTCCTGTGTCTTCATTCTCTCCGAGCTCGTAATCCAAAGGATAGAAGACCCAAAATTCAGTGACGACAGCTGGCGCCTCGAACAGGGACCTTGAGTTAATCTACCCAAGGGTGCTCGACCGGTCCGAGACGTGGGACGAGTGAAGCTCTCTGTTGGTGATATATACAGCGCTGAGGTAAGAATAACTGTTATATTCTACCTAATTATATCACTGCATAGAAGAGACTCCCTCACCCCCGAGCGGTCGGCTCCCCAGGTAATTCAACAGATTGTTGTCTGGCTCAGGTCCCTTTGAACCAGTAGAATCCCTCAGATAAATTGACAGTCCTGCCTTCTATCCTTTGGAGAATTTAATGAAAGTATGGATCCGATGATTGTGTTGTGGATGTGTCCCGGGATTGATGTTTTTGGTCTGTTTTTCTGGTTGGCGTATAAGTCCTAGAGAGGCTAGTAGTGGAATGGTTCAGAAACCTTTGTGGCCCATTGTCTAAGTGACTGAGGAGTCTCTTCTAGGTGAGGAGAACCGAAAAAAATGGGGAACCAAAATGCCAAGGAAGGCATTATAGCCAAAGACTTAGTGGTACGCAGAGAAGGGAAACAGGCACTGATTGGAATTGACAAAATATTGTGTAAAGCGGGAATGAATGAGAATGGAGAGATGAATGGAGAGAAATGGAAATCCTTCTTTAACTCCTATCATGGATGGTTGAAAGATAAGGGTCTGTTGAAGACAGTAGATGTATGGATGAATGCATGCGCTTATTTTGAAGGAAAGATTGAAGAATTAGGAGACGGACGTTACAGACTGACAAAAACTGGAATGACAGATTTTCCTCCCTGTCCGCTCCCGACGTCACCCCCACCCCAGTACCAGAATTCCCAGGAACCTAAATGTTGGGTTTGCCCCAGATGTGGACAACAGAACCCCTTGACAGTAGACATCTGTGTGGCATGTGGAGGACCGAGACCCCACCCAGCTAGTCTATTCCCAATGAGGACGGTAGTTGTGCCAGGAGCACCAGCAGCAGCAGCAGCAGGGGGGGATGCAGTGGTTCCAGGTCAGGAAGCTCGTACAATGTTAATGTATAGACCATGGAGTCCTTCAGAGCAGTTGGCACTGATCTCCCAGCTGCCAGATCCGTCCCAGTCCCCTATGGGTTTTGCTAGAATGATCACCACCATACAGGATACGTATCATGCCACTAGAATAGATCTGCAGGGGGTAATTAAGGGAAAATTGGCAGATGAAGCCCGCTATGATAGGTTGATAGATGAGACAAAAAAACAGTATGCCAATAGGACCGGACCCGTAGATGCAGAATCTAATGATGCAGCAGCTGGAGTCCTATTCGCAGCAGCGTTGGTAAAAGCATGTCAAGACAGGCAAGCAGAAAAGCTAGTTACACTAGAAGATAGAGTGCAGGGAAAGGAGGAAGATCCTAAGGATTATTTCTATGCACTAAAGAAAACCTGGTCAGAAATGGGGTTCAACCCCGGGAATAAGACTAGTGAGAGGGTATTAGCAAGTGCTTTCATGAATGGACTAAAGAAAGAGATTGCAGAGAAGGTAAAAGCAAGTAGACCGGACTGGAGATCAGTGAAGGCAGAAGATTTAGCTAGAATAGCTCAGGGGGCACAGCATGACATAGCGCAGGCAAAAAGAGCTGCCAGAATACATATAGTAGAGACGACCCCCAGAAACAACAGAGGCAGAGGACAGACTGAAGGAGAAGGACAGAGACTATGTTACGGATGTAAAAAGCCAGGACATTTTAGAAAGAACTGTAGGACCAACCCGTATCCAAATGCTCAGAGTACGGGTCCTCCAGCCGACCAAACAACGCCCCCATAGGATGAGGGAAGCTTGCACATGAACCCCCTCATCTCCTTACCCCCAACTCCCAGTTGTATAGTGCAGGTGAACCTACCAGGGGGACATGAAATCGATTTCCAAGTAGATACGGGGGCCGACAATTCAGTAATTACGCAAGGTGATTGGCCATATACTGACACTGATTTTTCACATCATGTCATTGCCACCCCCTTCAATTCCCCGTCTGTCCTGCTTCCTGTCACTAAAAGAATTCCCCTGCAAATTCAAGGAGCTACTGTACATAGCCAGCTCATGGTATCGCCCCGAGGCCAATGTAACCTTTTGGGAAATGATGTGTTGTCCCAATTACAAGCACATATTGAGTATCATCCCGATGGCACTGTCACCATGACCCCAGGTTTAAAACCAAGTACCCTTTGCAAAATTATGTCACTAGATATTGCCAGCATAGAAGAGACAAATGAGTTTCCCCCGATATTGGAGCAGGCTGTACCACATGATTTTTGGGCCTCAGGCAAAACAGATGTTGGTAGGTTAAGAGTTCAACCAGTAATGGTGAAATTAAAACCAGGAGCCATCTTGCCTCAACAGAAGCAGTATCCCCTTAGCTCGGCTCAGGAGAATGCCATAGCCCAGCAGGTCCAAAAATTACTACAGAGAGGAGTCCTAGTCAAAACCCAGTCCCCATGCAACACTCCCCTGTTCCCAGTAAAGAAAAAGAGCGTGCCAGGACAACCAGCCGCATATAGAATGGTCCATGACCTCCGGTTGGTTAACAAAGCCACAGAACTTCTAACACCAGTTGTGCCCAACCCGCATACTCTTCTGTCACAGATACCTTCTAATTCTCTTTGCTTTTCAGTGGTTTATTTGGCAAATGCATTTTTCAGTGTACCATTACATCCTGACTGCCAGTACCTGTTTGCTTTCACATTCCAGGGTAGTCAATATACATGGACAGTGTTGCCACAGGGTGCCCAGAATTCACCCACAATGTACACTGCAAGCCTGCAGGAAATACTGGAGGGATGGTCTGAACCACATATCGTTGTTCTGCAATATGTCGATGACCTGCTCATTTGTGCCCCCTCCAGGAAACAATGTCATAGTGCAACTATATCGCTTATGTTGTTTCTCTATCACGCTGGCTGCAAGGCATCGAAAGATAAGCTTCAGTTTTGTAAATCTTCAGTCACCTTTTTGGGACATTGCATTACACCAGGAGCTCGTCATTTAACAAATGCACGCAAACAAGCAGTACAGGCATTCACCGTCCCCATTAATGTTGCAGCCCTCAGAACTTTTCTTGGACTTGTTTCCTATTGCAGACAGTGGATTCATGCCATCTCTGTTTTAATGCAGCCCCTCTATGACTGTCTTACCCCAACACCTTTTGTACTAACATCAGAGGCAATAGACTGTTTTTATTCTCTCAAGAACCGTATTTTGGCCGCTCCAGCTTTGGGTACCCCTAATTATGAGCTCCCATTTACTCTGTACCTTCATGAACAAGCTGGACATGCAGCAGGAGTTTTAACTCAAACACACGGTGATAATCAGAGACCTGTTGCCTACTTTCGTGGCAGATTGGATGCGGTAGCCAGAGGTGCACCATCCTGTGTACGTGCTCTGCATGCTGTTGGACTATTACTCCATAAATCCGCAGACATTGTTCTTGACCACCCACTCACCGTTCTAACACCTCATGATGTCTACACTATATTGAATCAAGTGCAACCCGCTCACCTCTCAGCAGCACGTCATCTCAGGTTACAATGTGCACTGTTAATGCCTCCCAATGTTTCTTTACAGAGGTGTACTACCCTGAATCCAGCAACTTTGTTACCTCTCTCGGATCTAAAGGAGGAGTCAGGTACTGTGCTTTTTAAGGAAGATCCAAGAGAGGAAGTTCCTCATGACTGTGTACAAATGATGGCACAAGAAACGGCAGGTTTACCTACTGGATTTGAACATGAATTACAAAATGCAGATTTTGAATTTTTTGTAGATGGATCCCGTCATCAGGACGATTCAGGTACCTTCCATACTGGATATGCAGTTGTCTCCCTCAATGCAGTAATCAAGGTAGAACCAATGCTCCCACACCAGTCGGCTCAAGAAGCTGAACTTAGGGCCCTAACCGAGGCCTGTAAACTAGCGGAAGGTAGTATTGTTAACATTTACACAGATTCTAGGTACGCATTCGGTATATCGCATGATTTTGGTCCAATATGGAAGTCAAGAGGTTTCCTGACGGCAGCAGGACACCCCATTAAGAATGCTGATGCGGTCCAGCAGTTAATTGATGCGCTACAACTACCTAAACAAGTAGCTGTCATAAAGGTAAGAGCACATACCAGACGCACCGACCAGGTAAGCAGAGGAAATGCGATGGCAGATGCAGCGGCAAAAACAGCAGCCTGTAAGCCGCAACAAGGGTCAACAGTACGTCAGTTAAGTGCCCCTAAAAACCCCTTTGTGTCGGAGGACATCTTATCCCAAATGCAGGCTCAGGCTCAAAAGGAGGAGGTTGATAAGTGGTTAAAGGAAGGTGCATGCCTGAATGAAGCAAATGGGGTATGGGGGAAAGGGACACGACGATGACTTCCAAGGGCACTGTACCCAGCAGCTGCCCAGATACTACATGGGCCGACACACCAATCTAAAACGGGTGTGATGAGTGTGATGCAGAAACATTGGGTGGCACCAGGATTCTCCACCTGTATTGAAAACCTGGTACAAGGGTGCATGATATGTGCTACATATAATCAGGGTAGAGTAGTTAAAACACCACCCAAACACACCCCCCGGCCCCTCTATCCATTCGAGAGACTGCAAATTGATTATATTCAGCTGCCAAAGTCAGGATCATGGGAATATGTGTTGGTTTGTATTGATTTGTTCTCAGGATGGCCAGAGGCTTTCCCGATTGCCAAAGCCACGGCTGCGGCAACCACAAAGAAACTGCTTGCGGAGGTGGTCTGCAGGTATGGGGTACCAGAGGTAATTGAGAGTGACAGAGGTACACACTTCACAGGTGAAATAATGAATGAAGTCATGTCAGCTCTAGGAATTCAACAAGCATTCCATACCCCATATCACCCACAAAGTAGTGGTAAAGTGGTAAAGTGGAAAGACTGAATGGGACATTGAAATTAAAAATTCAGAAAGCCATGGCTGAGACAGGAAAACCATGGCCGGACTGTTTACCACTTGCTCTGTTTTCAGTAAGATACACGCCTAATAGAAAGACTGGACTCTCTCCATATGAGATATTGTTTGGCAACGTACCCAGCCTAGGGTGTTTCTATCCGCAAGCATTAGAAATGAACAACCATGTGCTAAGTTCCTATGTGAGGACTTTACACAAAAAGATTAAGCAAGTACATGATAATGTCTTCAGTTCTCTTCCAGATCCAGATCAAGACTCTAGCAGCCATACGCTGCAACCTGGAGACTGGGTGGTTATAAAAAGACACGTGAGGAAAAGCCTAGATCCACGGTTTGATGGACCCTTTCAAGTTCTGCTGACCACAAGCACAGCCGTTAAGTTAGAGGGAAAAGAGACCTGGATCCACGCGTCCCATTGCAAAAAGATACTAGGAGAACCAGCGGACAAAGACTGATGACATTGTTTATACTTACCTGCATCCTTGCGACCACAGGTGCATGGACTAGGTTAGGCACCATGGATGGAGACGACAATAGATTCATTAGACACCATCTTGCTCTAATCGATGGACTAAAGGAGCAAAACCAGACCATTGCTAATTGTTGGATATGTACACATGCCCCTGTGACGTCCACTAGCATACCCTTTCTCGCTGTCCCAGTCTCATGGGAAGAGATAAACTTTTGAGTGAACTGTTCAGATACTTTGGCCAATAATTCCACACAGAGATTTTCCTTTCTAAATCCCGCAAATTGGTTTAAAGGTATTGGTGGGTGGTTGGCTGGTATAGTACAAGCTATTTTACAGGTTTTGCTAATGTGTCTTGCGGTTTATTTGGTTTTTAAGCTTTTTTTAATGTGTATTCAGCGTTGTACTAAAAGAAAACATAGAAATTCGTATTGATAAATGAAGGAACAAAAGGATGGAATGTTATAGCAGAAGATGGAGTCCCTCAAGTTTAAAGGCCCCATCTATGCTATATAAGTCTGACAGTTATTTTAGGTAAAAAAACAGCAAGCTGAAATGTTCCTTCTTGTATCAATAGCGTGTCCTTGCTAAAAAGATAACGTGATTCTCCCTGGCCAGATGTTTCTTCTTGTAGCAATAATGTGTTCTTGCAGAAAGATTAAATGACCTTGCTAACTAGATAAGTCTAATTAAATATTTTAAAGCATACAGAAACTAGTTTTTTTCGCTTGTTCAGCTAAACTGTATAATCGAACCATATATGGCAAATCCGTTTCCTGCCTTTAGGGTGTATATTAGCCCTGTGTTTTGTAATAAAGTTTTTAGAGTATGTTTAGACACAAACATCCTGTCCTGTGTCTTCATTCTCTCCGAGCTCGTAATCCAAAGGATAGAAGACCCAAAATTCAGTGACATGATAATATACAATCACGTTTGTTGTACTTGCGGAATTTTATTCTAGTGGTTTCCTGCTTCCTGACTAATTGTGATTTAGATTAAATACTATCTGACCACGGTCACTTGTGAGGTCCGAGTACTATCTACGTCTTATACGAGTGTTGATCATGTTAAGGAATATATCAGCTAGAAATTTCTGTAATTATTAAAACCAGACATTTATATTCTTTTTTATCAATAGGTTTTTAATTTCTGATTGTCAAGATTTTTCTAATTGTATTCTCTCTAAATGATCAGGCGGCAATATTACCTGAGCTGATAAGCCTTACAGTGGATATATGGACCACTTTAGACTGTGGATGTTCACTGGGTTATAGGCATGCTCTCTGACCTGTGCAGAGGTCATTGTGCAGAGAGGGGGGAGAAGGTCAGCTGAGACCATCGCCTTTTGTGAATGGTGGATCCTGTATTATCTATATGACAAGATGTTACCTTTTATTTTAATCCTGTCTGTGATGATAATAAGATGGCTGCTGAGAATCTCTACAGAACAGGCAGGGTAAGCCAATGCTGAGACTTAATATGCATTTACACTGAAAGATTATAAACGAGAGCTGCTGAGAAGTGGAGTGTAAATAGGCTATAGGGTAAAACGAGAAAAAGACGGATTTTGGTAAGACCTTACCTGTAAAATCCTTTTCAGCGAAGGAAGGAAGGGAGACACAGATCCATTACTAGTGGGGGTAGGCGGAGCCCCACAGGATAGTTCACCTCAGATTTAGAAAAAGTGACAACCGGCCCCTCCAACTTAGGCTCCTCCTACTCCCATGTTCTCCAGTCCGTACACAAGCTAAGGAAGAGCAGACAACACCAGGGGAACAACACAACCCCTTCTGAAAATTCATAAATGTGAGAGAACAGGTTATGTATATAACAGCATGAAAACACACAGTCCCAGGCACTACTTACTGGACCTGACAACTGCGATGAGCTGGCAATGCTGGAACAGAGCCCTAGTGCGCCAACCCCAGACCAGATGACCGCCATCAGGAGGGAGTCGCGCCGCATCTAGAAAAACCATAATACACTTCTGCCATGGGAGGGTGCTGTGTCTCCCTTCCTTCCTTCGCTGAAAAGGATTTTACAGGTAAGGTCTTACCAAAATCCGTCTTTCAGCAGCAGAAGGGAAGGAAGGGAGACACAGATCCATTACTAGTGGGAAGTCCCAAAGCAGTCCAAAACTCAAGGGTGGGAAACAGTGGCAGGATCGCCAACACCCCAACAACTTAGGCAAGTGCGCAACAAGCGCCGAACAAAAAATAAAGAGATAACCTAAACCACTGCCGCCTGCAGGACCCTGCGTCCCAAGGCCGCATTGGTGGAAGCACTCACGTTCACTTTATAAAATTTAGTAAAAGTGTGAACGGAGCACCAGGTAGCCGCCCGGCAGAGCTGCGCTGCCGAAGCCCCCTGACGAAAAGCCCACGACGAACCAACAGTTCTCGTGGATTGAGCTTGAACCTTAACCGGACAAGGCTCGCCCTTGAGCCGGTACGCCTCCAGGATAGCCGAACATATCCACCGAGCTATAGTGTCCTTGGAAGCCCGCTGACCACGGCGACGACCAGCAGGAATCACAAACAGAGAATCCGATTTTCGAAACCCTTGCGTGATTGAAAGATAGAACTTCAATGCCCGCACCAAATCAAACGAGTGCAAGGCCCGCTCCTTCAGACTCTTTGGTTTCGGACAGAGGGAAGGCAACAGGATGTCCTGATTGAGGTGGAAAACGCGACACCACTTTAGGTAAAAAATCTCCACGGGTACGAAGCGCCACACGATCCGGGTGGAATTCCAAAAAAGGGGGCGAGCAAGACAGTGCCGCCAACTCCGAAACCCTTCTTAAAGAGGTGACCGCCACCAGGAAGGCCACCTTCCAAGAAAGCAAGTAAAGCGTAGCTGAATCCATAGGCTCAAACGGCCCATGCTGAAGAGCCTCCAAAACTAAATTGAGCCGCCAAGGAGCCACAACCGCCCTCCGAGGCGGAAACTTATGTGCAACCCCGCGAAAAAATGAACGCACATCCCTGCGTGAGGCAATAGCCTTCCGAAAAAGCCCGGATAGTGCAGAGACCTGACCCCGCAAGGTACTAACTGCTAGACCCTTGACCAGACCACATTGCAGAAAGGCCAAGAAGTTGGGAATGGAAAAAACCCTCGGGTTCCTTGACGATCCAGAACACCATGAATAGAAGGCCTCCCAAGTTCTGTGATAAATACTAGTCGTAGCTGGACCTCTGGCCGCCCGCAAGGTGGCAATGACCTCGGACGAAAACCCACGACGGGTCAAGATTTCGGTCTCAAGAGCCACGCCGTCAAACGAAGTGACTTCAGGTCCGGATGACGAATGGGCCCTTGAGTTAACAGGTCCGGGCGAAGAGGCAGTGGAAACGGAGGCGCTGCCAGAAGAGACACCAGCGTTGAATACCACACCCTCCGCGGCCAATCCGGCGCCACCAAAATCGCCGATACTCATTCGAGATTGATCCGCCTGATCACCAGAGGAAGTAAGGATACCGGCGGAAACACATAGATCAGCTCGAACTGGTCCCACGGGGCCACTAGAGCATCTACCGCCACAGCCTCCGGGTCCCTGTACCTGGACATGATTGTCGGAATCTTGGCGTTCAGCCTGGATGCCATCAAGTCCACTTGGGGAGTCCCCCAACGGGAGCACAGCAGAGTAAAAACCTCCGGATGAAGACTCTATTCTCCGGGATCTACCCGCTCGCGACTGAGGAAGTCCGCCGAGATATTCAGCACACCCGGGATGTGAAACGCGGAGATGACTGGAACCCTGAACTCGGCCCAAAGCAGGATCCGAGAGACCTCCATCATGAGTCTGGAACTCCTCGTCCCGCCCTGATGGTTGATATACGCGACAGCTGTCGCATTGTCCGTCTGAATCCGGACCGGCAGACCGCTCAAAGGGACCGTCCAATGTCGGAGGCAGAGAAATATTGCTCTCAACTCCAGAATGTTGATTGGCAGAGACGACTCCTCTGACGACCAGACCCCCTGAACCCAGAGGTCGTTCCAAACCCCCCCCCAGCCAGTCAGGCTGGCATCGGTGGTAATCACCGACCACCGTGGGAGAAGAAGGGATTTCCCCAGGGATAGAGCCTCCAGACGTAACCACCATCCAAGAGACTCTCGCACCCTGCGGGAGATGACGACACAGCGATCCAGCGAAGTCGGCGATTGGTCCCAACGGGTCAGAATAAGATCTTGGAGATCCCGGGAATGAAATTGTGCAAACGGCACCGCTTCCATTGCTGCCACCATCAGACCCAGAAGGCGCATGCACTTCCGAAGGGACATCGCCCTCACCGACCTCATAGCCTGGACGTGGTGACGAAGGTTCGCTTGTTTGTCCGGAGGGCGGGACACCACTGCCCGTACGGTGTCGAAATGCATCCCCAAGAACAGGATTGACTGCGACGGCTCCAATGACGACTTCTTCCAATTGACCAGCCAACCGAAGTCTTCCAGGTGCTGAAGGGAGAGATCGCGAGCTGTCACTGCCTCCTCCGCTGTGGGCGCCACAATTAACAGGTCGTCCAGGTAGGGGAGAATCGGAACTCCTTGCTTTCGAAGGAGCGCCATGAGCGGCGCCAGAACCTTTGTAAAAACCCTGGGCGCCGAGACCAACCCGAAAGGTAGGGCCACAAATTGGTAATGGGCCTGCCCTACGGCGAAACGCAGGAAGCACTGGTGAGCCCTGCCAACAGGGACATGCAAATAGGCGTCGCGGATGTCGATCGACACCAAAAAATCGTACTGCGACAAGGCCGCCACGACGGAGCGAAGAGACTCCATACGGAATTTCCGGATTCGGACATGAAGATTCAAATCCTTGAGGTCCAGAATGGGATGAAACTTGTCCTCCTTTTTGGGGACCACAAAAAGGTTAGAGTAAAAACCCCCTTCCCCGGTCCTCCGGCGGAAACGGAACCACTACACCCTGCTGCAGAAGAGAGTTGACCTCCCGCAGCAGAGCAGCAGCCAGCTTGGGCACGGACGGGATGCGAGACTGACGAAACCTGTCCGGGGATAGAGAGTGAAACTCTATGAAATAGCCCGCTGACACAACCCGTGTCACCCAGGCGTCCGATTCGTGGGACGCCCAAACCGACCCGAATTGTAGCAGCCGACCTCCCACCCGAGAGCCCTCGAGAGGGATCCTGGCGTCAGTCCGCCTTAGCGGGCTTTTTGTCAGCCTCCCTTTTGTCCCGACGGAAATGCTGTTTCCAGGGAGTACGGGATTTCTGGGTGGACTTCTTACCGGTAGACGAGGGACGACCCAATCTCCAAGAGGGCTGATCGAATCGTCCCCTGGGTCGAAAGGACCGACGACCACTACCGGCACTTGACCTGTCAGACGTAGAGGCCGCTGCTTTCCGCTGTGGCAAAGCCACATCCTTGGCCTTAGCAATCAGCTCCGTGAGGTCCGAACCAAAAAGCAGACCGCCCTTGTACGCCAGAGTAAGCAAACCTTGTTTGGATACTGCGTCTCCAGTCCACTGTTTGAGCCACAGTGCTCTACTGACTGTGACGGCCGAGGCTTGAGCCCTGGACAGAAACAAAGTAGTATCCAGCACTGCGTCTCTGCTATATCGGGCCACCTCTTCCAACAGCTGGAAGAGCCTTTCCACGTCAGACAGCGGAGTCCCATCTTGCCATGCTGACCGCAGCTGATCCAACCATCTCAGGGAAGCCTCACCAGTATAATGTTAGGTGTCAGGCATGTGCTGGGCATGAAATTGGGTCAGAATCATCTGTGGATTCTGTGGTCTCCCATTCTGGTCCAGCCAGGGCAGACACTGCTCAGCATCACCATCTGGCCCAACACCTAACTAGTGCACTAGATGTACAGGCTGTCCCCACATGGCCCCCAAGGCCGCTCGGAATCCATGACCCACGGCCTCGTAGATGGACTTCGCCGCTAACTCCGTCCTTCTGTCCAGCGGATCCTGTAGACTCGCCTTCCCTTTAACCGGAAGCAAAGAAGATTTGCTCAGCTGAGACAATGGCACGTCCACTTCAGGAGAGGGGACCCAATTAGCGATCGTCTCTGTGGAGCAGGGATACAGGGCATCAAAAAACCGCATCCCTTGGAAGCGCTTATCCGGACACAGGCATTCTCTCTCCACCGCCTCGTTAAGTTCATCGTGCGCTGGCAGTGTCGAACGAGCCCGACGCGACTCCTGATACAGCCGGGCCGACTTGCCCGGCCTCGTCACCTCTTCAGACAGCTATAACACTTCCCGCATGGCTCCAATAAGAGCATCCACGTGGCCTGAAAGCGAAGCCGAGCGACCCTGCCGATCCTCTTCATCAGAATCGGAGATCTCACCAGCAGAGCTTGTCGGTGAATCCGAAGCCTTTGATGCGCTGCGCGGAGGAGACAGCGCCACCACAGGCCTGTGGCGCTTCTTGCCCCGCGCCGGTAGGGACTTAGCTGATACCCAGTGACCCAGGAGGTCAGACAGACTGTCAATGGAGCGAGTGAGCGCTTTAACATCACTGAGGCCCCTGACCAGAGACGAACCTGACGCCGTCAACCCCGGCATATCAGATACGCGTGACCGATCCTGAAGCGGGCCGGGAGAGAGGTCCGCGCCGCCTGGACCCTGATCCGACATGCCCCCTACTCAGTAGCGAGCGTCGCGGAAAGAGCAGTAATAACCCCTTACAAGAGCACAGTAACCGGGGAAGTGAGATCCTGCTATCACAGCCTGTTCCCACAAAACAATTTACCAAGCACTTAAGGGTTAAAGATTCTCCTTAGAGGGAGAAAAGCTACCCCAGCATTGCAGAAGAAAGGTTTTCTGATGATGGCCAGAAGGGGTTAATGCTGCTGAACACGCAATGCACCTTGCCTTAAAAGGACTAAGGTGTGCATGCAGCAGAGAAGACAGCAGCGTTCTGTGCTGTAGAGATGAGACAAACAGATGACTCACCAGCTTCCTGGAGCCTGTGTGTGAGAGCGGAGAGCAGGGGGCAGGGAGAGGACAGCGCTGAGCTCCGTGAGGCAATGGCCGTTTGCAGAGCCGAAGAGAAGGAAGGCAGGAGGGGGGCGGGGACTGCCCAGCGCGCGCTTTCCAGGCGCTTCCTGTCTGCACAGACGATGGCAGGCAGCCAAGAACATAAGCCACGCCCCCCCGTTACACTAACGGAGCCCGCGCTCCTCTGACCCGCTCCCCTGCTAACAGCAGCGGTGATGTGCATTCTCCAGTATTACACCTCTGCCTGAAAAGACAAAAGGTGCAGTCACCATAAGACAGTAACACACACACACACACAGGGCACTTACCCAGCTGAGCGCCACAGGGACCCCCAGGGATGTGTGACGCCATGGCCCTTCGCTCCCCCCCACGGCGGAGCTCGCAGGGACCCCTAGATGCAGTGTGCGTCTCCGCCAGGGAGCACCCTGTATCCCCCGGGGCCGGCAGGCTTATGCGGGGACCTCCTTAGGGGGTACGCAGATCCGCCAGGGGAGGGCCAGGGGTCCCAGCAGCGCTGAGACCCCCTGAGACCTCTAGACCACGGGGGTCCAGGTCTCCTGGTAAAAATAAAAAATTCTTCTGAGGAGCTGCAAAGCTTACGCCTTCTGAACGTTCAACGCACATCATTTAGCATGGTTTTCCTGTGTAAACAGGCTTCTAAACCTCCGACAATCAGTAAATATTTACCAGTTAGTGGTGGTTTACTGCCACTAATCTGTCTGTGTAAATGGAGTATTAGTGGGCAAAGCAAAAATTCCAAGATTTTAGGATTTTATTTTTATATGTAACCT
Source organism: Phyllobates terribilis (assembly GCF_046119375.1). Lineage (NCBI taxonomy): Eukaryota > Metazoa > Chordata > Amphibia > Anura > Dendrobatidae > Phyllobates > Phyllobates terribilis. Next base: position 1,481,035 of record NW_027362891.1, read on the forward strand.
CTCACCGCATTAGGATGTGAATGAACATCCTGAGAAGGAGCCTGCGTGTGTGGAGGTGGCTCAGGAACTCCACAAGAAGCTGATGGTGTCTGTTAACTATTTTGAATGTGCGCTGTTAATCGATGGGTTACCACAGCAGCCGGGGGCCAGCTTAAGCAGAGGCGTTCATAGAAATCATGGGGCCCCATACCAAGAGTCTATATTGATGGACTAGGCAGGGTTATAACATATTGATGCAGTCACACAAGGGCCTACTTTCCAACTTTTAAATACAGGGAGAGGACATGTTTTGTGGCTTGGACACAGAAATAATGCCCCTGCTACTGATTCCTCTTGTTTGCACACACTGATACCATTTTAATAAACCCCATAGAGTATACTGCCCTCCACACACGGTGCGATACCTCGGAGTGAATCTCCTGTCATAATTTTCTCCCACAGTAGTCCTTACATGGACAACATGATGACCCCATGGCAAACCCCACCAGTATAATGCACCTACACTACTCCCCCCCCACACACACACACACAGTATGATGCTCTTACAGCCCCCCACACATATACACACACAGTATGATGGCCCCCAACAGTTCGCTCACACAGTATGATGGCCCCCAACAGTTCGCTCACACAGTATGATGGCCCCCAACAGTTCGCTCACACAGTATGATGGCCGCCCCACATCATGTATGATGGATCCCACAGTATACGCTTTTCTTGTTGCCAAAATAAAAAAAAACTCCGCACAGAGGGCCCGATCTAGTGACGTCATTGCACCTGCAGTGCTGAGACTTCGAGCACAGACGTACAGGCTGAATGATGAGGAACAAAGGCCATCTTTCAAAGAATGATATGCGGAAGAAGAAAGCCCTGTAGCATCAGGCTTTCCCAGCTAATGAGCGCCATAGTGGCCACGTGGTCTACCGCTATGGGCAAAATGCCTTTACCTTTAAGGCCCATCTTAGTACTTTTTACAGCAGACTGAGTGCCATAGGCAACCATGATTTCTAGTAAATACCGCAATACTGTGGTATTACAGTATATATAAGCAATCCAAGGATCACATGTTTAAGTCCACTAATGGGTACAAAAAAAATGAAAAAAAAATAAAAAGTCAAAATATAAAAAATAGATAATTTTTAACTATCCCACGTTTTCCCTATTAAAAACAAAGAAACGGAAAAAAAAACATTTGGTATCGCCACATCCGTAAAAGTCAGATGTATCAAAGTATGGAATTATGGTAATTAACCTTTACGGTAAACATTGCAGAAAAAAAAAATCAAAATGCCAAAATTGTGGGTTCTTTGTCACCTCACTTAACAAAAAAAATCCAATACAAAGCTAGCAAAACGTTATATGTGCTCCAAATTGGTATCAATAAAAACGTCAGCTCCATAAACACAAAAAGCGCTTAAATAAAAAACTCCCTGGTTCTTAGAGAGTTAAAATAGCGATCACAAGACGTTATGTCACCAAACTCATTAAGGCCTAGTACATTAATGGTGCCACAGGAACGGGCAACAGCGAAAAATGTTATTTGCAAATCTACTTTCAGCGTATGTATGTTGGCCCTTGAGGACATTGCACACGCTGCTGCCAATTCATAGTTTTCCATGAACGTTTATTTTGTGCATAGGGTAAAAGAATACATAAAAGATATTTCTTATAGATGGCAGCTAGCGTTATATTACTCCTGGTTTAGGAGCTGTGACTCTCACAATCCCTCCAGGTGAGCACCTCAAATTATTTCTTTCCCCCTCCACTGTTTTTTTTCCCTATGTTCTGTGCGCTCTATTCCCTAAACAGCTCCATTTTCAATGGACAAATCATGATGTCTAGAGATCTCAATATTCTCCTTGTCAGAGGTGCCCCCATGAGGGTTGTCAGAAGATCTCAAAAACAGCAGGTGTTGTGGGGTGTGCCTGGCATACAATAGTTAGTGCCTACCAGGGTAGAACATCCGGTGAGCAGGTGGCGGAGTCATGGGCGCCCAAGGCTCATTGATACTTGTGTGGAACGAAAGGTACAGTAGCCCCAGCTGGTCCGGTGCTGCAGAAGAAATACTGTGGCACATATTGCTGAAAAATTAAGTTTTGGCTATGAAGAAAAGATGTCAGGATAAAGTATTGCAGCTTATTACATATGGAGATGCACACTGGTCATTGTCATGCTGACCCGGTTACAGCCAAAAGCACCTACAAGGGTATATGGGCATCAGAACTGAACCATAGAGTAATAGAAGAAAGGGTTCTGGTCTGATGAATCATGTTTTCTTGTACATCACGTAGATGGGTAGAGGTGTATAACTTACCTGGGGAGAAACATGGCCTCCAGGCGCACCTTAGGAAGAAGGCAAACTCCGGGGAAGTAATCTATAGTTGTATGTGCCAAACATTACATTTTATCACCCTTTTGGAATTTTTTTATATAAAGTGACCAACCCCAATATAATAAATAATACAGAATTTTACAATTTCATTGTACAATTTTTAAGTCATATCCGCACTTGGAGTATCCTACACAACCCTATATATATATATATATATATATATATATATATATATATATATATATATATACAGTCATGGCCAAAAGTATTGAGAATGAGACAAATAGTAATTTTTCCAAAGTTTACTGCTTCATTTTTTGTAATGGCAATTTGCATATACTCCTGAATGTCAAAGAGTGATCAGCTTAACAGCAATTACTGTACTTGCAAAGTCAATATTTGCCCAGAAAATGAACTTTAACCCCCAAAACACATTTCAACATCATTGCAGTCCTGCCTTAAAAGGAGCAGCTAACATCGTTTTAGTGATTGATCCATTAACACAGGTGTGGGTGTTGATGAGGACAGGGCTGGCGATCAATCAGTCATGATTAAGTAAGAATGACATCACTGCACACTTTAAAAGGAGGCTGGTTCTTGGTATCATTGTTTCTCTTCAGTTAACCATGGTTATCTCTAAAGAAACACGTGCAGCCATCATTGCACTGCACAAAAATGGCCTAACAGGGAAGAGTATCGCAGCTACAAAAATTGCACCTCAGTCAACAATCTATCGCATCATCAAGAACTTCAAGGAGAGAGCTTCCATTGTTGTCAAAAAGGCTCCAGGGCGCCCAAGAAAGACCAGCAAGCGCCAGGACCGTATCTTAAAACTGTTTCAGCTGTGGGATCGGACTACCAGCAGTGCCGAGCTTGCTCAGGAATGGCAGCAGGCTGGTGTGAGTGCTTCTGCACGCACTGTGAGGCGGAGACTCTTTGAGCAAGGGCTGGATTCAAGGAGGGCAGCAAAGAAGCCACTTCTCTCCAGAAAAAACATTAGGGACCGACTGATTTTCTGCAAAAGGTACAGGGAGTGGACTGCTGAGGACTGGGGCAAAATCATTTTCTCTGATGAATCCCTTTTTCGATTGTTTGGGACATCTGGAAAACAGCTTATTCGGAGAAGAGGTGAGCGCTACCACCAGTCTTGTCTCATGCCAACTGTAAAGCATCCTGAAACCATTCATGTGTGGGGTTGCTTCTCAGCTAAGGGAATCGGCTCACTCACAGTCTTGCCTAAAACACAGCCATGAATAAAGAATGGTACCAGAATGTCCTCCAAGAGCAACTTCTCCCAACCGTCCAAGAGCGGTTTGGCGCCCAACAATGCCTTTTCCAGCATGATGGAGCACCTTGCCCTAAAGCAAAGGTGATAACTAAATGGCTCATGGAACAAAACATAGAGATTTTGGGTCCATGGCCTGGAAACTCCCCAGATCTTAATCCCATTGAGAACTTGTGGTCAATCATCAAGAGACGGGTGGACAAACAAAAACCAACAAATTCTGGCAAAATGCAAGCATTGATTATGCAAGAATGGACTGCTATCAGTCAGGATTTGGTCCAAAAGTTGATTGAGAGCATGCCAGGGAGAATTACAGAGGTCTTGAAGAAGAAGGGGCAACACTGCAAATATTGACTTGCTGCATTAACTCATTCTAACTGTCAATATAACCTATTGGTACTCATAATATGATTGCAATTATATTTCTGTATGTGATATAAACATCAGACAAACACTAATAAAAACCAGAGGCCAGCAGATCATGTGAAAATATAATTTTGGTGTCATTCTCAATACTTTTGGCCATGACTGTATATATATATGTATATATATATATATATATATATATATATTCTCTATCTCAAGTCTTGGAGCAGAAATACTTCACATACAGAATCTGTTGCTATAGTGAGCTTATTGTTCTGTTCATGATTGCAGTTTGTGAGCTCCGATCTCCTTCTATGGGTGAATTTCTTTGGGGTCTTGAATCCTCTGGCTGGTTAAAACACGTGAAAACAATCCTAGATGCTGGTATCTTCATTGTAAAGGTAAGATGTGTTGTATCTGTTCATATTCTAGTGCTGCTTGTCTGATTTGTACTATTCTAGGCACGGACTGTACAAAAATGATCCTTTTAGTGCTGAGAATAAACGAGATTTGTAATTATATAAATGTGTAATATTTTACATTTAATTTGCACATTTAGGCCGTGTCAGAAGAGGGCGCCAGCGTGCTCGTTCATTGTTCTGATGGATGGGACCGCACCGCTCAGGTCTGCTCTGTATCCAGTCTGTTACTTGACCCCTATTACCGAACCATCAGAGTATTTATGGTAAGAGGTTTCATTTCATATACTCTATGTACTGGTGGAGATTTACGGAGTTGATATTTTTTGCATAGTGTAACTTTTATTTTTCCCAATTACTATTAGGTGTTAATTGAAAAAGACTGGATTTCATTTGGACACAAATTTAATCACAGGTAACCCTGGTCACTGCACATATGTTGGAAAAGTCAAACAGAGTCACTTATTTACAGAGGGCCTTTCACCAAATTTTTCATGTTGAACTGAAAACACGTTGTAGCTTCAGAGCAGAAAAAAAAAAATAATTGTTAGTTCTTTTTTTATTTTGCATCTCTGTTGCAGGGATATTAACAATCAAAGTATTTGTCACCTAATGAGTTAATTTTCGTTACATCCAAGTGGGTGTTATCAGAGAGCTTTCACTGTGGGGCATGTACTTCTCCTTGTACGATGTTGTCCAATTATAAACAGGTAGCAAGATGCTAGAAAAAGAACACCTCCACACCATATCTTACAGCAGGTTTCTCAGTGTGTGGGTTATAATGAAAGCCCGGATCTCCTGGTCTAACCTCCTGCATGATTAGAATATCAACTGTATTCAAATCCCATCAATCAACACATTTCAGATATGGGCCCAGCAGTCAGTGTGGGGCTAGGGTCAGCACAGCTGAGTTTAGCTGTGTCACTTTCCAAATCTTCCATCAGCTCTCCTCCTCTCAGCAAAAGAGACAAAAAAAAACACCATACATTCTAATATAATATACTTACTGTAGTTTTTCTGTGCCATTCCCAGTCTCAGGCGGTTTTGGGAGTGCAGTCCACCTGAAAAAGATGTTGCATGCATATACCCCAATTGCATTGCTTCAGCATATTTTTTTTTTTTAAGGTATGGAAATTTAGATGGGGATCCCAAGGAGGTGTCCCCAGTGATAGACCAGTTCCTGGAATGTGTCTGGCAGCTCATGGAGCAGTTTCCCTGTGCGTTTGAATTTAATGAGAGATTCTTGGTCCACATACAACACCATATATACTCCTGTCAGTATGGAAACTTTCTGTGCAACTGCGAGAAGGAGAGGAAGGAACTGATGTGAGAGAATATGTGCTCTGTGTATGGTCACTATAGGCTTGTAACAGAAATAGAATATGGATGGTTGACGTGTCCCTGATGCTGATCTGATCACACGGTGCCCCACAGTCTGGATAACAGCAATCACTTATAAACTGTGAAGGTTGAACCTTGGCAAAAAATTTTCAATAACTGTGCAGGAGAAAAATGTATAAAGTGATGGCATATTGGTAAGATATGCCATCACTTCAGGATTGGTGGGGGTATCAGACCTTAGGGACTCCCACATATCCGGAGACTGAATGGGTATGTGAACCTAAACCATTTCAGTTTTTTCCTGCCCATCTGGGTCGCTGGCATCGCTGGCAGTGCCACTGTACAGAGAAACATAAGAATGGTGAAATCAAAATGCCAATAATAAAATAAGATGGGTACATGGATTTAAGAATTGCACAGTTCCTGATGTAACCAATGGTCCACTAGAAGATACTTCTTGAAGATATTCTCTGTCCTGAGTAATGTTGAAATCTTGTAGATCTTCTTTCCCAGTCACAAAATGTCCTAACCTGCAGGTCAGTAGCCAAGGACATGAGATACATCCTTGTAACTAGAGGATCATGGCTTTAAAGAGATATTCTTAAAATATCAAGCTCTCATTGAGGCCTCATTCAGACATCCGTATCCACATGTACGTGTTAATGCTAATGCTATTCACATGCCTGTGGATTTTCATGGACTATGTGTCTGTGCAAAACTCACGGAGACATGTCTGTTTTTTCTTCCAATATCACAGATGAAAAAGACCTATACAAGTCTATGGGTCCATGAAGAACATAGACAGCCCACGGATGGCATCATGGTGCTGTCCGAGATTAAAGGGGTTGTCCAGTACTTTATATTACCCCCCCCCCAATGTGTCTCCCCGAGACCCCTAAGGATTTTTGTAATTACCTACCGTTGCAGATAATGCCTGTGAGTGGCGCTATCACTGGCCGCTCACAGGCATCACGTGACCCCCGCCGATGTCGCTGGCAGCAGCCGGGGGTCTCTGTCTTCCACGTTCCAGGTGGATGCCAGACTTTGGGCGGGGTTACCCCCCCCCACATCACACCCGGCATCCACCGCACGCTCTGCCTCTCCCCATTCATTGGGAAAGCGCGGTAGATGCTGGGAGTGACGCGTGGGGAGGAGGTGTAACCCTGCCCACAACCCAGCAGCCACCGTAGGGACCCCAGCGCTGAGTCACGCCTCACTTGTCGTGACATCAGCGTGGGGTCACGTGATGCCTGTGAGCGGCCACCGATAGCGAAGCTCACAGGCATTATCAGCAAAGTCTTAGGGGCCCCGGGGGGATACATTGGGGGGGGAGTAATATAAAGTACTGGACAACTTCTTTAACATTACAAAGCATAGGAGAAACTTTATAACATATTTATCCATACGAGAAGAACACTGATAACACAATGATGGTAAAAATGGACACACTGATACCATTTTTTCACATACCTGTTTAAACCTGTACATGTGAATGAGGCCTTCTGCTGATCACTGAAGAGCCCCATTCTCAGCATCGCTAAAAGTCCCATCGGTCAGACCTCCTGCATTCAGAAAGTTATCTCCTAACCCTTTACAGCAGTGGTTCTCAACTCCAGTCCTCAGGACCCACCAACAGGCCATGTTTTCAGGATTTCCTTAGTATTGCACAGCTGATAATTGCATCACCTGCACAGGCAATAATTCCATCAGCTGTGCAATACTAAGGAAATCCTGAAAACATGATCTGTTGGTGGGTCCTGAGGACTGGAGTTGGGGAACACTGCTGTAAAGGGACTGTCAGTACAGAAGGACTGTTCAAATCAAGTACAGGCGCTCGATGCACCGTGGTGGGGCTGACGCGCCCCCTGGGACATATTCCTTTTTGAGGGGAATACCCGGCACCGGATCAGATGGGGGGGTTGTAGTCTCCGAGCGGCTGTGACCCGGCCCGTGCCCAGGGCGTCAAGCTCAGTGTGATGTGGCAGTCCTACAGATGTTATTAAGTTCTTAATGTCGACTACGCCACCCGTTGTGTTGCGGTCACTATGGCCGCCGCTGCAGCAGGGTCCGCTGAGGCTGATGGTGTAGGTGCAGCTTGTGATGGTATAACCCCCAACGGGTGGGGTATAGCCTCAGGGAGGACAGGTGCAGAGGATGGGGGTTGTGGTGGTGCAGTGCAGACGGCAATGAAGACAGAGTCGGGTTGTGCAGTTAAGGGTGTTTACTTACTGCTGATGTTCCGGTCACTCCAGCTTCAAGTGACCACCCGAGCCGTGCTGCGTCCACCAGGTCCTGGATCCAGCCAACCCCCAAACAAGTCCGGAGCGTGGCCCTGAGCTCTCCTTCTGTCCCGTTCTCTGGCCGTCCCCACCAGTGATCCACCTAGGTCCAGCTCCCTCGGGCCTTCTGTTGGGACACCCTTGGCCTTGGGTTCCCTGACCCTTCATGTGGTGTGCCTTCGGGGTGGATGTGATGGGTGACCGTGGCAAACGCTGCCCACGGTCTCCGGTCTCTGGCTGGGGTGTGTTTTTGCCCCCACCAGCTTGGGTTCCGGTACCCTGATGCCGACTCCTCACCCGGTGCTTTAATTTGGGTTCTTGGGTCCTCTCTGTTCTCCCCTCTGGGTACTCCTTCTTTGCTCCTCTCTCACTCAGGGTCTCTCCCTTGCTGCAGGCTGACTTCCTCTCTGCTTGCTGTCTTGCTGTCTGCTCCTCTGCAGCTGTCTTGTTCTCTGCATCTGACTTGTTCTCTGCATCTGACCCTGTTCTTAGTTGGTGCCCACCTTATATACACCCTCTATGTGTGAGCTCAGGTGACCAGCACCCAATGAGCTCCTATCTTTACCCAGGCTGCTCCCCCTATCTGCCCCTACACTACTTGGGATGTACCACCCCCCTCCCACTCCAGCCAGGAACAGACTCGGTCGTACCTGCACATTTCTAAGTGGGAGTACCGTCGGCCTGTTCCTCGGAAATGGGATGTGTGTAGTGCATGCAGCCTACCGAGCTCAGTTCCACACTCCATCCTTACCCGGGAGTGGAATATCACACCTCTGGGTTGAGGTGCAATACTCCTGTAGCAGCCGAATCCTCAGGGTGCTACATTCCCCCCTGGTAAATCACAGCACGTCCTCGGGCTGTAAGACATAAAACACCAAACATACATTTTTTTTTTATAAACATAAACATATAAAACATCATATAAAACTTTTCATATAAACATTCTCGTAGTCGTTTCTTGTTTCAGGTTCCTCCTCCGGACACTGTGCAACGTGTGTCCGGGAAAAGTGTGACAGTCTCTTAGAAAAACTGGTTTTCCTATAAAACCGGTAGGGGGCGCTTTAGGACGCGCAACTATATACAGGGGAAAGTTGGCCACTCTCAGTCCTCGGCCAGGTAGAGGGAAGGGAATGGCTGCTCACAGTCCTCAGCCTGTGGGATTAAGGGGTTAACGGGTAAACAGTTCACTCAGCTGGTCCCAACGGGGACTATATATAAATATGTATCAACAGTTTCTTTGGTACCCGGTCGGGTAACTATTTACATCACTTGCTCTGCCGCACTCAACGGCGTCTTCCTCCTGCTCTTTGCTTATAGCTGGTTGTTACTTCAGACCCGTCCGGGTCCTCTTGCTCCTCCTCCTCGCACCGCAACTCCTCCTCCGTCAGGCGGTGTACGTGGAGGGCGTAAGGTCCTTTGGCACACTTGTGCCGGGTAAAGGTGACCTCATCTCCGATGTAGAGGTCACGACCTCTGTGCCCCTCCGGCAGATGGGACTCCACGTCTCTGCGCGTGACAAAGACGTCGCCGGGGGTGTTGTTGTCTCTGATAAAGCCCCACCCGTGCTGCTGGTTAAACTTGATTACAGTCCCGGTGGTACGGGGACTGTGCGCTGCACGGGGGTCCCTCCTGGTCCGGCTCTTTTGCTCGGCGCTCCTTATTTGGGCCTGTTGTTCCCGGACCCGCCTCTCTCTCCGCTCCCTCGCGAACTCTTCGAGCTGCTGTCGGCAACACTCAGCGCGCTCTGCTGCAGCTGCCCTAGTTTCCTGAGTGAACCCCATTAGATCTTCTCCGGTGGGGTCCCACTCAAACTGTGCTTCCGCTAGCGGGGGCGAGATCCGTGCCACGGGCTTCGGAGCCGGAATCAGGGGTTCATCCAGGGGTCTTAGTTTCTGCTGCCGTTCCAGCTCATGGTATCCTTCGGGCCAGATGAAGGGCCGCCCGTCCGGCCATGTGAGCTGGCTGAACAAGTCCTTCCCCAGGTGTGGCACCCTTGGTTTTACGGGCGCGGGCGCGGTGGTGGTGGCGCCCGGGTTGCCCAGGCCTTGCGGCCAGGCCTGGGGCACCTGGAAGGTGAAGGGCACCGTTAGGACGGCGGCACCCTGGGCTACCTGGCCTTGCGGCCAGGCCGGAGGCTCTGCGGAGGTAGGGGGCGCTGTTGGTGGTGCGGCGCCCGGGGGTACTAGGCCTTGCGACCAGGCTGGTGGTATTTCCTGCTTTGTCACGCTCCGGGTCGAGGCGCGTGACGTCACAGGGGTCGCTGCGGCGGCTTCCGGTCGGGGCCTAGTCCATAGCGGTGACATGGCGGCTACGGGCACAGCAGGGGGACTTTCGGGCTCTGCGACGGGGAGCTGGGGCAGGTGGGCGGTTTCACGGCTTGGGGTATAGGCGTCCCCTTTACCTGCCTCCATGCGTTCGGCTCCCTTCTCGGCGCCGTCTCCGGCCTTGGGTCCTCCCGCGCCATCCTCAGAGGCGGTCTCCTTCCTCTTCCAGGGTAGCGTGCTCCGTTGACTGGTCTCAGCTTGCTGGGTCATCTCCCGGCTCCACTCCGCCAATATCTCGCGCTGTACCCGGGCCATCCTCCGTGCGAGGCCCTCCAGGGCAGTCTGTGCACACTCCCGGTCTCGGGGGAGCTGTGCAAGGACCTCCACTAGGCCTAGTGGGGTCGTAGTGTCCAGCAGGCTCCTGACCAACGGGTCGGTGCTGCTCTGCTCTTCTTCCAGCAGGCTCCTGGCCAGCGGGCCGGTGCTGCTCTGCTCTCCTTCCTCGGTCTTTAGCAGACTCCTGGCCAGCGGGCCGGTGCTGTTCTGCTTTCTCTCCATATCCGGGTAAGCTTCTCCGCTACTCCTCGTTAGACTTCTTGCCTCCGGGTGCGCTCGCTCCAGACTGCTCCAGGCGGCACCCATCTTCGTTCTTTTCTTTCGTCTCCTCCCACTCCGAGGGCGGTCCCGGGGCAACTCGGTGACTGTCAGCTCCAGGGGTGGTTCTTTCACGCTGACAGACACCTCCAGCATCACAGTCTCTGTTGGTGGGGGCGGTTTCCACTTTTGGCGCCATTTTCTGTCCTGGCCCACGATGGGAGGTGGCCTCTTGCCCTCCTTTGGCACGCCCATAATGGCGTCCGCTGCTCTTCCAAGGCGGGAAATCTGCGGTTTTGGCGGGAAGCGTCGCCCAGTGGCGGGAAACTCTGCAGATGGCGGGAACAAGTTGGAAATGGCGGACAATCGGCGGGAAACGACTGGTGATGGAGTCCGATGGCGTGGACCCTACGGAACCGGCGGGAGACTTCTTTCTGAGGTAAACTTGCACTTTTCTTCAGGCACGCAGTACCCGGGTGTTGCGGGCACGTAATCCTGCCGACTACGCCAAAGTTGACGCGCCCCCTGGGACATATTCCTTTTTGAGGGGAATACCCGGCACCGGATCAGATGGGGGGGTTGTAGTCTCCGAGCGGCTGTGACCCGGCCCGTGCCCAGGGCGTCAAGCTCAGTGTGATGTGGCAGTCCTACAGATGTTATTAAGTTCTTAATGTCGACTACGCCACCCGTTGTGTTGCGGTCACTATGGCCGCCGCTGCAGCAGGGTCCGCTGAGGCTGATGGTGTAGGTGCAGCTTGTGATGGTATAACCCCCAACGGGTGGGGTATAGCCTCAGGGAGGACAGGTGCAGAGGATGGGGGTTGTGGTGGTGCAGTGCAGACGGCAATGAAGACAGAGTCGGGTTGTGCAGTTAAGGGTGTTTACTTACTGCTGATGTTCCGGTCACTCCAGCTTCAAGTGACCACCCGAGCCGTGCTGCGTCCACCAGGTCCTGGATCCAGCCAACCCCCAAACAAGTCCGGAGCGTGGCCCTGAGCTCTCCTTCTGTCCCGTTCTCTGGCCGTCCCCACCAGTGATCCACCTAGGTCCAGCTCCCTCGGGCCTTCTGTTGGGACACCCTTGGCCTTGGGTTCCCTGACCCTTCATGTGGTGTGCCTTCGGGGTGGATGTGATGGGTGACCGTGGCAAACGCTGCCCACGGTCTCCGGTCTCTGGCTGGGGTGTGTTTTTGCCCCCACCAGCTTGGGTTCCGGTACCCTGATGCCGACTCCTCACCCGGTGCTTTAATTTGGGTTCTTGGGTCCTCTCTGTTCTCCCCTCTGGGTACTCCTTCTTTGCTCCTCTCTCACTCAGGGTCTCTCCCTTGCTGCAGGCTGACTTCCTCTCTGCTTGCTGTCTTGCTGTCTGCTCCTCTGCAGCTGTCTTGTTCTCTGCATCTGACTTGTTCTCTGCATCTGACCCTGTTCTTAGTTGGTGCCCACCTTATATACACCCTCTATGTGTGAGCTCAGGTGACCAGCACCCAATGAGCTCCTATCTTTACCCAGGCTGCTCCCCCTATCTGCCCCTACACTACTTGGGATGTACCACCCCCCTCCCACTCCAGCCAGGAACAGACTCGGTCGTACCTGCACATTTCTAAGTGGGAGTACCGTCGGCCTGTTCCTCGGAAATGGGATGTGTGTAGTGCATGCAGCCTACCGAGCTCAGTTCCACACTCCATCCTTACCCGGGAGTGGAATATCACACCTCTGGGTTGAGGTGCAATACTCCTGTAGCAGCCGAATCCTCAGGGTGCTACAGGGCCAAGCAGTTCAGTGCATCTTTCCATCTACTTTTTGGAAACGGATTTTCCAATTTTGACTATGAAGCTACACAGCTACTATGCAAAGAAACACTGAAAGCTATAGAACTTGTGGCTCATTCATATAAGAGAATCAGGCACAGTTTCACCAGTTTGGTCAGTGTCAGTTTTTATCATTAGAGTTTGGCCTGAGCTTCAGTTTCTTCATCTTTTTCCATCAAACAGACCTGGAAAACTGGACAGCGCTCAGATGGCAATTAATTGTTGGCCGATTTTTTTTTTTTCACTGACCCATGGATGTGCATTGTTAATTTTGACCTGACACTCAGATAACTATCGTACTATCGTACATTTTGCCACGATTTTCCGTCTCTCAAACAATCACAGATATGTGAATGGCCCCATTCACTCTTCTAGGTACAAGTCGTATCTGGAAATAACACAAATAGGACTCGTACACAAAAAATGTCCGTCTGAATGAGCCCTTAGTGTTAGTGCAGGTTGCAGTGGTGACGGGTATACTTGCAGCTCTCATAATCTCAATATATCAGTGATGCAATCATCATCTTCCAGAATTCAGGAGAGGACCTACTCCCTCTGGTCTTACCTGTGGAAGCAGCGGTTGGATTACATGAACCCTCTGTACAGAGCAGATCACAGTCAGACCCAAGGAACTCTGAGACCACACACCACTCCATGCCACTTCAGGTAAGAGGTTATTCTGATTCCTCCTCTGCACTGAATAAAGCAGCAGAACTCTAACACACCATATACTTATCATTCATATATAGAAACATCAACCCTAACTTTACAGGTGAAAGAAGCGGGGTGACGTATCATGAGCCCAATGTGTCCTTCAGTGGTGAAATCCAAGGCCCAACACTCTTCCCACTTGTAACCATGGTCTACATTTAGGGGTTGCGTCAGAGCTCACTCGTCAGTTCTATCTTCTGCCTGGCACAAATCAATTCACTTTAGACAGATTTACTGACATCTATGACAGCTTGTGACACGGTGATTCATTTTGCACATATTTAGACTGCGATAAAGTATTGATCTTTGGGGGTCAGACCGCTGGGACCCCCAACAATCCCCAGGAGGTTCTGTAGAGCAAGCTTTGAACAGAGCAGAGGGGGAGCATGTACATCTCTACTCCATTCATTCTCTGTGGAACTGACCCCTAGCGATCAATTCCTAAATCCCGTTGATAGGGGATTACTTATATACTTGGTACAACCCCTTTAATAGGGCATGCGGATGTCCCTGATCGGGAACTTTCTATATAAACGCATAATATAAAGTTGAGTTTGGGTCAGGAGACCTGAAGCCAGTCTTTGCATTGAAGCATACTCAGACCGCAAAACACACGTGTGAATCCAGGCAAAAGCTGTTTTTTTTTTGTTTGCCTGTACAAAACAGACCAATTTTGCAAGTGTGTTAGATCCAATTTTCGGGCATATTTAGTCCACATGTCCGTTTTTATCAATGGTTTTGCCATATGCAAAAACAACGTGACAGAGGTTTCCCAAGCTTCTTCAAGTACCCAGTCAGTGAAAATGAAGAATAGCAGTAGGATGCAACTTGGATGTCCGCAAATAAGGTCAATGTAGGGGATGTCTCTGTTTATATACAGACCATCAGTCAGCAAAATAACAGAACGGACATGTGAATAGTGTAAGGATAGGATGTGTCAGTGTGCTGTCCGAGTAATGAGGCCCAACTTGCCACCACATATTTTCACTAATCTGAAGTCACCAGCCATAGATCAGCCACTGAGGGACTCATTAGGACTCGCTCACATTGCCACGTAACACGGCCGAGTGCTAGTGCTATGTGATGTTTTATCGGATAGCACTCGGACCAATAATATACTATGTTATCCGAGTGCAGTCTGATGTACGTGCACAGAGACAATGGAGAAGATGGAAAAATTAAGTCCTCCATCTTCTCCACACCTGTGCTGCAATTCTTCCATGCGAGAAAATTGGATCACACTCAGAGTTAAAGCAGAGTGTCATTAGTATAATCGGCCCAATTCTCTGGCATGGGAGAATATACAGCATTGTGAGCTAGCCCTTCATGTGTGTACCATGAGCTAGCACGTCTTAAGAACATATATCATGAGAATTGCTCGATGATAATCTTCTGTACTTGTGCATATACTAACTCTTCAAACTTATTTTTCACCATGGAAGGTTTTGGAGGGGCCTCTATAACCGATTTGAGAAAGGAATGCACCCTCGCCAGTCAGTCACTGATTTTCTACAGGCAGTAAAAGAAGAGACGCAGCAGCTGGAGGAGGAAATGGAGTTCATGGAGAAGGTGTGGTAGAAATACTGAAAATCCAGCTTCCTGGCCTATATGTTTTTGATGTTTATACCTCCGCTTAGGTTTCAGTGTAAACCAATTCAGCTTTTAATGGTGACTGAGAAACAATTTTAAATGATTATATATAAAAACCCTGCACAAGATAAAAAAGAGGCAATCATTTTTAGCCGATGCCCTACGTCTTTGGTGTTCTCCAACACAATAACTGGAAGAGAGCACCATTAAAGGGAATCTGTTACCAGGTTTTTGCTACCCATCTGAGTGCAGCGCAATATAGGGGCAGAGGCCCTGATTCCAACAATCTGTCACTTACTGGGCTACCTGCTGTCATTTTGATAAAATTACTGTGTTATCTGCAGCAGACCCCGCCCACATCACTGATTGGCAGTTCTCTGACTGCTGAGCTCTGTATAACCCTGCCCACACCACTGATTGGCCACTTTGTGTATACTAGATTTGCAGAAAGCTGCCAATCAGTGATGGGGGCGGGGTTGTACAGAGCTTATGAATATGTAGGACTACCTGGCAGCAGGTTTACTAGTCCCCAATGATAATCTGCTTGCTGATAAAATAGTGATTTTATAAAAACTACAGCAATCAGACCATTAAGTGACACATCACTGTAACCAGGGTCTCTACCTTGTGTCTTTTCAATGTCAGTAATGCCTGAGCACTGTGGCGTTATGGCTTTCTTATGGCACCAGAGAAGTTTGTTCATTGGTATAAAGTTTTCAAGTAAAGGTTCATTTAGGCAGGCCAATAATTGGGTTAGGGAGCGTTCCCTCATTCCCAACTGTTGGCTGCCTAAACAGGCCATCAAACATCCAATGGAGGGGCAAAGCATTCATTGGTGTGATAATTTTTGAGCACGTTTAAAAATTATCATTAGCAGCACATTGTCCTGTGTAAACGAGAAATGTGCTGACGATAACATAAGTGCGGCCGGCCTTACTAAACAGACCATTAAACCACTGCTGATCGACTTGCATGTAGAGGTTACATTAACATGCCCTAACCCAATGTAACTTTTGCTCTTGTCTAACAATTTTTCCTTTAGAGATTAACAAAACTGGAAACTCGAGAGTCAAATGAAACCTACAAGAATCTCAATGACCAGCCAAAAATCCACAACTTCCAGATATGCATCACCAAACACTCTCCGGCTAATACGCCCCAAGATTACAGCACCAACCTGAAGCTGTTTCCCTCTCGTAGTTCATCCCAAGGTGAGGAGGACTCGGCCCTGATCCTAACCCAGGACCATTTGAAGAGCTCGGACCCCGACCTGTCGGCTAACAGTGACCAGGAATCTGGGGTGGAGGACTTGAGCTGCCGGTTTCCGAGTGGTGGAAACTCGTTACCCAGCGAGGACAGTGGGAAGGATCCCGATTCAGATGAAGCAGTGTTCCTGACTGCTTAGAGGTCTTATTAACCACTTGCTATTATATTAGTGCTTCTATTTATTTATAGGGAGTGATGTAAGCTGGGAGGGATATACTGGGGGAAAAAAAAACATATCGACTTTGTTCACATGTATCAGTGGTAGTTTGTGCAGCGGAGACCAGATACTAATGTCCTATATAGTCGGTCTGATCCAGGCAATTGAACGACTGACAATTGGAAAAGTGCATACACAGGTTGACGAAACAATGACGGGGACACAATGATCGCTAATAATCTGGTATCCTGTTATCAGCAGCACGTCTCCTGTTTACACTGAGTAATGTGCTGCCGTTAAGAATTTTAATGAATGCATAAAATGTATCGCACCCAATGAAACGGTGCTTTCCTAGTTTGTCTGCCGATTGTGGTCCTGGTTAGATGGGCCAATAATCGTATGTTGAAATGATTCCTATGAGCGCTCGTTCATCGTTTATTGGCTCTACGCCTTAAGTGCGTGTCTGCAGCCTCCGGGAATATTCAGAAACAGTTATCTTTTTTTAAGAGCCAACCTTATAATGCATTTTGTTTCCTTTCATGATTTCAAACCACATGTCCGTGGAGCATGAATCCTGTCCCAATATATTTGTATATTTAAGGTTTGTCATTGACAAAGGTGCCCTGTACTGGAAATATGGACACTTACATGGTTTTCGGGTTTAGGTCCACTGTGTGAAAGATCTGAATGTGCTTTGCTTCTGTGTAAGTTGCTGGTAGACTAATGGTGGTCATCCAAGATCTGACATTGGGTATTAATTCCCTACCTCCTAGTTATGTTAGGCATGACTATCACATGTAAGGTTCTTGCCACCTGTCCGAGAAAAGTTCGAAAAAAAGGACGCAAGCATAAACTGTTTGGCCTGTGACCACAGCAATTTACAGTAAAACAATGTGATTTTCGTCACATGATTAAAACCATGACCCAATGTCTATGGCTGAATAATCCCTTAAAGACTAATGTTTTGTGCTATGGTATACCATCGGTCCGATCTTCTGTAACTTTATACTGTTTCCACATAGAGTGCCAATGAAACAAAACTTCAGAATCTCATTTGGAGACTTTAAAGGGGCTGTCCAAGACTTTATTGAAGGCCTATACTTGATCATCAATGTCTGATTGATAGTGCGTGCTGTAGCTGTTCCTGTGTCAACGGTGACCAGAAATGCTCAGGTGCCGAGCTCTGTTGACGGAGTACTACATATCGGCCACCCATTCAAATCATTAGGGGGCAGATGTGTAGTACGCAGCCGCAGCCACTATTCCCTCCACAGAGCTCTGCAGTGCAGCTCCGCTAATGAGCACCCCAATTGATCAAACATTGATGCCTTATCTTAAAGAGGTGGTCACTACATTGTATAATGCCCCCATCAAATTACACCTTTTAAATACCTGCAGCCGGGGTCACGTGATGCAGACTGAGAAGTCAGCAATAGCGCCACCCACAGGTACATATGGAAGCAGGAGGTATTTACAAAAACATTTATTTAGTTAACATGTGTAAATCGATGGGGTCATTATACAATGTAGTGGACCACCTCTTTAAAGAAAGGCCATCAATGTTAAAGTCCGGGACAACCCCTTTAATTATTAATCGGTATCGGTACAGATCTATTAGACTTTTCAGAACTTCAAAATAGGTCCATCCTTCAAACAGATGCCAAAAAGTACAGTATGCTGCAAACTTTAATGGAAGCATTCCTGTATGAATACAATATTGGAGGAAATAAAGAAAAAAAAACAAAAAGCTTTGGCACTTTTATGTAGGTCTCCAGAATATAGTGGGGAGAGACTTTCTTATTGACTTATATAAGTGAGGTAGAGCAGTAACCCCAAAGAAATTGAAAAATCAGCTGTGGTCCCTATAGGATGGCCCTACACATTGCATTTCCCATCACTTTTTTGAGAATACATTGGGGTGGAAAAATAAGATACAAATAAAGCAGATAATAAGAATTTATAGTCCAGAATTTACTGGTCACTTTTGTATTTCTGTAGGAATTCCAGCTCTGTACGTTGCAGATATCCGGCCCATCAGCGGATTAGCGGGGTCCCGCGTACTTGAATCCTTGCATGTTATCTGGGGGCTAAGAGCCATAGGGTTCTCTCTAAGTGCTTCCGACACTGGTTTTCAGAAAACGTACTGATCCTTTTATATTCGTGCTGCACGGTAGTTACATGTGGGGTCTCAGCGTCACATTACTGGGCTAGTACTAATATGGTAAGAGTCAATGTTGTGTAGTATCCCCCCGCCATCCTTTACGTGTCTGCCTGCTGCATAGCGGACGGCTGCCATCTTGAATGCTCATTGAAGCTGCTATTAGTTTTTTTTGTAAATTGCATGGATAATCTTACCAGAATAATCGTTCTCACTTCTTGACTTGTCTGCTCATTGTGACCAATATCATATTGGTTTTATAGACGAGTTTACAAGCGCTTGTAGTGCTACAATACAAGAACAAAGCTACTAGATGTAATAGGAAGATCATCATAAAATGACCGTCCCTCCCAACTGCAGATTCCAAAATCTTCTGAAGATGCAGCTTATAAGTGAGGTCCGTGATAGTCAGAAGCAGCGTCTTCTTCCCATGATCTGTGCCTGGGGTGGTAGCCCAGCGATGTAGGGGCTGAGCCGCAGTAACAGACATGGGGCCGTGTCTGCGGGGGAAGGTGGGGAATAGAGTTTTCATTTTCTAATCCAGGACAACCCTTTTAAAAGTAGAACTCCCAAAAACAATGAAAGGGAAAGCCTCTTAAAGGGACACTAATCCTCGAAATGAATGAGGGCAAAAAATAGAGCAGCTCTTACTTTTGTCCAGTCTCAACATGATCCTAAAAGAGATGGGGCCAGAGTCATCAAGAGCGGCGCTGTTCACATTGGTCTTGATGAGGAGGTGTGCTGGAGTCAGACAGATGCTCACGGTTCATGAAAAGGTGCATGCTTCTTCCTGAATTGAGAACGCACCGTGGGTCAATAAACAAATATGCAACATGGGAATGAGATTTTGTGGCTATTTATGGTACAAAGAATTAAAAAAAAAAATTCTGCACAAGCGCTGTGTGTGAGCAAACCCCAACGGTGGTGCCGCAGGTCTTTTGGGAGTTCTCCTTGATTGCAAAGGGTTTTGTGTGTTTTTTTTATATATATTATTTATGGTTTATTTATTGATGCCATCATTGCTTATTTTTGTGACGAGTATAATAAAATCATGATCTATTTTTTTATTTTGTGTTGCATATTTTGGCTGTAATTTATATGCAGAAATTGATTTTTGTTTTAAGATATTTTAAAATATGTTGTCAAGCAATATTACCCTAATTGTGACTATATCAGTACAAAGTACGTATGTAAAGTAGTTTATT
Source organism: Phyllobates terribilis (assembly GCF_046119375.1). NCBI lineage: Eukaryota > Metazoa > Chordata > Amphibia > Anura > Dendrobatidae > Phyllobates > Phyllobates terribilis. The sequence continues at coordinate 1,500,809 of NW_027362891.1, forward strand.
CCGTAATGTGCAATTAGAATATTTTTGTAAACTCCCTTGTGTTGTGTGTGTGCTGGTGTGTATAGATTAGATTGGGCCTCTGTCCTTTACGGACATAGCATTAGAGTCATTTATGCTGCACTTATAGAAGATGCTAAAGAATTACACTACAGTTTTTTTAATACAATTTTCTTTTCTTTTTTAAAGCAATACTTTACTCACCCTCTCTGGGTCTAATGCAGAGTGTCAGCTGTTTGTCACATTGACAGCGCTGCAGCCAGTCAGTGAGTTCAGTGACTCTGAGCAAGTAGTGCCGTTAACTCGGGCAAAGCTGCTGATCTCAGTTATTGGTTGCAGCGCTGTCGACGTGAGGCCAAAGGACAGTAACAGACACTGGGAGCAGTGGCAGAGACCCTGTGCTGGACCCAAGGAAGGTGACTAGTGCACAGTTACAAAAAAAAAACAGCTGCACCAACGGGTTAAAGGAAAATCCCTTTAACCCTCAACTGGTGAGGTGGGGGTCGCCACACCCCAGGGAATTTTTGTTCGGCTGCCATTCATTGAAAAATGCTGGTATGAGGATACGTGTCTCACTAGCTTCCATCCATTTGTGGGTGTCAAAAATTTGTTACACTCATATGCAATCAATCGCCAATAAGAAAACGATTAAAACAAACGTGATCTTCGCATTTTCTGTAAAAATAAGAGATTTCTAAACACTGGGGTATAGGAAACCCCACCTCACCAGTTGCGTGACATAAACCCCACCTCACCAGTCGAGGGTTAATGAACCAGATAATCTGGCACAGATCAGCAATGGAATGGGGAATTTTACAAGATCAGAAGCAAGAAACTGAGCAGAAAATTAGGAAATTACCCTGATAACATTTTGAATTAGCATCTTGTTTTTGGGCTCTATATACCAATCCAAGGGAGGTTTGTATACTTTATGACGGACATGTAATAATTCAGAATATTTGATGATTTGGAATTTATTAGATCCCCCAGGTGAATTACCCCAATACTATAAAATGGACATAAATGACACATAAATCTGTGCGGTTACAAAGTAACATTGACGCTCCTCCCCAACTCCCCGTACAGAATGACAAGGCCTCGGGTCAGGGGTGTCTACAGCTTCATAGAAATATATAAAGCAGTCACGTTAGGGTCGGGAAAGTCCGTGCATGGACTGATTACCACGGACGTCTGAATGAGTCTTTATTGACTAATAAAGTCACTATTGATCACAGGGGTTAAAACGGTCAGGATTGGAGTTCATCTCCAATGTTGACCTTTGTGTAATATATACAACTCACACCTCCTGCACATGGAACAGGCATAGATTCTGGGTATGAACAATGGGCGCCCTACACTATCCACCCTAAACATGGGGAAGATGGCAGTAAAGAGTAAAAGACGGTTGTCTGGGACTTGACTCTTTTCATAAGATAGGTCATCAGCGTGTGATTAAAACAGAAATGTAGACATTTTTTGCAAATTTATTTAGAAAACAAAAACTGAAATATCACATGGTCATAAGTATTCAGACCCTTTGCTCAGACACTTATATTTAAGTCACATGCTGTCCATTTCCTTGTGATCCTCCTTGAGATGGTTCTACTCCTTCATTGGAGTCCAGCTGTGTTTAATTAAACTGATAGGACTTGATTTGGAAAGGCACACACCTGTCTATATAAGACCTCAAAGCTC
>NW_027362891.1:1507500-1560000 GCF_046119375.1 Phyllobates terribilis
TTAGAGTCAAGGAATATTTACATGCAAATGATGATATTACTCTCCAAGTGCATATTTTTTTAGGCGAGTTCATAGTAAATGCTTTGCCTTTTTGACATGTGATCAACTAAAGAACAAGAAAGATTTAGGACCTCCCCTATACAGAAACGGAAAATAGTTTGGAGGACTTGCATGTCCTTTTTTATTTATTATGAGAAAATCATAAAAGATCCCGTTTTTTAACCATGCTGTGACTTTCTGCTGAGGGAGAGGGAGAGAGCTGCCCTATTCAGAGTCTGTAATAAGACCTGCTGACAAAAGTGTTGAAGATACAGTCTAATGTGAATTAACAATGAAAAAAAGTTAATTTAACAAATGGCTTGTATTTTTTAATACAAACTTTTTTTGTGTTTACAGCTCCTTTAAAGGGAATCTGTCATCAGGTTTTTGCCACCTAATCTGAGTAATGTGTCACTTACTGGGCTGCTTAGTGTTGTTTTGATAAAATCATTGATTTGTCAGAAGGTAATTATCACTAGATGACTAGTAAGTTCTGTAGGACCCCACCCCCATCACTGATCAGTAGATTTCTGTGTACACTGAGCATGGGCAGAAAGCTGCCAATCAGTGGTGTGGGCGGGGCTATACAGAGCGCAGCATTCAGAGAGCTGCTAGATCTGCAGCAGATAAAACGGTGATTTTCTCAAAATGACAACAAGCAGCTGAAAAAGTGACACATCGCTGGAATCAGGGTATCTGCCCCAATATTGTGCTGCTCTCAGATGGGGCAGCACAATTAATATTATGCCAAATTAATTTCCCGTGAACTATCACATGATCTATCACGGGGATCATGTGACATGTCACGTGATAAATCAGGTGTGTGGAGGGGGCCCTTGCTACTCTTAATCCACCCCTGAGTGAGACTAATACTGTACAACCAAATTGGCTCAGCACAAAAGGTTTCTTCAGATGTGGAGCCAATCGGTGCAAAGCGTGTCTACATGCGGTTAAAACAGATAGTTTTATGTCCTTAAGTAATGATAGAGAATATAAAATTCATGATTTCCTCAATTGTAATTCATCAGGGGAGTCCCTGTGGATTTTCACATTGGATACCACAGGGGTTAAATTCAAGACAGGATCTGATACTGCAGTATTAAGAAATATAATTCTGCATTTATTTCCATGCATGTACACTGGGTACGGAAAGTATTCAGACCCCTTTACATTTTTCACTCTTTGTTTCATTGCAGCCATTTGGTAAATTCTAAAAAGTTCATTTTTTTCTCATTAAAGTCCACTCTGCACCCCATCTTGTCTGAAAGAAAACAGAAATGAAGAAATTTTTGCAAAATTTAATAAAAAAGAAAAACTGAAATATCACACGGGCATAAGTATTCAGACCCTTTGCTCAGTATTGAGTAGAAGCACCCTTTTGGGCTAGTACAGCCATGAGTCTTCTTGGAAATGATGCAACAAGTTTTTCACACCAGCATTTTGGGATCCTCTGCCATTCTTCCTTGCAGATCCTCTCCAGTTCCGTCAGGATGAATGGGAAACGTTGGTGGACAGCCATTTTCAGGTCTCTCCAAAGATGCTCAATTGGGTTTAGGTCAGGGCTCTGGCTGGGCCAGTCAAGAATGGTCACATAGTTGTTCTGAAGCCACTCCTTTGTTATTTTAGCTGTGTGCTTAGGGTCATTGTCTTGTTGGAAGGTGAACCTTTGGCCAAGTCTGAGGTGCAGAGCACTCTGGAAGAGGTTTTCATCCAGGATATCTCTGTACTTGGCCGCATTCATGTTTCCTTCAATTGCAACCAGTCGTCCTGTCCCTGCAGCTGAAAAACACACCCATAGCATGATGCTGCTGTTATGATCTGCTACAAGAACTAAGGAAAGAGAGGAAATCTGTCCATACAATAGGACTAAGCTGATTCCTTACGATGCAGCGGGCAACCTGTTCCTTGCAAACAGACCCGCCTATGTCCGCGGCTAATCTGAACACAGACCTATAGATTAAAGGGAGGGGTCCCTAAAAGAACTAAGGACTGGGACAAAACTGGACACCTCCTGGCAGAAGTAGCAGCAGAAGAAGACAAACAGACAAAAGTACTTAGTGGTCCAAGGACCAAACAAACTAGAGAGATACAGTAGGTACAAAGCACCTGGCTAGATTAAGAGTCAAAGTAACACTGAAGTCCAGCAAAGCCTGAAGGGCGGAGCTGGAATAAATAGGCAGAAGGTCACATGACCACAAAATAGAAAAAACTAACAGGAGGGTTCTAACAACTGCCACCACCATGTTTCACTGTTGGGATTGTATTAGGCAGGTGATGAGCAGTGCCTGGTTTTCTCCACACATACCACTTAGAATTATCACCAAAAAGTTCTATCTTCGTCTCATCAGACCAGAGAATCTTATTTCTCATAGTCTGGGAGTCCTTCATGTGTTTTTGAGCAAACTCTATGCGGGCTTTCATATGAGGAGAGGCTTCCATCTGGCCACTCTGCCATAAAGGCCCAACTGGGGAAGGGCTGCAGTGATAGTTGACTATGTGGAACTTTCTCCCATCTCCCTACTGCATCTCTGGAGCTCAGCCACAGTGATCTTGGGGTTCTTCTTTACCTCTCTCACCAAGGCTCTTCTCCCACGATTGCTCAGTTTGGCTGGACGGCCAGGTCTAGGAAGACTTCTGGTGGTCCCAAACTTCTTCCATTTAAGGATTATGGAGGCCACTGTGCTCTTATGAACCTTGGGTAATGCAGAAATTCTTTTATAACCTTGGCTAGATCTGTGCCTTGCCACAATTCGGTCTCTGAGCTCCTTGGGCAGTTCGTTTGAGCTCATGATTCTCATTTGGTCTGACATGTAGTGTGAGCTGTGGGGTCTTATATAGACAGGTGTGTGCCTTTCCAAATCAAGTCCTATCAGTTTAATTAAACACATTTGGACTCCATTGAAGGAGTAGAACCATCTCAAGGAGGATCACAAGGAAATGGACAGCATGTGACTTAAATATGAGTGTCTGAGCAAAGGATCTGAATACTTATGACCATGTGATATTTCAGTTTTTCTTTTTTAATAAATTTGCAAAAAAATTCTATATTGCTGTTTTTTTCAGTCAAGATGGGGTGCAGAGTGTACTTTAATGAGAAAAAAATGAACTTTTTAGAATTTATCAAATGGCTGCAATGAAACAAAGAGTGAAAAATTTAAAGGAGTCTGAATACTTTCCGTACTCACTGTATGTATCTATATAAACTGCTCCAAAAATAAAGGGAACACTTAAAACAACAGAATATAACTCCAAGTAAATCAAACTTCTGTGAAATCAAACTGTCCACTTAGGAAGCAACACTGATTGACAATCAATTTCACATGCTGATGTGCAAATGGAATAGAGGATAGATGGAAATTATTGGCAATTATCAAGACACCCTCAATAAAGGAGTGGTTCTGCAGGTGGGGACCACAGACCACATCTCAGTACCAATGCTTTCTGGCTGATGTTTTGGTCACTTTTGAATGTTGGTTGTGCTTTCACACTCGTGGTAGCATGAGACAGACTCTACAACCCACAGAAGTTGCTCAGATAGTGCAGCTCATCCAGGATGGCACATCAATGCGAGCTGTGGCAAGAAGGTTGGCTGTGTCCAGAGGCTGGAGGCGCTACCAGGAGACAGGCCAGTACACCAGGAGATGTGGAGGGGGCCGTAGGAGGGCAACAACCCAGCAGCAGGACCGCTACCTCCGCCTTTGTGAAAGGAGGAACAGGAGGAGCACTGCCAGAGCCCTGCAAAATGACCTCCAGCAGGCCACAAATGTGCATGTGTCTGCACAAACGGTTAGATACTAACTCCATGAGGGTGGTATGAGGGCCCGACGTCCACAGATAGGGGTTGTGCTCACAGCCCAACACCATGCAGGACGCTTGGCATTTGCCACAGAACACCAGGATTGGCAAAGTTGCCACTCGCGCCCTGTGCTCTTCGTAGATGAAAGCAGGTTCACACTGAGCACATGTGACAGACGTGACAGAGTCTGGAGACGCCGTGGAGAGTGACATCCTTCAGCATGACCGGTTTGGCAGTGGGTGAGTAATGGTGTGGGGTGGCATTTCTTTGGAGAGCCGCACAGCCCTCCATGTGCTCGCCAGAGGTAGCCTGACTTCCATTAGGTACCGAGATGAGATCCTCAGACCCCTTGTGAGACCATATGCTGGTGCGGTTGGCCCTGGGTTCCTCATAATGCTGGACAATGGCAGACCTCATGTGGCTGGAGTGTGTCAGCAGTTCCTGCAAGATGGAGGCATTGAAGCTATGGACTGGCCCGCCCGTTCCCCAGACCTGAATCCGATTGAGCACATCTGGGACATCATGTCTCGCTCCATCCGCCAACGTCACGTTGCACCACAGACTGTCCAGGAGTTGGCAGATGCTTTAGTTCAGGTCTGGGAGGAGATCCCACAGGAGACCATCCGCAACCTCATCAGGAGCATGCCCAGGCGTTGTAGGGAGGTCATACAGGCACGTGGATATATATATATATATATATATATATATATATATATATATATGCCTTTTTGTCATTCTAGTAGTAGGGCCATAATTAAGACATGATTTGTTGAAACGTGTAGGTCTGTAAGCTATGATAGTTGCACATTTGCTGTATTCTTTGTGGAGCAGTGTTTTATATGGCTAATAAAAGCTAAGTTTTAATATTTTTTCTACTAAACAAACCTTTACGCTGGATCATTTGCACTTTTCCCTTGTCTGACTGCACTTACGTTTTGCCCTGGTACCACTTATCTGCATCTCCAGAAGTTTCCCATTTCTCTATTATACTCTTCAAATTACATTTTGAGACTTTCTCCTCCTGCTGTTGCACATATTTTTTTCCCTTCATCTGCACAGGTATCATTAATCTATCAACTATAATGGCCGTACCAGGTCCTGCAGGTCCTGTATCCCGTACACATGACGTGGGCAGTGCACGGCATGCCGCTAGTTTTTATTCTGAGTGCTCTTATATACGGTGGTAGTTTTACACAATGTTGAGCCTGTGATTTGCAGAGTGAAATGTCTGACTGCTAGAACAGAAGTATACGGCAGATTCTACAGCATGGATACATAAAGGACGTCCTGGGGGAATATACCTCCCTCCAACACTCGTCCAGTCCCTGCCTCACACTAGAGACATTTATAATAACTCCAGGACTATGGAGCTGGTCATTTTCTCATAATCTGTGGCCATTATTAGTGATCTCACATTGTACGGTAATATCACCCTGGAGGTTGTGATGTATTTAGTGTAATAGCGCCATCTAGAATATACAGTATATATCAGGCGATACCATGCTTACTATAGTTAGTCGTCTTCTGTGCCCTCTATAGCTATCTATTATACTTTATATTTCTTTATAATAATTTATAATAAATTACTCGATAGTTTTACAGCTTTATGATGTTTATTAATCTGCTGAAATGATAAAAGAAAGTCGAACCTTACAGTGGACACAGGTGGAAGTGTCCTCCATGATGGTGTAGGCTGAGGTGGAGCAAGTATTTAGTCAGTGGGGGATCAAGATGACGAGTATTCCCCAGGGTTCCCTGTTATCAGGGAGGGACCCGGTGTATGCAATCAAAAGATCTTATCCTCTGACCGGCTTTGTGCCATCAACAGGTAATGATCCTCTGTCCGGCTGTGTGCCATCAACAGGTAATGACCATCCGGCAGTCCGACATCAACTGGTCATCACCCTCCAGCTGTGTGCCATCAACAGGTAATGACCATCCGGCAGTGCGCCATCAACAGGTAATGACCCTCTGGCTATGGCCATCAATAGGTCATCACCCTCCGGCTGTGTGCCATCAACAGGTAATGACCATCCGTCTGTGTGCCATCAACAGGTAATTATCCTCTGTCCGGCTGTGTGCCATCAACAGGTAATGACCCTCTGGCTATGGCCATCAATAGGTCATCATCCTCCAGCTGTGTGCCATCAACAGGTAATGACCCTCTGGCTATGGTCATCAATAGGTCATCACCCTCCGGCTGTGTGCCATCAACAGGTAATGACCCTCTGGCTATGGCCATCAATAGATCATCACCCTCCGGCTGTGTGCCATCAACAGGTAATGACCCTCTGGCTATGGCCATCAATAGATCATCACCCTCCGGCTGTGTGCCATCAACAGGTAATGACCCTCTGGCTATGGCCATCAATAGATCATCACCCTCCGGCTGTGTGCCATCAAATGTTTTTATCTTCTGTCCAGTTTTGTGCCATCAAGAGGTAATGACCCTCCAGCTGTGGGCCATCAACAGGTCATCACCCTTCGGCATTTAGGCTTCTTGTCTTCTGTAAGATGCGATTCTTGAGTCTCCTGATGCTAAAAAATATTTAAAAAATCACCGATTAAACTAATAATCTATCTTGTACATAAGCATCACAATTTATAATCTATCTAGTGCATAAGTATGACAATTTAGCTCACAGAACATACACTATGGTAAAACATTAGACCCTACAAGCAGAAATTTGCTAAACTAACATAAATATAACTGACAAATCAGTAGAAAAATCGCTACCAATGGCACAGCTCTCTTCACATCAACCTGTAACCATAGTAGATAAGAAATAGAGGACAATGCTCATAGTCAGTTATCAACAATTCGGCATGGGGCATCCCACCAGAGACATTATAATATCTAGTAATAATAATAATAATAATAATAATAGTTTATTTTTATAGCGCCAACATATTCCGCAGCACTTTAATCTAGTAGATTATAGATGGCAATAGAATTTACCAACAAGCACATAGTACGCCAAACTCAAGTACATAGTATGCCAAACCTCGACACGTTTTCCTAAAATAGGTTCATCAGAAGCACATACTAGACAGTGATACTTAGCAAAGCGTTCATAGATATATGCGCCATATGATAAGGTGCTAAAGTGCAAGTGTGTGACAAAATATCCATGCGATTTCAGGTGCAATGCTGCATTGTATGTAGTAAGATGGTGCCCATCAGACAGCATGTATAGGACTAACCTGTGATGAAAACACGAGCAATGGGAAAGTTCAAGCAGTTGCCTTCTCAATCTTCCTCGCCTCTAAGACATCTAAGGAAACATCTTCTCCTCTTGATTTTGGGTTGAGGTGTTGTAGGCATTTCAGGCTCTGGCATTCTAGGTTCTGACATACTAGGTTCTGACATGGTAGGTTCTGGTGTTCTAGGTTCTGGTGCTCTTGGCTCTGGAATTCTGGGTTGTTGGCTTCTCTGAAAAATCAGTAACCTCTCTTTAAGCTCCGTTGAACTTCGAGCTCTTCTTCCTATATTGTTGTGAGGGATCATTCTGACCCAGACAATATCACTGAACGCCACTTTATAGTTGCAACTAGGAACCTTTTTCGCATCCTGCGGTGCAGGAGCCATGGATGGAGTAGAACATTTGCCATTGGGCAGGACAGGTGTTCTCCTGGAGTCTTGCTTCTGAATCTGAGGGATGCAAATCGGCTCCTTACAAGCACTTTGTTCCTTCAGAATGGTTTTGTTCTCAGGAGTTTTCTGATTGTTTCACCAGGTTCAGACATTGCCCACTTGCTCAGGACAAGACTTAAGGCCAAATACTCTAGTATTGTCAGTAGTGTCATCACCGCAACAAAAACTGCGTCACGGAAGAGCCAAAGAGGAAGATTGATGGAAGCTTGATAGGTGCTTCTTCTGAGATCCACGGGTAGTGGGTCATCCTATAATAAAGAAAAAAAACATAATAAAGTCCTGTATATTTATACCCAATCCAGTCAAACAGAGAGCCCTTGTTATTATACAGTGATGGATACATTATCAAGCAACTTTCAGAAATATCCCATTGAGAAGATCAGGAAGAAGTTTGGGATTCACCTCCAGGGTCCATGGAATATTATTTACAGTTGGACTTTCATATGACGGACGGTCACGTGTCCAGTATGAGAAGTCCTGCAAGAGGCGATATTCTCATTAGCTGATCCTTGTGACCTCCATATTGATGAGAACATACTCGCCCTCAGTGTACTGTAATGTGGGGGGTAGAGCAACGTAAAGCACAGAAATGATAGGATGATACTCATCATCTCCAGAGGTCTCTCAGCACCAAGGTATGGTCAATGAGATACAAGCTGCAGATGGGCCGAGGCTTCTAATATACCCAGGGGTGACATCACAAAGCCCTCTGTGACATCATTGCACAGTTCTATCCATCATGTCACTGATACTTTGGACCTAACTAAATGTCTAAAAGAGAACCCTTCCACATGATTTCCAATCACGGAGCAGCTTCAGTTTTTCAAGAAAAGTTTAAAAAATATAATCTGTGCTGTGATTGGTCACAATGGCACATGAAGCAGAACGTCTTTAGATCTTTTAAAGGGAAAGTGTCAGCAATTTTTTTACAATTGTAAAATTGTAAAGTATTTATATTTATATATAAATACACATATATATTTAAAAAGGTTTTAATGGTATAAAATCTGAAAAAAATATTTTAACTCTTTTGATGTTTTCATCTTGTAAACACTAGGGGGAGCAGCTGCTGATATTTCCATGAAAACAGAATACAGCTAGCTCGCATTACGACTGCAGTAAAAGTGGGCGGGATCTGCTCACATGGGTGTGATGTCACTCCTCCCCTTCTGGGCGTTTGCAAAAAGGTAAATGAGACTGTAGTTTAGGATCACAGTGCGGAGCGATCACTGGTGACTGCAAAGTGATATATAAGGGACAACACCAAAGTCATTAATCACTACAAGGACAAGGCAGGAATGTGGGAGTCAGAGGGGTCACCCCACACTTATATCCCCTCTGACTGTCACTTCCTAAGCTCCTTTCCCTGCCATAACCTCTTATTCCCGCAGGTAAATTCTTACAGGACCCCCCTCCCCATCCCCTTCCCCTGCCGCAGCTGATTCTAAACGTCCTCCATATGTAATAATAGACAGGTACTCACCGGCAGCCTATGGTAATTCACAGGGTAGAACAGGGTACAGCACAGAAACAATATGGCGATCCTCATTGTCTCCAGGGGGTATCTCAGCACCAAGATATGGCCAATGAGATATGAGCTCCAGGTGGATGGAGCCCCCTTATATACCCCAAGGGTGACATCACAACGCCCTCTGTGACATCATCACCCACAACATTCCGTCACATGACATCACCCAGCACCAGCATCATGTGACCCAGCATAAATAGAAAGTCCTTGTTGGCTATAGCAACTATTCAAAACTAAGTTTAAACTTTTCCAACAGCTAAAGGCGGCTCTGTGATGGCAGTTTCTTCTTGTGGACGGTTGTGATAAATCTGCAGAACATCTACATAACGCGACATGTAGAAAATCCTGTCTTTTCCCCTCTGTTCTTCCTCTGGTGCTACAGAGACGGATAGAAGGAGCTTTTCCAGACCTTACAGTGCACAATATGGGACCTAATCACTGATATCCCAGATCTGCTCAGTACAAGCATACCGCCAACCTATGAGGACTAGAAAGAGGGCGAAACCATGCGGCACGCGTAGTCTGGCCACGCCCCTATCCACACCCCAAGCCACGCCCTTTTTATGCCTTGGCAGGAGGAGATGTCTGTACAAAGCGCAAGTTATCAAAAGGCTGAAGGAACACTTTATCAACATGAATGAAGGTTTTGAAGGGCATCCACTGTCCCGGCACTACCGGAAGTTCCACAACCAATCTTATAAGGACACTAAGTTTTGTGGGATCCGATTAGTCCCCAGAAAATGGAGGGGAGGTGATTACCTGAGATTAATGTCGCGGATGGAATCCAAATGGATCTTCACATTAAATAGCTTGGCTCTGAAGGGCCTTAATCACGAGAGTCAGCTGTATGCCTTCAACTCGCAGCGGTATATACTGTATGTATTTTTTATCCCAGTACCAATTGAACATTTACATTGCACTTTTATGAACCTCCTTATATTTTATCAATATAATATGTCTTTTGGATATATTCCTTTGAATCCACCTATTTTATATATGTATTTGTTTCTATACATTGATACCCCTATTGGAGATACTATATAATGTTTTTATTTTTCTCCTTCATTTTTTCCTTTTTATCTCTGGATGGTACTAAGTGCCGAATTTATACTATCCTGGTAATATACACTGATTAACAGACTGTTTTTTATAGCCATCAGAAATATAAGTATATAATTTTTATTCATTTTTAACTAATTGTGAAAGTTTGAACAAAGTCTTTTTTATTATTATTTTTTTCACACACAGTCTATTCTTATTGGAATTCTATCTTAGTTCTATTGCACCTCCATATGTCCTTTTGCACCGTCTTGTTAGTATTGGATCTTCCTCCATTTCTTTGGTTGTATTATCTTTGTGGGGGGCGTTTGGACTTTATTAGGTTACCAGTTTGACTACCAGCGAGAAGCTGACGAAGAGGAACTGTGAGTCCTCGAAACGCGTAGTTTTTTTTGGCCTATACAGGACATCGAAGGAGAAGGAGAGAGTCAAGGCACAGGGATAAGCCCTCCTGATATCCAGAAGATATATATAACCATATCATATTATTGATACAAAATATAAATGCACAGAGTCAATAAAATCATTTAAAAACACCAAACCCCATCCTTACTTTGCAGGATACCTATTCCAAAGGTGTATCTAGGTTTTCTGGCACCCGGTGCAGCAGGGGCTGGCTGGCACATTTTAGCCTGGGGGGCAAGCACACAGCAGTGGCCCATGAGTAGCGGCCCATCCTTAACATGTTTATTACCAGATGCATCATAAGCCTATATTCACACGACCGTATTGTCTAAGTGCTGCCCGTGAAAAAACCTGACAGCACTTGGACCAGTTCAGATGAGTGTTTGTAGTGGTCAGACATAGTACATATTATTCTTATGTATTACTTAATGTTGAGCGATACCTTCCGATATCGGGAAATATCGGATCGGATTGGATCGGACCGATACCCAAAAAGTATCGGATATCGCCGATTCCGATACCGGAAACCAATGCAAGTCAATGGGACGCTAATATCGGAATGCCATCCCAGCGTGAGAGAATTCTCCTGATTGTTTAAAAGCCGGCAGGCGGTAAAAAGCCGCCGGCTTTTAAACAATCACACAGCCCCATACTGCTTCCCCGCAGCCTCCCACCCCGATCCTGCGCTCCCCCCGCCACCTCACATCCCGATCGTAAGTTAGGACCGGGCGGGGAGCGCAGCACCAAGGAGCAGGGAGCGAAGGACCCAGGCGGGGAAGCCGGCAGGGAAAAGACTTCACCGCCGGCTTTCCCGTTTTGTGCTGCGCTCTCCCGCCGGTTATTTCAAATGAACAGCTGAGGTATCAGGTGATGCTGATCAGCTGTTCATTTGAAGTAGCTGCGGTGCCCTCAGAGGGTTCATGTGAGTTCATGCTTCACTGCATGAACTCACATGAACTTTCCCACGGCCGCACAGGTCAGCCTCACCTCCCAGACCATCAGACCCATCATGATTGGAGTGTGCGCGGGTGTCTGTGCGATGTGTGCGGGTGTGTGCGCGATGTCTGCGGGTGTCTGCGTGCAGGCAGACATAGGCCGATGTGACACTACTACTCACATCGGCCTTTGTCTGTCCCCCGTCCACTCGTGCCAGCAGGATCAGCTCGATGGGAGCAGTAGTTCCCATCAGCCTGATCCTGCTATTTAAACTGCCCCATATGTTATTTTTGCCCCTATACATCTTTTATGTTTTTAGGCCCCCCATATATTTTTTTTGTTTTTGGTCCCCAATAAATTTTAAATACATTTTTCATTGGTGGCCAGTGGTTACCTAAAATAAATTAGTTCATACATTACCTGATCGCCACCTAAAATAAAGTAAAAAATAAAAAACTACACCTATACTCACCTAGACACCGGTTTATGCAATGATGGGGCTGCTTTACGGCCCCGTCATTCTAGCGGCGGCAGTGGTTTAGAGCGGTCACATTTTGTGTGGCTGCTCTAAACTGGAGATCTTCGTGGGACACTCGTGGACTACTACGGAGGGGTAAGGATAAGGTTGTGGTTTATTATTTTATATTTTATTACAGGAGATCGATGGCTTCGGGGAATTAGGTGTCTAGGTGACTATAGGTGTAGTTTTTTATTTTTTACTTTATTTTAGGTGGCGATCGGCGGGGACAGGTAATGTATGAACTAATTTATTTTAGGTAACCACTGGCCACCAATGAAAAATGTATTTAAAATTTATTGGGGACCAAAAACAAAAAAAATATATGGGGGGCCTAAAAACATAAAAGATGTATAGGGGCAAAAATAACATATGGGGCAGCTAAAATAGCTACTGCTCCCATCGAGCTGATCCTGCTGGCACAAGTGGACGGGGGACAGACATAGGCCGATGGGAGTAGTAGTGTCACATTAGCCTATGTCTGCCTGCACGCAGACACCCGCAGACATCGCGCACACACCCGCACACATCGCACAGACACCTGCGCACACACCAATCATGATGGGTCTGATGGTCTGGGAGGTGAGGCTGACCTGTGCGGCCGTGGGAAAGTTCATGTGAGTTCATGCAGTGAAGCATGAACTCACATGAACCCTCTGAGGGCACCGCGGCTACTTCAAATGAACAGCTGATCAGCATCACCTGATACCTCAGCTGTTCATTTGAAATAACCGGCGGGAGAGCGCAGCACAGAACGGGAAAGCCGGCGGTGTAGTCTTTTCACTGCCGGCTTCCCCGCCCGGGTCCTTCGCTCCCTGCTCCTTGGTGCTGCGCTCCCCGCCCGGTCCTAACTTACGATCGGGATGGGAGGTGGCGGGGGGAGCGCAGGATCGGGGTGGGAGGCTGCGGGGAAGCAGTATGGGGCTGTGTGATTGTTTAAAAGCCGGCGGCTTTTTACCGCCCGCCGGCTTTTAAACAATCAGGAGAATTCTCTCACGCTGGGATGGCTTTCCGATATTAGTGTCCCATTGACTTGCATTGGTTTCCGGTATCGGAATCGGCGATATCCGATACTTTTGGGTATCGGTCCTATCCAATCTGATACGATATTTCCCGATATCGGAAGGTATCGCTCAACACTACTCCTGACCCCACACATAAACTTCAGCTCATCCAGCACCATGACAACCAGCACAGCAGAGTCCTGCATCTGACGCGCCCCTGGGCCTGCTGTGTCGCGCAGCGTCTCGCGCACGGGGCTTACCCGGAACCGGATCAGATGAGGGTTGTAGTCTCCGAGTGGCGGGGACCCGGTCCGTGCCCAGGGAGTCAACTCAGTGTGTGGCAGTCTTGATAGATGTTATTTGAGTGTCGACTACGCCACCCGTTGATTTGCAGCTATGGAGCTGCCGCTGCAGGGCAGACCGCTGAGGCCGGTGTAGAATTGTGCAGCGTGATAGTATAACCCCCAACGGGAGGGGTATGGCCTCAGGGCAGCCGACGTGGAAAATGGGGGTAGCAGGAACCACTCAGAGACGGTGCGGTGTAATTCAGGGTCTTTACTGGTAACAACGATAGACCCTCCCGGAGTACTTGCTAGCGAACGGGGCCTGGTCAGTCCTTGAGCAGATGGGATCTCCCCTGGCCAGGCGGAGTTGTAGGCCTCCCAAACTGACTGTACTCTTCTGGCTACCTTGCTAGAAGCGGATATAAGTAGCCCACGTCCCTGAGTGTACCGTGTGGTGCTCACCCGTATGGCCGGTGACTCGGGGCCTTCTAATGGCTTCCGCTCCACGATGGCGGTGCTGGTCCCACACGTGTGACCGTGCCTTCGGGTTTCTGGGCCTGAGGACCTGAAATCCCCTGCCGGTCGGCTTCTGCTGCTGGGTAAGAGTTAGTCCCCACAGCCTCGGACGCCGGGTCCGGTAAGAAAGCTTCTCAGTCAGGGCGAGCTCTGCAGCTGCCAGCCCCTGACTCGTATTAGTATTGCTCCCACTGAGCTTCTGCTGTTTCTTCATATGACTGTTTCTTGTCTCTACTCTCCTTGACTCCAGGCTCAGGCCCCTGGACAGGGCCTGCCTGTGGAGCAGAGCCCATAGAGCAGCTCTGCTCCCTGTCTTCTCCTCTCAGAACTCCCTACCCTGCCTCAGCCCCAGGTTTATATAGGGGAAGTCCTTCCCCTCCCAAGACTGGGCAGGAGGTGTGGCATGCACAGGATCCCTGACCAAAGGACCTCCCACCTGCTCTCAGACATAATATCTCTATCACTGTGGCAACCAGACCCCTGGGGTGTCACATTCCCCCCTAGTGAAATTTAGTACTCCGGGACTAAACATATTTTAGAAAAACATAACAAGATATAACAACAATAATAATACAATAAGAAAAACACATAAAGATGGTTACGGCATGTCCGTAACCAGGTGCAGTCTTTGAAGAAAAGCAAGGTGTCCATTTCACCAAAACAGGGAGACGTAACCAGGTAGGGGTTTGTCCTGCCCCAAGTCCTTAACAGTCTTTAGTCCGTCCTGGGTTACGCTCCAACTATGTACAAAGGATTCCCGGTAAATCCACCAAGGACTCCTACAAATAACTAGAAACACAAAATTATACACAAGCAACAATACACAGGTAAACATAAATAAAACAATTTATACACTTCAAATCCTCCAACGTGCGGGTAACTGGCCTCTAGTGGCCCTAGTGGACCTACGGAGCTGACTGTCTAGCCCTGAACTACAGGGTGTAGGAGCTGTCAAGGGTAAACTGGGCAGCTGTCTACCGGCTCTTTGGCTCACTAGGGATATGGCAGGCTCACTGCAAGCAGAGGGTTGATCCTCCTGGTCTGCGGGTGTGGGGTCTTCTGCCTCCTGGACCGGCTGTTCTTCCAGCTCTACCTGTTGCTCCGTAGGTGCTTGGGATGCTGGTTGGAGGAAGGTGAGTACGGGTACCACAACTGCACCATTGACTTGAGTCCAAGACCGAGGGAAGTCCCCGAGCACAGTACTAACCATATCTTCCCTTTCCTCTACGGGTCGATGGTCTTCTTGTTCCTCTTCAGGGTTCCTCAGTTGTTCGGGACACTTCTTCAGGTGGTCCCGGGATACAATGGCTGTAGTTTCCCCTCCGTCTTTACTGATGGTACAAACCTTCGGGTTCTCGTGGCTTGAGGGCAGTATGGTGTACGGGTCCTTCTCCCACTGGTCGTCCAACTTGTGGAGCCGTCTCTTCCTCTTCAAGACCTGCTCTCCGGGTACCAGGGGAACAGTGGGAGCATACTGGTTGTAAGTTTTCTCTTGTCTTTCCCTAGCCTGACAGAGACTTCGCTCCACGCTCTCCTGTACTCTCCGGTACTGCTGCTGCCTCTCTGTGTCCCAGACTGCTTCTGGTGAAGTGTCCTCGGGTGTCAGGACTCCCATTTCCAGGTCAACAGGTAACTTACCAGGTCTTGCCCTCATTAGGTAAGCCGGGGTACAGTTGGTGGAACCTACCGGGATGTGGTTGTATAGGTCCACCAGATCGGGCAGCTTCTCAGGCCACAGACTGCGTTCTTCCAGGGGCAACGTTTTCAGAAGATCCATTACCACCTGGTTCATTTTCTCACAAAGTCCATTAGTTTGCGGATGATAGGGTGTCGTCCTTATCTTCCGGCAGCCATACAGAGTGCAGAATTCTTGGAAGACCTCCGCTTCAAAGGCAGGTCCCTGGTCTGTCAACACTTGGTCCGGGTACCCGTGTGGACGGCAGAAATGCTGCTGGAAGGCTCTCGCTGCTGTTCGAGCTGTTAAGTCCTTGACGGGGACGACAACCAAGAACCGGGAGTAGTGATCCACGATGGTTAGTGCGTAGACGTAGCCACTTCTGCTTGGGGTCAGTTTTACATGATCCAAGGCTACCAGTTCCAACGGCTGCCGGGTGACGATGGACTGCAGGGGAGTCTTCTGGCTGGCACGATCCTTCCTTCTTAGGTTGCACGGGCCACAGTCTCTGCACCACTTCTCAATGGTTCCCCTCATGCCTACCCAGTGGAATCGCTCGCGCAGCAGGAACTCCAGCTTCTTCCACCCGAAGTGTCCAGCTCCGTCGTGGTATGCCTCCATCACCATGGCTGCGTCTCTTCGTGGCACCACTACTTGCCAGAGTAGTTCATGCGTCCGGGAGTTAACCATTCTGCGGCACAACTTCCCCTTGTAAAGGAACAGTCGACTCCTCTCTGCCCATAGTTGTTTGGCTTCCTCCGGAGCGTCTGGTTCAAGGCAAGCCTCCGGGCGAGTCAGCATCTCCTTCACCAGTCGGACGGCAGGGTCGCTGTCTTGCGTTTCCGCCAGTTGTAGTGAGGTAAGGGGTTCAACGTAGCAGCCTGCTTACTCCTTACCCGGTGGGAGTACTGGATAGTCCCATGACGGTGGAACGCAGGGAGTTCAACTTCTTCCAGTCCCTCCGGATCTTCTCCTTCGTCCGGCAGGTTGGGCATCCTGGACAGGGCGTCCGCGTTGGTATTGGAGCGTCCGGCCCGGTATTTGATTGTGAACTCGTAGTTGGACAGACGGGCCATCCACCTCTGCTCCAGGGCACCGAGTCTTGCCATGTCCAGGTGTGTCAACGGGTTGTTATCCGTGTACACGGTGAACCGGGAAGAAGCGAGGTAATGCTTAAAGCGCTCGGTGACTGCCCATACTACGGCCAGGAACTCTAGCTTAAATGAGCTGTAATTCTCGGGGTTCCTTTCGGTGGGTCGCAGTTTTCGGCTGGCGTAGGCGATTACTCGTTCCTTCCCCTGCTGGATCTGGGACAGTACGGCTCCTAGCCCGATGTTACTGGCGTCGGTGTAGAGGATAAAGGGCTGGCTATAATCCGGGTACGCCAGGATTTCGTCCCCCGTGAGGGCCATCTTCAGCTGGCGGAAGGACTCTTCTTCCAGCTCCTCCCATTTGAAGGGCGGCTTCTGGTTCTTGGCCTTCCGGGACTGGCCTATCAGGAGGTCCTGCATAGGTGCTGCCTTTTTGGTGAAACCGGGAATAAACCTTCGGTAGTAGCCTACCAACCCGAGGAACTGCCGCACTTCTTTTACGCTGGAGGGGCTTGGCCATTCCTTAATTGCGGTGATCTTATCAGGGTCGGGAGCCACTCCGTCAGCGCTCACCACGTGTCCCAGGTACT
Organism: Phyllobates terribilis; assembly: GCF_046119375.1. NCBI lineage: Eukaryota > Metazoa > Chordata > Amphibia > Anura > Dendrobatidae > Phyllobates > Phyllobates terribilis. The sequence continues at coordinate 1,524,596 of NW_027362891.1, forward strand.
GCACCTTTGGTTTCAGGAGGTGACACTTGGAGGGTTTCACCTTTAGGCCGTAACTTGCCAGAGCTTCGAACACTTCCGCCAGGTGTTTCAGGTGGTCCTCATACGTCTTGGAATATACGATGACATCGTCCAGGTACAACAGGACCGTCTCGAAGTTTCTGTGGCCCAGACAACACTCCATTAGTCGTTGGAAGGTTCCCGGTGCGTTGCAGAGTCCGAACGGCATGCAGGTGAACTCGCTAAGTCCCATCGGGGTGGTGAATGCGGTCTTCTCCCGGTCCGCCTCTGCTACAGGAACCTGCCAGTACCCGCTAGTGAGATCCAAGGTAGAGAAGAAGTTAGCAGATCTTAAAGCAGCCAATGACTCCTCTATCCTTGGTAAGGGGTACGCATCCTTGTGTGTGATACGATTGATTTTCCGGTAATCTACACACATCCTCATGGTGTTGTCTTTCTTTTTGACTAAAACTAGTGGGGCTGCCCAGGGGCTACAGCTATCCCGGATTACCCCAGCCTCCTTCATGTCTCTAAGCATCCCCTTGGCGTGTTGGTAATGTGCAGGGGGTACGGGTCGATACCTCTCTTTTATGGGAGGATGATCTCCCGTGGGGATGCGGTGTTCTACCCCCTTGACTCTCCCGAAGTCTAACGGGTGTTTACTAAACACTCTCACGTACTCTTGAACCACCCGATAGACTCCCTGTTTCTGATGTGAGGGAGTGGAGTCAGTACCCAAATGTAGTTGCTGACACCAGTCCTCCTTTGTTTTCTTAGAGCCGTTACCTTCCTCCAGGTGAGATGGAGGCAAGGGTTCCACAGATTGTATAGCATTTTGGTTAATGGTATATAATTTGGCTAGCGTGGCATACCGGGGCAGGTACACTTCCCTCTCCCCGATATTGATTATGCGAACGGGCACCCTCCCATGGCGTACATTGACCACCCCCCGTGCTGTCAAAATGGTGGGCCTACTGTCTGAGTAAACTGGTTCTACCATTGCCTGGTAATCTCTACCTCTCAGACCAATAGCTGCCCGGCACCAAATCATCATTTCACTTTTTGGGGGCATGGCAATAGGAAAAGGGTCACACATTCTTACGCTACCAATCTCACCGCCGGAGAGTTCCACCTGTTGCCGTCGCATCAGTGCCCGGATCTCTTTCTGGAGCACCCGCTGCTCGCCGGAGCTGGCGTTCTTGGCAACCTGCTGTAAAAGGAAAATCACCTCTGCAAGACAATTTTCAATTACATTAGTTCCTAGAGTTATTTTTGGGTGACTCTCATGTTTGTCAATATCTACAATGATCAGTCCCTGTGCTGCCAGTTCGACTCTACCGATTTTGATGGTCACCTCTTTAAATCCGATCTGTGGCACGGGCTGGCCATTGCTGGCGATGATACTCAAGTCGTCGTCAGGGTAGCGGGTAATATCCGAGTCATTCCAGTACTGCTTAAAGAGCACGTACGGGATGGTGGTGACCTGTGACCCGGTGTCCAGTAGGGCACTCATGGGAATGCCATCCAGTACCACAGGCAAGACTGGACGTCCTCCCACATATCTGTCGCGCCAGTTCGATGGGCCTGGTGATCTTTTTCCTGGGGGTTGGCCCTCTACCCCAGGTTGTGCCCGTTTAAAGAACAGTACCTTGCCATATGTCCAGGTTGATTGCAGCGGCGGCAGATGGGTCGTCCGTCCTCGCTGTATCGGTCACTGGGTCTTCCTCTGGCCGGTGGGGTCCTCCTTGGTCGACGCCACGGGATGTCCTCCGGTCCGGATGCCAGCTGGATCTTCCCTGGGGTGGAAGCCTGTAAAGACTGCACAGTTCGGGTTAGCGCAGCAACGCTCTTAGCTAGCTCTTGGACCTGATGGTGTAGGTCTGGAGCCGGGTCATTGTCCAAAGCCTGCGCATCAGCTCCCACAGGCCCTGCCGACAAGGGCGCCGCCTCCTGGTGGTAAGTGATAGCAGGGCGCTTGTGGGTCACAACGCCACCCGGTGCCGGTTCTCGGAGCACCCGGATGGCTCTGTCCTTGAACTGTGCAAAGCCCAGATGGGGATCCTGTAAGGCCATTGCCCGCAACTGGGTTCGGTGGGTATTACAATACAGTCCCTCTATAAACTGTTCGGTCAACAGCCTGTCCTCGTTTCCCACTCCATCAGGGTCGGTCTGCTTAATGGCCCTCAGGGCCTCTTGTAGGTTTAGTGCATAGTCCCTTATACTCTCATGCGTTCGCTGCTTGCACCCGTAGAATCTAAGCTTAATCTCGGCTGAGGTGCGGGTATCAAAGGTGTCCTTCAGCCGGGTTAGTATCCCTGCGACAGTCTTCCTCCCAGGTGGCCAGGATTTTACTTCCCTTTTGGCTGCCCCGGTTAGTTGGGCCACCAGGATGCTCACTTTTTGCTCTTCTGTGAGGGGGTACACCTGGAAGAGGCTATCCAGCTTTTCTCTAAAGTCATGCAGGGTATGTGACTCCCCTGAGTACTGGGGTAGCCAAGCTGCTCCCGGGATATAGGGCATGGTGAAGGGCATAACTGCCGCAGCGGTAGCGCTGGCGGGGGTTGAGGCAGTGAAGCTCTCCTCCGTATCCGACATCTTCCTCCCCCCTAGTGGACCGTGGCCTACCTTGCGATGATCCTGTTCCGTAGGCCGCGGCTCCGCAGTGGATCGTCAGGGTTGAGGACCTTCCGTCGCGCTCCTGCGACGTCGGCGTCTGCTGGGCTCCTTCCAGGACCTTACGCAACGTCCGGACGTGAGGCGGGGCTTCAGTTCTCGCGCGCTTTCGGAGTCCACGCCCCTCTTCTTCCCGCGCGGCGTCCTCAAGATGGCGTCCAATGGCGGGAAAACTCCACGGATGGCGGGAAGAAGGCAGAAGATGGCGCCGGATGGCGGGAAACTTCACCGATGGCGGGAAGAAGGCTGAAGATGGCGCCGGATGGCGGGAATCTTCACCACAGGTAAGTTTGAAAAGTCTCTTTTTCAGGCACGCAGTACCCGGTGGTTGCGGGCACGAAATCCTGCCGACTACGTCAAAGTTGACGCGCCCCTGGGCCTGTGTCGCGCTGTGTTGCGCACGCGGGAGCTTACCCGGAGCCGGATCTCTTGAGGGTTGTAGTCTCGTGGCGGTGACCCGGTCCATGCCCAGGGAGTCAAACTGAGCGGCGATGTAACAGCGGTAGATGCAGGAACCACTCAGAGACGGTGCGGTGTAATTCAGGGTCTTTACTGGTAACAACGATAGACCCTCCCGGAGTACTTGCTAGCGAACGGGGCCTGGTCAGTCCTTGAGCAGATGGGATCTCCCCTGGCCAGGCGGAGTTGTAGGCCTCCCAAACTGACTGTACTCTTCTGGCTACCTTGCTAGAAGCGGATATAAGTAGCCCACGTCCCTGAGTGTAACGTGTGGTGCTCACCCGTATGGCCGGTGACTCGGGGCCTTCTAATGGCTTCCGCTCCACGATGGCGGTGCTGGTCCCACGCGTGTGACCGTGCCTTTGGGTTTCTGGGCCTGAGGACCTGAAATCCCCTGCCGGTCGGCTTCTGCTGCTGGGTAAGAGTTAGTCCCCACAGCCTCGGACGCCGGGTCCGGTAAGAAAGCTTCTCAGTCAGGGCGAGCTCTGCAGCTGCCAGCCCCTGACTCGTATTAGTATTGCTCCCACTGAGCTTCTGCTGTTTCTTCATATGACTGTTTCTTGTCTCTACTCTCCTTGACTCCAGGCTCAGGCCCCTGGACAGGGCCTGCCTGTGGAGCAGAGCCCATAGAGCAGCTCTGCTCCCTGTCTTCTCCTCTCAGAACTCCCTACCCTGCCTCAGCCCCAGGTTTATATAGGGGAAGTCCTTCCCCTCCCAAGACTGGGCAGGAGGTGTGGCATGCACAGGATCCCTGACCAAAGGACCTCCCACCTGCTCTCAGACATAATATCTCTATCACTGTGGCAACCAGACCCCTGGGGTGTCACACATCCACTGAGGCCCCTGATCATGTGACCCCTGACTCTTCCCCTCCTGTGACCTCATCACAGCTCCTGTGCGCACAGAGCAGCCATATATGTGGTGGCGGCTCTGCAGGTGGAGGTATGTGGGGATCCCCCATTACTGGGCGCAGGGGGCATTAACCCCTTGAGCACAGAGACTCTTTTGGGGTCTTGTGTTGCCCCTTTATAAGAATCATAAGGTTTTTGTTCTGTTTCCTGTAATAGATACATACGACACAACTATGGAGACAGGAAGGGAGGAAACGTATTGTTCTCATAGTAAAGGGCCCCTTTACTGGCCCCACAGTGTAATGCCCCCATTATGCCCCTTATACAGAATGTATGATGCCCCCACACAGTGTAATGCCCCCATTATGCCCCTTATGTAGGATGCATGATGCCCCCCACAGTGTAATGCCCCCATTATACCCCTTATGCAGTATGTATGATGCCCCCACACAGTGTAATGCCCCCATTATGCCCCTTATGTAGGGTGCATGATGCCCCCCACAGTGTAATGCCCCCATTATACCCCTTATGCAGTATGTATGATGCCCCCACACAGTGTAATGCCCCCATTATGCCCCTTATGCAGGATGCATGATGCCCCCACACAGTGTAATGCCCCCATTATGCCCCTTATGCAGGATGTATGATGCCCCCACACAGTGTAATGCCCCCATTATGCCCCTTATGCAGTATGTATGATGCCCCCCACACAGTGTAATGCCCCCATTATGCCCCTTATGCAGGATGTATGATGCCCCCACACAGTGTTATGCCCCTTATGCAGGATGTATGATGCCCCCCACACAGTGTAATGCCCCCATTATGCCCCTTATGCAGGATGTATGATGCCCCCACACAGTGTAATGCCCCCATTATGCCCCTTATGCAGTATACATGATGCCCCCACACAGTGTAATGCCCCATTATGCTCCTTATGCAGTATGTATGATGCCCCCACACAGTGTAATGCCCCCATTATGCCCCTTATGCAGTATGTATGATGCCCCCACACAGTGTAATGCCCCATTATGCCCCTTATACAGTATATATGATGCCCCACACAGTGTAATGCCCCCATTATGCCCCTTATACAGTATGTATGATGCACCACACAGTGTATGCCACCATTATGCCCCTCATGCAGTATGTATGATGCTCCCACACAGTGTAATGCCCCCATTATGCCCCTTATACAAGATGTATGATGCTACCACACAATGTAATGCCCCCATTATGCCCCTTATGCAGTATGTATGATGCCCCCACACAGTGTATTGCCCCCATTATGCCCCTTATGCAGTATGTATGATGCCCCAAAAAGTTTAATGCCCCCATTATGCCCCTTATGTAGTATGTATTATGCCCCCACACAGTGTAATGCCCCCATTATGCCCCTTATGCAGTATGCAGGACATTGCCAGACCTCATGTGGCTGGAGTGTGTCAGCAGTTTCTGCAAGGTGAAGGCATTGAAGCTATGGACTGGCCCGCCTGTTCCCCAGACCTGAATCCGATTGAGCACATCTGGGACATCATGTCTCGCTCCATCTGTGTCACCCTGGCCTGGATGCCACAAAATGTATTAAAGCTGTGTCTGAGAGCAAGGGGGAGGTTCTCTAGTCAGGGGAACATTAGCATGCAATGCCTCCTGTCTCAGGCCAGTAGGGGGAGCAGGCTGCCCCTATAAAAACTGGTGCTGGGGGCAGGGTTAGAGAGAACTGGATGGCCTGTCTCAGCATTGAGACTTGTCCCAGAGCAGAACAGGGACAGACAGTTGCACTGCACCTAAGAGGAAGTGTGGCAGGAGGAGAGCCACAAGCCAGAGACAAGAGGCGAAGAGAGCCTGTCTTGGCAGAAAGAGGACTTAATTTACCAGACTTTGGTGTCTGAGGCTGAGAGGATTCCACATCCCCCAGCAGAGAACCAGTCCGCAGGGGACTGTATATTCCTTGGCCTAAGAAGCCTGGAGGCCCTGCCACAACAGAAGGGACCAGTAAAGCCGTACAAGGCTGGGAGCAGAAAGGAACCCACGTCGCAGGCCATACAGGCGAGAATACACAGAAAGCTTGGAAACGTGGGCTGTTACCCTATCAGGAGGAGATAGCCAGAAGGAGCGCAGAAAGCACGGTAGGCCTACACCCTTACCCTGACCAGGGCCAATTTCCCCGTTGCTCTCAGACATCCAGGTCCCCCTCCTAGCCGGGACTGTTTATGGGTCAATTTACCTGTTCTAGTAAAGACCCTGGACTGCAACCTGTTGTCTGTGTGCTCCTTGCTTCTCCAGCACTATCAGCACTGGGACTCTCACCACCATCACTCCCACCATCCACTATACTGCCCTGGGGCCGCACTCTTCCCGTGGGGAGTCACACTACCCTAGCTGCACACCTCATCAGCCCCAGCGGTCGGCATGCAGCGGCGGTTCCTAATAACCGCAATCCACGGGTGGCGTAGTCGGACATAATCAATAGCACATAACGGACTACCACTGGCCTGACCACCCTGAGCCACGGAACCGGGTTGCCACTACTACTCCCATCGTTCCCAGACTGCCCGGATCCGAGTGCCCCACGGCCCAAGGGGCGAGTCAGCTTTGGCGTAGTCGGCAGGATTTCATGCCCGCAACCACCGGGTACTGCGTGCCTGAACAAGACTTTTGTAACTTACCTGTGGCGAAGTTTCCCGCCGTCCGGAGTCGTTTCCCGCCATCCGGAGCCGATTCCCGCCATCAGACGCCATCTTGGACTGTTTCCCGCCGTCTTCTGCCGTCTTCCCGCCATCCGCAGCTGTTTCTCGCCATCGGACGCCATCTTCAGGACGCCGCGCGGGAAGAAGAGGGGCGTGGACTTCAAAACCGCGCGAGATCCGAAGCTCCGCCCCACGCACCGACGCTGCGCAAGGTCCTGGAAGGGAGAGAGAGCGACGCTGACGTCATCAGGACGCGACGCAAGGTCCTCGTCCAGAGCAGCAGCAGCGGAGCCGCGGCCTACAGAAGAGGATCGTCGGAAGGTAGGCCACGCTTAACTAGGGGGGAGGAAGATGTCGGACACAGAGGCGCCCACTACCACCAACGCAGCTGCAGCAGCGGTGATGCCCTTTTCCCTGCCCTACATCCCTGGAGCGGCCTGGCTGCCCAAATACTCAGGGGAGCCCCATGCCCTAACTGACTTCAAGGAAAGGCTATACAGTTTGTTCCACGTTTACCCCCTGACAGAGGAACAGAAGGTCAGCATATTGACAGGGCAGTTAACTGGCGCAGCCCAAAGGGAGGTAAAATCATGGCCCACTGAGGATAAAAGGACTGTGAAGGGTATTCTGGCCCGGCTGCGGGGTACCTTTGACACACGTACCTCCGCTGAGATTAAAATGAGGTTCTATGGATGTAAGCAGCGGGCACAGGACAGCATCAGAGACTATGCCCTAAATCTGCAGGAAGCCTTGAGGGCTATTCAACAAACTGACCCTGGCAGTGTGCAGGAAACGGATAAGCTGCTAACAGAACAATTCATAGAAGGTCTGCTGTCTAGCGCCCACAGGGCCCAACTGCGTCTCATGTTCTTTCAGAACCCCGACCTAACCTTTGCCCAATTTAAGGACAGGGCCATAAGGGTGCTCCGTGAATCTGCAACCAGTGGCGCTATAAACCCCCGGCGCCCTGCTCTCACCAACCACCAGGAGGCGGCGCCCTCCTCTATGGATCCCGTGGGGGCTGATGCACAGGCCCTGAACCAAGCCCCGTCGAAAGACCTGCACCACCAAGTCCAGGAGCTGACCAGGAGCGTCGCGGCGTTGACCAGGACCGTCCAGGCGTTGCAAGTGGACCCGTCAAGACCCATCGAGCTGGCTTCAAGTCCGGAGGATGTCCCGTGGCGTCGACAGAGGAGGATCCCCTCGTTCCGAGGGAGGCCCACAGACCGCTACGCAGAGGATGGACAGCCCATTTGCCGTCGATGCAACCAGCCCGGACACATTTCCAGGTACTGTAATTTAAAAGGGTCCAACCTGGGGCAAAGGGCCAACCCCCAGGCATAAGATCACCAGGCCCTTACAATTGGCGTAATAAGTACGTTGGGGGGCGCCCGGTTTTACCCGTGGTGCTGGACGGTATCCCCATGAGCGCCTTGCTGGATAATAGGTCACAAGTAACCACTATCCCTTATGTACTTTTTAAGCAGTATTGGACTGATGCTGATATCACACGGTATCCAGACAATAACTTGAGCATCATCGCCAGTAATGGCTTACCCGTGCCGCAGATGGGGTTCAAGGAGATGACCATTAAAATTGGTAAAGTTGAACTGCCGGCACAGGGGGTGATTATTGTGGACATTGACCGTCGTGAAAGTCACCCTAAAATAACTGTGGGTACTAACGTAATTGAAAATTGTCTTTCAGAGGTAATTGTAATTCTACAACAGGTGGCGGTGAATGCTAGTTCCAGCCAACAGAGAGTCCTCAACAAGGAGATAAAAGCCCTGATGAGACGGCAGCAGGTAGAACTGTCTGGTGGTGAGATCGGTAGCGTAAGACTGAGTGACCCATTCCCCATTTCCATGCCTCCCAAAAGTGAAATGATGATCTGGTGTCGGACTGCAATCGGGTTGAGAGGTAGAGACTACCAAGCCATGGTAGAACCCGTGTACTCAGACAGCAGGCCCACCATTATGACAGCCCGGGGGGTGGTTGATGTCCGTCATGGGAGGGTGCCCGTCCGCATCCTCAACATTGGGGAGAGGGAAGTACACTTACCCAGGTACGCTACACTCGCCAAACTGTTTGTTGTCGAACACAAAGCTATCAGGGCCGTGGAACCCTTGCCTCCATCTCCTCAGGCGGAAGGTAATGGCTCCCAGAAACAAAAGGAGGACTGGTGCCAGAAACTCCATGTGGGTGCTGACTCCACTCCCCTGCACCAAAAACAAGGAGTCTACCGGGTGGTACAGGAGTACGAGAGAGTCTTTAGTAAGCACCCGCTAGACTTCGGCAGAGTAAAAGGGATAGAACACCACATCCCCACAGGGAGCCACCCACCAATAAAAGAGAGGCACAGACCTGTACCCCCTGCACATTATCAGAACGCAAAGGGCATGCTAAGAGAGATGAAAGAAGCTGGGGTTATTAGAGACAGCTGTAGCCCCTGGGCAGCCCCCTTGGTTCTGGTCAAAAAGAAAGACGGCACCATGAGAATGTGCGTGGACTATAGACAAATCAACCGTATCACCCACAAAGACGCATATCCGCTGCCTAGAATAGAGGAGTCTTTAGCCGCACTAAAATCTGCTAACTTCTTTTCTACTTTGGACCTTACTAGCGGGTACTGGCAGGTTCCTGTGGCAGAGGCTGACAAGGAGAAGACTGCCTTCACCACCCCGATGGGACTGAGTGAGTTCAACTGTATGCCCTTCGGGCTCTGCAACGCACCAGGGACCTTCCAGAGGCTGATGGAATGATGTCTAGGGCACCGAAACTTCGAGACGGTCCTCCTTTACCTGGACGACGTGATCGTCTATTCGAAGACCTACGAGGACCACCTAAAGCACCTGGCCGAGGTGTTCGAAGCCCTGGCAGGCTATGGCCTGAAGGTGAAACCATCGAAGTGTCACCTGCTGAAACCAAAGGACCAGTACCTAGGGCACGTGGTAAGCGCGGAAGGAGTGGCCCCCGACCCTGACAAGGTCACGGCAATCAAGAGCTGGCCAAGCCCCTCGAACATCAAAGAGGTGAGACAGTTTCTCGGGTTGGTAGGCTACTACCGAAGGTTCATCCCCGGGTTCATTAAGATGGCAGCTCCTATGCAGGACCTCCTGATCGGACAGTCTAAGTCCAGGAGCCAAAAGCCGCCCTTCAAGTGGGATAAACCGGAAGAGGAGTCCTTCCGCCAGCTAAAGATGGCCCTCACAGGGGACGAGATCCTGGCCTACCCTGATTATGGCCAGCCTTTCATTCTCCACACAGATGCCAGTAATGTGGGACTGGGAGCCGTACTGTTCCAAAACCAACAGGGCAGAGAAAGGGTGATCGCGTACGCCAGCCGGAAGCTGAGACCCACCAAGAGGAACCCGGAGAATTAAAGATCCTTCAAGCTAGAATTCTTGGCGGTGGTGTGGGCCGTGACGGAACGCTTCAAGCATTACCTGGCCTCCGCAAAGTTCACCGTGTACACGGACAACAACCCGTTGACACACCTGGACAATGCAAGACTGGGTGCCCTAGAACAGCGGTGGATGGCCCGTCTCTCCAACTATGACTGATCAAGTACCGGGCCGGCAAAACCAATGCCAACGCTGACGCCCTATCGAGGATGCCTCACTTATCTGAAGGTGACGAAGACCCAGAAGAGCTGGAGGAGGTAGAACTCCCCGCGTTTCACCGGTATGGAGCTGCTCAATACTCCCACCGCGTGAAGGAGGAGGATCTAACAACCGTGATGATAAATCCCCTACCTCATCACAGCTGGGCCGAGACCCAAGATAGTGACCCTGCCATCCGCCTGGTGAAAGATCTGCTGACCCAGGAAGATGCCCGCATAGATCCGGATGCTCCAGAGGAAGCCAAGCAGCTATGGAAAGAGAAGAGCAAGCTGTTCCTCTACGAAGGCAAGTTGTGCAGAAGGATTGTCAACCACCGGACGCACGAGCTGACCTGGCAAGTCGTGGTCCCAAGGCGGGATGCAGCTATGGTCCTGGGGGCTTACCATGACAGAGCGGGACACATCGGTTCGGTTGGAAGAAACTGGAGTTCCTACTAAGAGGAAGGTTCTTTTGGGTCGGCATGAGAGGAGCTGTAGAAAAATGGTGCAGAGACTGTGGCCCTTGTCACCTAAGGAGGAAGGACCGCACCAGCCAGAAGACACCCTTGAGGCCCATCGTCACCACGCAGCCTCTTGAGCTGGTAGCTCTGGACCATGTCAAATTGGCTCCCAGCCGGTCAGGATACATCTATGCCCTGACAATCGTGGACCACTATTCCCGTTTTCTAGTGGTGGTCCCAGTAAAAGACTTGACAGCCCAAACAGCGGCCAGAGCCTTCCAGCAATATTTCTGCCGTCCACACGGGTATCCGGAACAGGTCCTGACAGACCAGGGTCCAGCGTTCGAGGCTGAAATCTTCCAGGAGTTCGGCAACCTCTATGGCTGTAAGAAGATTCGGACAACGCCTTACCACCCACAAACCAACGGGATGTGTGAGAAGATGAACAATATAGTCATTGATCTCCTGAAGACGTTGCCCCTGGAGGAGCGCAGCCTGTGGCCAGAAAAACTGCCGGACCTGATAGACTTATACAATCATATCCCGGTGAATGCTACCAACTGCACCCCGGCTTACCTGATGCGACCCAGACCGGGTAAGCTGCCTATAGACCTGGAGATGGGAGTCCTAACGCCTGATGACACCTCCCCGGATGCGGACTGGGATACGGAAAGGCAACTGCAGTACAAGAAGGTGCAGTAGACTGTGGAGAAGAGCCTGGCCCAGGTGAGAGAGAGGCAAGAAAAACTCTTCAACCAACACGCCCCTGCTGGTCCCCTAGAACCTGGTGAGCAAGTCCTAAAGCGAAAAAGAAGGCTTCACAAGTTGGACGACCAGTGGGAAAGGGAACCCTACACCGTACTGCAGTCTGATCACGACAACCCGAAGGTGTGCGTGATCACCAAGGACGGAGGAGAAACCACTAGTACCGTCTCCAGAGACCATCTCAAAAGATGCCCCGAGCAACTCCGTAGTGCAGAAGAGGATCAGAGTGACCTTGAACCCGCAGAGGACAAGGAAGAAATGATCAGCACCGTTCTCGGAGAGTTCCCTCAGTCCTGGACTCGCATAAATGATGCCATAGTGATACCCGTCCTGCATTTCCTGCAACCGGCACAGCAACAACCAACACCAGAGCCGGAAGGTGAAGAGGAGCAAGCGGTTCCAGAGGCAGAAGAGCCTGTACCAGCAGCCCAGGAGAGTCAACCCTCTGCTGACAGTGAGCCTGCCATGCCTGCGGTAAGCCAAAGAACCCGCAGACAGCTGCCTTCCCTACCTGTACACCCAGCTGGTAGCTGTACCCCTAACGCTAGTGGGGAAAGCCAGGTTGGTCCACCACCAGACAGTGGGCTACGTAGGTCAACCAGGAGCACAAAGGGGCTGATACCCGCTCGCTGGAGAATATAGAGCGCACTAAAATTGTAAATAACCTTGTTGCCAAATGTTGAATTGTTTGCAAAATTACACGCATGTTTGGTAATTCCGTGTTTCAGTTTCTTGCAGTTACTGTAAGGACTCACAGGTTATGGACTTTTTATAACCGGGACCTGGTATGGACTGCGTTCGGAGCCTAACCAAGGAATGAACTAAGACTGTGAAGGACTTGGGGTAGGACAGACCCCCACCTGGTTAAGGCTCCCCGTTGTATTGGTGATATGGACACCCGGTCACAGGCCACACTGTGACCTTAAGAACTCAATTTGTGCGTCGTCTGTCTATTAATGTCTATTAATGTTTTATTGTCTTTGTTTATTGTTTAGTCCCGGAGTACTAAATTTCACTAGGGGGGAATGTGTCACCCTGGCCTGGATGCCACAAAATGTATTAAAGCTGTGTCTGAGAGCAAGGGGGAGGTTCTCTAGTCAGGGGAACATTAGCATGCAATGCCTCCTGTCTCAGGCCAGTAGGGGGAGCAGGCTGCCCCTATAAAAGCTGGTGCTGGGGGCAGGGTTAGAGAGAACTGGATGGCCTGTCTCAGCATTGACACTTGTCCCAGAGCAGAACAGGGACAGACAGTTGCACTGCACCTAAGAGGAAGTGTGGCAGGAGGAGAGCCACAAGCCAGAGACAAGAGGCGAAGAGAGCCTGTCTTGGCAGAAAGAGGACTTAATTTACCAGACTTTGGTGTCTGAGGCTGAGAGGATTCCACATCCCCCAGCAGAGAACCAGTCCGCAGGGGACTGTATATTCCTTGGCCTAAGAAGCCTGGAGGCCCTGCCACAACAGAAGGTACCAGTAAAGCCGTACAAGGCTGGGAGCAGAAAGGAACCCACGTCGCAGGCCATACAGGCGAGAATACACGGAAAGCTTGGAAACGTGGGCTGTTACCCTATCAGGAGGAGATAGCCAGAAGGAGCGCAGAAAGCACGGTAGGCCTACACCCTTACCCTGACCAGGGCCAATTTCCCCGTTGCTCTCAGACATCCAGGTCCCCCTCCTAGCCGGGACTGTTTATGGGTCAATTTACCTGTTCTAGTAAAGACCCTGGACTGCAACCTGTTGTCTGTGTGCTCCTTGCTTCTCCAGCACTATCAGCACTGGGACTCTCACCACCATCACTCCCACCATCCACTATACTGCCCTGGGGCCGCACTCTTCCCGTGGGGAGTCACACTACCCTAGCTGCACACCTCATCAGCCCCAGCGGTCGGCATGCAGCTGCGGTTCCTAATAACCGCAAATCCACGGGTGGCGTAGTCGGACATAAACATCAGCACATAACGGACTACCACTGGCCTGACCACCCTGAGCCACGAAACCGGGTTGCCACTACTACTCCCATCGTTCCCCTACTGCCCGGATCCGAGTACCCCACGGCCCAGGGGGCGAGTCACATCCACCAACGTCGCGTTGCACCACTGACTGTTCAGGAGTTGGCTGATGCTTTAGTCTAGGTCTGGGAGGAGATCCCACAGGAGACCATCCGCAACCTCATCAGGAGCATGCCCAGGCGTTGTAGGGAGGTCATACAGGCACGTGGAGGCCACACACAATACTGAGCTTTCATCTGTGAAGAGCAGAGGGCACCAGTGGCGACTTTGGCAATCCTGGTGTTCTGTGGCAAATGTCAAGCGTCCTGCTCGGTGTTGGGCTGTGAGCACAACCCCATCTGTGGACATCGGGCCCTCATACCACCCTCATGGAGTCGGTTTCTAACCGTTTGTGCAGACACATGCACATTTGTGGCCAGCTGGAGGTCATTTTGCAGGGCTCTGGCAGTGCTCCTCCTGTTCCTCCTTGCACAAAGGAGGAGGTAACGGTCCTGTTGCTGGGTTGTTGCCCTCCTATGGCTCCCTGCACATCTCCTGGTATCTGCTCCATGCTCTGGACACTGTGCTGACAGACACAGCTACACTTCTTGCCACAGCTCGCACTTATGTGCCATCCTGGATGAACGGCACTACCTGAGCAACTTCTGTGGGTTGTACTGTAGACACTGCCTAATGCTAATGTACCTCTAGGGGTGAGAGCAATGGCAAAATGAAAAAGTGACCAAAACATCAGCCAAAAAGAATGAGAACAGAGAAATGGTCTGTGGTCACCACCTGCAGAACCACTCCTTTATAGGGGGTATCTGGCTAATTGCCTATCATTTCTACCAGTTGTCTGCTCCATTTGCACAACAGCAGGAGAAATTGATTCACAATCCGTGTTGCTTCATAACTGGACAGGTAGATTTCACAGAAGTGTTATTGACTTGGAGTTGTGATGTTTAAGTGTTCCCTTTATTTTTTGAGCAGTGTGTGTATATATATAATATATTTACATATTTTTATTGATCATATTAAAATTGTACATATACACTGTGTTCCAAATTATTATGCAAATAATATTTTATCAGATTTCCCCAAATTACCTATATGAATTGCAGTCATTGTAATTTTCCAGTCAATAACTAGTAGAGTACAATTGAACGGTTTTTGTACAAACTGCCTATGATAACAGTATATTTTTTAAAAAATAAAAAACTCAAACTGCACTCAAAATGCATGTTCCAAATTATTATGCACAGCAGAGTTTTCAACCTTTTCATTTTAATAAAGAACAAAAAAATGGTCATTTTTGAAATTCTAAGCATTAGCAGGTTATTACACACTGAAATCAAACAGTTTTCAACTCAAAACTTTATTCTAGGTGATGTTACATTTGCACATAGGACCCCTTGTTCGAAAGGAGCTTCTGAACTCTCTCGTCCATTGAATTTGTCAGGTTTTGGATGGTTTCTGCTTTAATTGTTGTGCATGAGGACAGAATACCCTCCCAGAGCTGTTGCTTAGATGTGAACTGCCTCCCGCCATCATAGACACTCCTTTTGATGATGCTCCAGAGGTTCTGAATGGGGTTGAGGTCAGGGGAGCATGGGGGCCACACCATAAGTTTGTCCCCTTTTATGCCCATAGCAGCCAGAGATGCAGATGTGTTATGTGCATCATGAGACGGTGCATTATCATGCATGAAATGATCTTGATGGTCCAGATGGATGGAGTGGAGGATGGCTGGTTGATGGACACCCCATGCAAACACGGCTACAGCGCCAACAAGGAGGAGGTGGAGTAATGTTTTGGGCTGGAATCATGGGGAGAGAGATTGTCGGCCCTTTTAGGATCCCTGAAGGGGTAAAGATGAACTCCATAATGTATGTTGAGTTTCTCAAACAGCACTTGCTTCCATGGTTCAAGAAGAAGAACCGTGCATTCCGCAGCAAGATCATTTTCATGCATGATAATGCCCCGTCTCATGCTGCACATAACACATCTGCATCTCTGGCTGCTATGGGCATAAAAGGGGACAAACTTATGGTGTGGCCCCCATGCTCCCCTGACCTCAACCCCATTGAGAACCTCTGGAGCATCATCAAAAGGAGTGTCTATGATGGCGGGAGGCAGTTCACATCTAAGCAACAGCTCTGGGAGGGTATTCT
Source organism: Phyllobates terribilis (assembly GCF_046119375.1). NCBI lineage: Eukaryota > Metazoa > Chordata > Amphibia > Anura > Dendrobatidae > Phyllobates > Phyllobates terribilis. The sequence goes on from NW_027362891.1 coordinate 1,540,246, forward strand.
GTCCTCATGCAAAACAATTGAAGCAGAAACCATCCAAAACCTGACAAATTCAATGGACGAGAGAGTTCAGAAGCTCCTTTCGAACAAGCGGTCCTATGTGCAAATGTAACATCACCTAGAATAAAGTTTTGAGTTGAAAACTGTTTGATTTCAGTGTGTAATAACCTGCTAATGCTTAGAATTTCAAAAAAGACCATTTTTTTGTTCTTTATTAAAATTAAAAGGTTGAAAACTCTGCTGTGCATAATAATTTGGAACATGCATTTTGAGTGCAGTTTGAGTGTTTTATTTTTTTAAATATACTGTTATCATAGGCAGTTTGTACAAAAACCTTTCAATTGTACTCTAATAGTTATTTGACTGGAAAATTACAATGACTGCAATTCATATAGGTAATTTGGGAAAATCTGAGAAAATAATATTTGCATAATAATTTGGAACACAGTGTATACAGACCACAAAGTATGGCAGTATCAGCGATCAAGCAGACAAGGGCTGGAGAGAGCAGGAGAGACGCTAGAAAGACGCTCGAGAGAAAGAGCAGGAGAGATGCTCGAGATCAGGAGAGACGCTCGAGAGAGAGAGAGAGCAGGAGAGACGCTCAAGAGAGAGAGCAGGAGAGACGCTCGAGAGAGAGAGCAGGAGAGACGCTCGAGAGAGAGAGAGAGCAGGAGAGACGCTCGAGAGAGAGAGCAGGAGAGACGCTAGAAAGACGCTCGAGAGAGAGAGAGCAGGAGAGACGCTCGAGAGAGAGAGAGAGAGCAGGAGAGACGCTCAAGATCAGGAGAGACGCTCGATAGAGAGAACAGGAGAGACGCTCGAGAGAGAGAGCAGGAGAGACGCTCGAGAGAGAGCAGAAGGGACGCTAGAGAGAGAGAGCAGGAGAGACGCTCGAGAGAGAGAGAGCAGGAGAGACGCTCGAGAGAGAGAGAGCAGGAGAGACGCTCGAGAGAGAGCAGGAGAGACGCTCGAGAGAGAGAGCAGAAGAGACGCTAGAAAGACGCTCGAGAGAGAGCAGGAGAGACGCTCGAGAGAGAGAGCAGGAGAGACGCTCGAGAGAGAGCAGGAGAGACGCTCGAGAGAGAGAGCAGGAGAGACGCTCGAGAGAGAGAGAGCAGGAGAGACGCTCGAGAGAGAGAGAGCAGGAGAGACGCTTGAGAGAGAGAGCGCAGGAGAGACGCTCGAGAGAAAGAGCAGGAGAGACGCTCGAGAGAGAGAGAGCAGGAGAGACGCTCGAGAGAGAGAGCAGGAGAAACGTTCGAGAGAGAGAGCAGGAGAGACGCTCGAGAGAGAGAGCAGGAGAGACGCTCGAGAGAGAGAGCAGGAGAGGCGCTCGAGAGAGAGAGAGAGCAGGAGAGACGCTCGAGAGAGAGAGCAGGAGAGACGCTCGAGAGAGAGAGAGAGCAGGAGAGACGCTCGAGAGAGAGAGCAGGAGAGACGCTCGAGAGAGAGAGAGCAGGAGAGATGCTCGAGAGAGAGAGAGCAGGAGAGACGCTAGAGAGAGAGAGACGCTCGAGAGAAAGAGAGCAGGAGAGACGCTCAAGAGAGAGAGAGCAGGAGAGACGCTCGAGAGAGAGAGAGACGCTCGAGAGATTGAGCAGGAGAGAAGCTCGAGAGAGAGAGCAGGAGAGACGCTCGAGAGAGAGCAGGAGAGACGCTCGAGAGAGAGCAGGAGAGACGCTCGAGAGAGAGAGCAGGAGAGACGCTCGAGAGAGAGAGAGCAGGAGAGATGCAAGAGAGAGAGAGACGCTTGAGAGAAAGAGCAGGAGAGAAGCTCGAGAGAGAGAGCAGGAGAGAAGCTCGAGAGAGAGAGCAGGAGAGACGCTCGAGAGAGAGCAGGAGAGACGCTCGAGAGAGAGAGCAGGAGAGATGCTCGAGAGAGAGAGCAGGAGAGACGCTCGAGAGAGAGAGCAGGAGAGACACTCGAGAGAGAGCAGGAGAGACGCTCGAGAGAGAGAGCAGGAGAGACGCTCGAGAGAGAGAGCAGGAGAGACGCTCGAGAGAGAGAGAGCAGGAGAGACGCTCGAGAGAAAGAGCAGGAGAGAAGCTAGAGAGAGAGAGCAGTAGAGACGCTCGAGAGAGAGCAGGAGAGATGCTCGAGAGAGAGAGCAGGAGAGACGCTCGAGAGAGAGAGCAGGAGAGACGCTCGATAGAAAGCAGGAGCAACTGTCAATCACTTCATCACTATATGACTCAGTAATGATACCTATAGCATATTACTCAGGGTGACAACATGGCAGGTCACAGAGTTACTTTCATGATCTAGATTTGCTAAATTGGAGACATATCATGATACAGAGCCCATGTCCATGACTTATGTCAGCTCCAAAGTGAAATATGTATTGAAAAAAATTAAAAAAAATTATATATATACACACACATATACATACACTGCTCAAAAAAATAAAGGGAACACTCAAATAACACATCCTAGATCTGAATGAATGAAATATTCTCATTGAATACTTTGTTCTGTACAAAGCTGAATGTGCTGACAACAAAATCACATAAAAATCATCAATGGAAATCAAATTTATTAACTAATGGAGGCCTGGATTTGGAGCCACCCCCAAAATTAAAGTGGAAAAACACACTACAGGCTGATCCAACTTTGATGTAATGTCCTTAAAACAAGTCAAAATGAGGTTCAGTATTGTGTGCGGCCTCCACGTGCCTGTATGACCTCCCTACAATGCCTGGGCATGCTCCTGATGAGGTGGTCTCCTGTGGGATCTCCTCCCAGACCTGAACTAAATCATCCGCCAACTTCTGGAAAGTCTATGGTGCAACGTGACGTTGGTGGATGGAGCGAGACATGATGTCCCAGATGTGCTCAATCGGATTCAGGTCTGGGGAACGGGTGGGACAGTCCATAGCTTCAATGCCTTCATCTTGCAGGAACTGCTGACACACTCCAGCCACATGAGGTCTGGCATTGTCCTGCATTAGGAGGAACCCAGGGCCAACCGCACCAGCATATGGTCTCACAAGGGGTCTGAGGATCTCATCTCGGTACCTAATGGCAGTCAGGCTACATCTGGCGAGCACATGGAGGGCTGTGCGGCCCTCCAAAGAAATGCCACTCCACACCATTACTGACCCACTGCCAAACCGGTCATGCTGAAGGATGTTGCAGGCAGCAGATCGCTCTCCGCGGCGTCTCCAGACTCTGTCATGTCTGTCACATGTGCTCAGTGTGAACCTGCTTTCATCTGTGAAGAGCACAGGGCGCCAGTGGCGACTTTGCCAATCCTGGTGTTCTGTGGCAAATGCCAAGCGTCCTGCACAATGTTGGGATGTGATCACAACCCCCATCTGTGGACGTCGGGCCTTCATACCACCCTCATGGAGTCGGTTTCTAACCGTTTGTGCAGTCACATGAACATTTGTGGCCTGCTGGAGGTCATTTTGCAGGGCTCTGTCAGTGCTCCCCCTGTTCCTCCTTGCACAAAGGCGGAGGTAGCGGTACTGCTGCTGGGTTGTTGCCCTCCTACGGCCCCCTCCTTGTCTCCTGGTGTACTGGCCTGTCTCCTGGTAGCACCTCCAGCCTCTGGACACTACGCTGACAGACACAGCAAACCTTCTTGCCACAGCTCGCACTGATGTGCCATCCTGGATGAGCTGCACTACCTGAGCAACTTCTGTGGGTTGTAGAGTCCGTCTCATGCTACCACGAGTGTGAAAGCATAACCAACATTCAAAAGTGACCAAAACATCTGCCAGAAAGCATTGGTACTGAGATGTGGTCTGTGGTCCCCACCTGCAAAATCAATCCTTTGAGGGTGTCTTGATAATTGCCAATAATTTCCATCTATTGTCTATTCCATTTGCACAACAGCATGTGAAATTGATTGTCAATCAGTGTCATTTCCTAAGTGGACAGTTTGATGCACTTGGAGTTATATTCTGTTGTTTAAGTGTTCCCTTTATTTTTTTGAGCAGTGTATATATACAGTACAGACCAAAAGGTGGACACACCTTCTCATTTAAAGATTTATCTGTATTTTCATGACTAAGAAAATTGTACATTCACACTGAAGGCATCAAAACTATGAATTAACACATGTGGAATTATATACTTAACAAAAACGTGTGAAACAACTGAAAATATGTCTTATATTCTAGGTTCTTCAAAGTAGCCACCTTTTGCTTTGATGGCTGCTTTGCACACTCTTGGCATTCTCTTGATGAGCTTCAAGAGGTAGTCACCGGAAATGGTTTTCACTTCACAGGTGTGCCCAGTCAGGTTTAATAAGTGGGATTTCTTGCCTTATAAATGGGGTTGGGACCATCACTTGTGTTGTGCAGAAGTCTGGTGGATACACAGCTGATAGTCCTACTGAATAGACTGTTAGATGCTTTTTTCTTGCCATCATACAAATTCTAAGTAAAGAAAAACGAGTGGCCATCATTACTTTAAGAAATGAAGGTCAGTCAGTCCGAAAAATTGTGAAAACTTTGAAAGCGTCCCCAAGTGCAGTTGCAAAAACCATCAAGCGCTACAAAGAAACTGTCTCACATGAGGACTGCCCCAGGAAAGGAAGACCAAGAGTCACCTCTGCTTCTGAGGATAAGTTTATCCGAGTCACCAGCCTCAGAAATCGCAGGTTAACAGCAGCTCAGATTAGAGACCAGGTCAATGCCACACAGAGTTCTAGCAGCAGAAACATCTCTTCAACAACTGTTAAGAGGAGACTTTGTGCAGCAGGCCTTCATGGTAAAATAGCTGCTAGGAAACCACTGCTAAGGACAGGCAACAAGCAGAAGAGACTTGTTTGGGCTAAAGAACACAAGGAATGGACATTAGACCAGTGGAAATCTGTGCTTTGGTCTGATGAGTCCAAATTTGAGATCTTTGGTTCCAACCACCGTGTCTTTGTGCGATGCATAAAAGGTGAACGGATGGACTCTACATGCCTGGTTCACACAGTGAAGCATGGAGGAGGAGGAGTGATGGTGTGGGGGTGCTTTGCTGGTGACACTGTTGGAGATTTATTCAAAATTGAAGGCATACTGAACCAGCATGGCTACCACAGCATCTGGCAGCGGCATGCTATTCCATCCGGTTTGCGTTTAGTTGGACCATCATTTATTTTTCAAAAGGACAATGACCCCAAACACACCTCCAGGCTGTGTAAGGGCTATTTGACCAAGAAGGCGAGTGATGGGGTGCTACGCCAGATGACCTGGCCTCCACAGTCACCAGACCTGAACCCAATCGAGATGGTTTGGGGTGAGCTGGACCGCCGAGTGAAGGCAAAAGGGCCTACAAGTGCTAAGCAGCTCCGGGAACTCCTTCAAGATTGTTGGAAGACCATTTCCAGTGACTACCACTTGAAGCGCATCAAGAGAATGCCAAGAGTGTGCAAAGCAGTCATCAAAGCAAAAGGTGGCTACTTTGAAGAACCTAGAATATAAGACATATTTTCAGTTGTTTCACACTTTTTTGTTAAGTATATATTTCCACATGTGTTAATTCATAGTTTTGATGCCTTCAGTGTGAATGTACAATTTTCATAGTCATGAAAATACATAAAAAATCTTTAAATGAGGTGTGTCCAAACTTTTGGTCTGTACTGTACATACACACACACACACACACACACACACACACACACACACACACATATATATATACATACACGCCCGCAGTAGGGAAAATAAGTATTTGATACACTGCCGATTTTGCAAGCTTTCCCACCTACAAAGAATGGAGAGGTCTGTCATTTTTATCATAGGTACACTTCAACTGTGAGAGACAGAATCTAAAAATAAAATCCAAAAAAAAAATCACATTGTATGATTTTTAAATAATTAAATCGCATTTCATTGCATGAAATAAGTATTTGATCACCTACCAACCAGCAAGAAATCTCGCTCTCACAGACCTGTTAGTTTTTCTTTCAGAAGCCCTCCTACTCTGCACTCCTCACCTGTATTTATTGTACCTGTTTGAACTCGTTACCTGTATAAAAGACACCTGTCCACACACTCAATCAATCACACTCCAACCTATCCACCATGGTTAAGACCAAAGAGCTATCTAAGGACACCAGGGACAAAATTGTAGACCTGCTCCAGGCTGGGATTGGCTACAGGACAATATGCAAGCAGCTTGGTGAGAAAGCAACAACTGTTGGTGTGACACCCCAGGGGTCTGGTTGTCACAGTGATAGAGATATTACGTCTGAGAGCAGGTGGGAGGTCCTTTGGTCAGGGATCCTGTGCATGCCACACCTCCTGCCCAGCCTTGGGAGGGGAAGAACTTCCCCTGTATAAACCCGGGGCTGAGGCAGGGTTAGTGAGTCCAGGAAGAGTAGAGACAAGAGCAGCATAGGAAGCAGCAGAGTCATAAGGAGTCAGGGGCTGGCAGCTAAAGAGCTCGCCCTGACTAAGAAGATTCTTTACCGGACCCGGAGTCCGAGGCTGTGGGGACTAACTTCTACCCAGCAGCAGAATCCGTCAGGCAGGGGATTTCAGGTCCCCTGGCCCAGAAGCCCGAAGGCCCGGTCGCACGCGTGGGACCAGCACCGCCATCGTGGAGCGGAAGCCATTAGAAGGCCCCGAGTCACCGGCCATACGGGTGAGCACCACACGGTACACTCAGGGACGTGGGCTACTTACATCAGCTTCTAGCAAGGTAGCCAGAAGAGTACAGTCAGCTTGGGAGGCCTACAACTACGCCTGGCCAGGGGAGATCCCATCTGCTCAAGGACTGACCAGGCCCCGTTCGCTAGCAAGTACTCCGGGAGGGTCTATCGTTGTTACCAGTAAAGACCCTGAACGCTACCATACCGTCTCTGAGTGGTTCCTGCTACCCCCATCATCCACGTCGGCTGCCCTGAGGCCATACCCCTCCCGTTGGGGGTTATACTATCACGCTGCACCATCCTTCCACCGGCCTCAGCGGTCTGCCCTGCAGCAGCAGCCCCCTGGCTGCATTCAACGGGTGGCGTAGTCATCAACCATTTTCTACCGCTAACAGACTGCCGTCCAGTTTGACTCCCTGGGCACGGACCGGGTCACCGCCACGAGACTACAACCCTAAACAGATCCGGCTCCGGGTAAGCTCCCGCGTGCGCAACGCAGCGCGACACAGGCCCAGGGGCGCGTCAACTTTGGCGTAGTCGGCAGGATCACGTGCCCGCAACCACCGGGTACTGCGTGCCTGAAAAGCAAAGACTGTTCAAACTTACCAGTGGTGAAGATTCCCGCCATCGGTGAAGATTCCCGCCATCCGGCGCCATCTTCAGCCTTCTTCCCGCCATCGGTGAAGTTTCCCGCCATCCGGCGCCATCTTCAGCCTTCTTCCCGCCATCCGTGGAGTTTTCCCGCCATTGGACGCCATCTTGAGGACGCCGCGCGGGAAGAAGAGGGGCGTGGACTCCGAAAGCGCGCGAGAACTGAAGCCCCGCCTCACGTCCGGACGTTGCGTAAGGTCCTGGAAGGAGCCCAGCAGACGCCGACGTCACAGGAGCGCGACGGAAGGTCCTCAACCCTGACGATCCACTGCGGAGCCGCGGCCTACGGAACAGGATCATCGCAAGGTAGGCCACGGTCCACTAGGGGGGAGGAAGATGTCGGATACGGAGGAGAGCTCCACTGCCTCAACCCCCGCCAGCGCTACCGCTGTTGCAGTTATGCCCTTCACCATGCCCTATATCCCGGGAGCAGCTTGGCTACCCCAGTACTCAGGGGAGTCACATACCCTGCATGACTTTAGAGAAAAGCTGGATAGCCTCTTCCAGGTGTACCCCCTCACAGAAGAGCAAAAAGTGAGCATCCTGGTGGCCCAACTAACTGGGGCAGCCAAAAGGGAAGTAAAATCCTGGCCACCTGGGAGGAAGACTGTCGCAGGGATACTAACCCGGCTGAAGGACACCTTTGATACCCGCACCTCAGCCGAGATTAAACTTAGATTCTACGGGTGCAAGCAGCGAGCGCATGAGAGTATAAGGGACTATGCACTCAACCTACAAGAGGCCCTGAGGGCCATTAAGCAGACCGACCCTAATGGAGTGGGAAACGAGGACAGGCTGTTGACCGAACAATTTATAGAGGGTTTATATTGCAATGCCCACCGCACCCAGTTGCGGGCAATGGCCTTACAGGACCCTCATCTAGAATTTGCACAGTTCAAGGACAGAGCCATCCGGGTGCTCCGAGAACCGGCACCAGGTGGCGTTGTGACCCACAGACGCCCCACTACCACTTACTACCAGGAGGCGGCGCCCTTGTCAGCAGGGCCTGTGGGAGCTGATGCGCAGGCTTTGGACAATGACCCGGCTCCAGACCTACACCATCAGGTCCAAGAGCTAGCTAAAAGCGTTGCTGCGCTAACCCGAACTGTGCAGTCTTTACAGGTTTCCACTCCAGGGAAGATCCAGCTGGCATCCGGACCGGAGGACATCCCGTGGCGTCGACCAAGGAGGACCCCACCGGCCAGAGGAAGACCCAGTGACCGATACAGCGAGGACGGACGACCCATCTGCCGCCGCTGCAATCAACCCGGACATATGGAAAGGTACTGTTCTTTAAACGGGCACAACCTGGGGTAGAGGGCCAACCCCCAGGAAAAAGATCACCAGGCCCATCGAACTGGCGCGACAGATATGTGGGAGGACGTCCAGTCTTGCCTGTGGTACTGGATGGCATTCCCATGAGTGCCCTACTGGACACCGGGTCACAGGTCACCACCATCCCGTACGTGCTCTTCAAGCAGTACTGGAATGACTCGGATATTACCCGCTACCCTGACGACGACTTGAGTATCATCGCCAGCAATGGTCAGCCCGTGCCACAGATCGGATTTAAAGAGGTGACCATCAAAATTGGTAGAGTCGAACTGGCCGCACAGGGACTGATCATTGTAGATATTGACAAACATGAGAGTCACCCAAAAATAACTCTAGGAACTAATGTAATTGAAAATTGTCTTGCAGAGGTGATTTTCCTTTTACAGCAGGTTGCCAAGAATGCCAGCTCCGGCGAGCAGCGGGTGCTCCAGAAAGAGATCCGGGCACTGATGCAACGGCAACAAGTGGAACTCTCCGGCGGTGAGATTGGTAGCGTAAGAATGTGTGACCCTTTTCCTATTGCCATGCCCCCAAAAAGTGAAATGATGATTTGGTGCCGGGCAGCTATTGGTCTGAGAGGTAGAGATTACCAGGCAATGGTAGAACCAGTTTACTCAGACAGTAGGCCCACCATTTTGACAGCACGGGGGGTGGTCAATGTACGCCATGGGAGGGTGCCCGTTCGCATAATAAATATCGGGGAGAGGGAAGTGTACCTGCCCCGGTATGCCACGCTAGCCAAATTATATACCACTAATCAAAATTCTATACAATCTGTGGAACCCTTGCCTCCATCTCACCCGGAGGAAGGTAACGGCTCTAAGAAAGACATGGAGGACTGGTGTCAGCAACTACATCTGGGTACTGACTCCACTCCCTCACACCAGAAACAAGGAGTCTATCGGGTGGTTCAAGAGTATGAGAGAGTGTTTAGTAAACACCCGTTAGACTTCGGGCGAGTCAAGGGGGTAGAACACCGCATCCCCACGGGAGATCATCCTCCCATAAAAGAGAGGTATCGACCCGTACCCCCTGCACATTACCAACACGCCAAGGGGATGCTTAGAGACATGAAGGAGGCTGGGGTAATCCGGGATAGCTGTAGCCCCTGGGCAGCCCCACTAGTTTTAGTCAAAAAGAAAGACAACACCATGAGGATGTGTGTAGATTACCGGAAAATCAACCGTATCACACACAAGGATGCGTACCCCTTACCAAGGATAGAGGAGTCATTGGCTGCTTTAAGATCTGCTAACTTCTTCTCTACCTTGGATCTCACTAGCGGGTACTGGCAGGTTCCTGTAGCAGAGGCGGACCGGGAGAAGACCGCATTCACCACCCCGATGGGACTTAGCGAGTTCACCTGCATGCCGTTCGGACTCTGCAACGCCCCAGGAACCTTCCAACGATTAATGGAGTGCTGTCTGGGCCACAGAAACTTCGAGACGGTCCTGTTGTACCTGGACGATGTCATCGTATACTCCAAAACGTATGAGGACCACCTGAAACACCTGGCGGAGGTGTTCGAAGCTCTGGCGAGTTACGGCCTAAAGGTGAAACCCTCCAAGTGTCACCTCCTGAAACCAAAGGTGCAATACCTGGGACACGTGGTGAGCGCTGACGGAGTGGCTCCCGACCCCGATAAGATCACCGCAATCAAAGGATGGCCAAGCCCTTCCAGCGTAAAAGAAGTGCGGCAGTTCCTAGGGTTGGTAGGCTACTACCGAAGGTTTATTCCCGGTTTCACCAAAAAGGCGGCGCCTATGCAGGACCTCCTGATAGGCCAGTCCCGGAAGGCCAAGAACCAGAAGCCGCCCTTCAAATGGGAAGAGCTAGAGGAAGAGTCCTTCCGCCAGCTGAAGATGGCCCTCACGGGGGATGAAATCTTGGCGTATCCGGACTATAGCCAGCCCTTCATCCTCTACACCGACGCCAGTAACGTCGGGCTAGGAGCCGTACTGTCCCAGATTCAGCAGGGGAAAGAGCGAGTAATCGCCTATGCCAGCCGAAAACTGCGACCCACCGAAAGGAATCCCGAGAATTATAGCTCATTTAAGCTAGAGTTCCTGGCCGTGGTATGGGCAGTCACCGAGCGCTTTAAGCATTACCTCGCTTCTTCCCGGTTCACCGTATACACGGATAACAACCCGCTGACACACCTGGACACGGCAAGACTCGGTGCCCTGGAGCAGAGGTGGATGGCCCGTCTGTCCAACTACGAGTTCACAATTAAATACCGGGCAGGGCGCTCCAATACCAACGCGGACGCCCTGTCCAGGATGCCCAACCTGCCGGACGGAGGAGAAGATCCGGAGGGACTGGAAGAAGTTGAACTCCCTGCGTTCCACCGTCATGGGACTATCCAGTATTCCCACCGGGTAAGGAGTAAGCAGGCTGCTACGTTGAACCCCTTACCTCACTACAACTGGGCGGAAACGCAAGACAGCGACCCTGCCGTCCGACTGGTGAAGGAGATGCTGACTCGCCCGGAGGCTAGCCTGGAATCAGACGCTCCAGAGGAAGCCAAACAACTATGGGCAGAGAAGAGTCGACTGTTCCTTTACAAGGGGAAGTTGTGCCGCAGAATGGTTAACTCCAGGACGCATGAACTACTCTGGCAAGTAGTGGTGCCACGAAGAGACGCAGCCATGGTGATGGAGGCATACCACGACGGAGCTGGACACTTCGGGTGGAAAAAGCTGGAGTTCCTGCTGCGCGAGCGGTTCCACTGGGTAGGCATGAGGGGAACCATCGAGAAGTGGTGCAGAGACTGTGGCCCGTGCAATCTGAGAAGGAAGGACCGGGCCAGCCAGAAGACTCCCCTGCAGTCCATCGTCACCCGGCAACCGTTGGAACTGGTAGCCTTGGATCATGTAAAACTGACCCCCAGCAGAAGTGGCTACGTCTACGCGTTAACCATCGTGGATCATTACTCCCGGTTTCTGGTTGTCGTCCCCGTCAAGGACTTAACGGCTCGAACAGCAGCTAGAGCCTTCCAGCAGCACTTTTGCCGTCCACACGGGTACCCGGACCAAGTGCTGACGGACCAGGGACCTGCCTTTGAAGCGGAGGTCTTCCAGGAATTCTGCAATCTGTATGGCTGCCGGAAGATAAGGACGACACCCTACCATCCGCAAACTAATGGACTTTGTGAGAAAATGAACCAGGTGGTAATGGATCTTCTAAAAACGTTGCCCCTGGAAGAACGCAGTCTGTGGCCTGAGAAGTTGCCCGATCTGGTGGACCTATACAACCACATCCCGGTAGGTTCCACCAACTGTACCCCGGCTTACCTAATGAGGGCAAGACCTGGTAAGTTACCTGTTGACCTGGAAATGGGAGTCCTGACGCCCGAGGACACTTCACCAGAAACAGACTGGGACACAGAGAGGCAGCAGCAGTACCGGAAAGTACAGGAGAGCGTGGAGCGAAGTCTCTGTCAGGCTAGGGAAAGACAAGAGAAGACTTACAACCAGTATGCTCCCGCTGTTCCCCTGGTACCCGGAGAGCAGGTCTTGAAGAGGAAGAGACGGCTCCACAAGTTGGACGACCAGTGGGAGAAGGACCCGTACACCGTACTGCCCTCAAGCCACGAGAACCCGAAGGTCTGTACCATCAGTAAAGACGGAGGGGAAACCACAGCCATTGTATCCCGGGACCACCTGAAGAAGTGCCCCGAACAACTGAGGAACCCTGAGGAGGAACAGGAAGACCATCGACCCGTGGAAGAAAGGGAAGATATGGTTAGTACCGTGCTCGGGGACTTCCCTCGGTCTTGGACTCAAGTCAATGGTGCAGTTGTGGTACCCGTACTCACCTTCCTCCAACCATCATCCCAAGAACCTACGGAGCAACGGGTAGAGCTGGAAGAGCAGCCGGTCCAGGAGGCAGAAGACTCCACCCAAGCGGAACAGGAGAATCCACCCTCTGCTTATAGTGAGCCTGCCGTACCCCTAGTGAGACAAAGAGCCGGTAGACAGCTGCCCAGTTTACCCTTGACAGCTCCTACACCCTGTAGTTCAGGGCCAGACAGTCAGCTCCGTAGGTCCACTAGGGCCACTAGAGGCCAGTTACCCGCACGTTGGAGGATCTAAATATTTAAGTTGTTTTACAATGTTTACCTGTTTATTGTTGCTTGTGTGTAATTTTGTGTTTCTAGTTGTTTTTAGGAGTCTTCGGTGGATTTACCGGGAATCCTTTGTATATAGTTGGAGCGTAACCCAGGATGGACTAGAGACTGTTAAGGACTCGGGGTAGGACAGACCCCTACCTGGTTACGTCTCCCTGTGTTGGTGAAATGGACACCTTTGCTTTTCTTCAAAGACTGCACCCGGTTGCGGACATCCGTGACCATCTTATTGTGTTTCCTTATTGTATTTTATTGTTCTTTGATATACCTTGTTATATTTTTCTAAAAAGTGTTTAGTCCCGGAGTACTAAATTTCACTAGGGGGGAGTGTGACACCCCAGGGGTCTGGTTGTCACAGTGATAGAGATATTACGTCTGAGAGCAGGTGGGAGGTCCTTTGGTCAGGGATCCTGTGCATGCCACACCTCCTGCCCAGCCTTGGGAGGGGAAGAACTTCCCCTGTATAAACCCGGGGCTGAGGCAGGGTTAGTGAGTCCAGGAAGAGTAGAGACAAGAGCAGCATAGGAAGCAGCAGAGTCATAAGGAGTCAGGGGCTGGCAGCTAAAGAGCTCGCCCTGACTAAGAAGATTCTTTACCGGACCCGGAGTCCGAGGCTGTGGGGACTAACTTCTACCCAGCAGCAGAATCCGTCAGGCAGGGGATTTCAGGTCCCCTGGCCCAGAAGCCCGAAGGCCCGGTCGCACGCGTGGGACCAGCACCGCCATCGTGGAGCGGAAGCCATTAGAAGGCCCCGAGTCACCGGCCATACGGGTGAGCACCACACGGTACACTCAGGGACGTGGGCTACTTACATCAGCTTCTAGCAAGGTAGCCAGAAGAGTACAGTCAGCTTGGGAGGCCTACAACTACGCCTGGCCAGGGGAGATCCCATCTGCTCAAGGACTGACCAGGCCCCGTTCGCTAGCAAGTACTCCGGGAGGGTCTATCGTTGTTACCAGTAAAGACCCTGAACGCTACCATACCGTCTCTGAGTGGTTCCTGCTACCCCCATCATCCACGTCGGCTGCCCTGAGGCCATACCCCTCCCGTTGGGGGTTATACTATCACGCTGCACCATCCTTCCACCGGCCTCAGCGGTCTGCCCTGCAGCAGCAGCCCCCTGGCTGCATTCAACGGGTGGCGTAGTCATCAACCATTTTCTACCGCTAACAGACTGCCGTCCAGTTTGACTCCCTGGGCACGGACCGGGTCACCGCCACGAGACTACAGCCCTAAACAGATCCGGCTCCGGGTAAGCTCCCGCGTGCGAAACGCAGCGCGACACAGGCCCAGGGGCGCGTCATTGGCACAATTATTAGAAAACGGAAGAAACACAAGATGACTGTCAATCTTCCTCGGTCTGGGGCTCCATGCAAGATCTCGACCCGTGGGATAAGGATGATTCTGAGAAAGGTCAGGAATCAGCCCAGAACTACACAGGAGGACCTGGTCAATGACCTGAAGAGAGCCGAGACTACAGTCTCAAACATTACCATTAGTAACACACTATGCCGTCATGGATTAAACTCCTGCAGGGCACGCAAGGTCCCCTGCTCACGCCAGCACATGTCCAGGCCCGTTTGAAGTTCGCCATTGACCATCTGGGTGATCCAGAGGAGGCATGGGAGAGGGTCATGTGGTCAGATGAGACCAAAATAGGACTTTTTGGTATCAACTCCACTTGACGTGTTTGGAGAAAGAAGAAGGATGAGTACAACCCCAAGAACACCGTCCCAACTGAGAAGCATGCTGGGGAAACCTTATACTTTGGGGGTGCTTTTCTGCAAAGGGGACAGGACAACTGCACCCAGCAACAGTCCCGAAACTTGAAAGATCTGGAGAAGATCTGTATGGAGGAGTGGTCCAAAATTCCTGCTGCAGTGTCTGCAAACTTGGTCAAGAACTACAGGAAACGTCTGACCTCTGTAATTGCAAACAAAGGTTTCCGTACCAAATATTAAGATCTGTTTTTCTATTGTATCAAATAATTAATTTGCATAATTGCATGAAATAAGTATGTAAAAATTATAAAATGTTATTTTCTGTTTTTTTATTTTTAGATTCTGTCTCTCACAGGTGAAGTGTACCTACGATAAAAATTACAGCCCTCTCCATTCTTTGTAGGTGGGAAAACTTGCAAAATCGTCAGTGTATCCAATACTTACTTTCCCCACTGTATATACTTTGTTCCTAAAAAAGAAAAAACCCACCGGTCTTCTATGTGAACATAACAAAGACTATAACTAAAAATCTTATATATTAAAAAAAAAAACTAAAACAAGGTTGACCACATTTTCTTATGGTATTTTTATCTGAAACTTCCTTGGAAAATTCACTGGAAATATCAGAAATGTCTGAAGTGGGGACCTCAATGTAAGACCCCCACCCATTAGATGTAAGGTGGCTCCCAAACCTCACGTGTCGATGCAGCACAGCCATCTGCAGCCACATTTTACGTAGAGCACACGCAGAACTGGGTCATTAACACATACATTAATCCTTTCATTTCGTTCTCCTCTGCTGAAGATGTGTTTGACAAAGACCTCATCTACCAAAATAAAGAGGTGTATTCCCTATGAAGTAACAATACCGTGGCATCTCTTCTTCCCAGGTCCTCTGCGTTGTGCCAATCTTCTGGAAATGTGTGGATACATTGACAACTGGCCACTGCCAGGCCCCTGGTCGTAGTGATTATGCCTACTGTCCAAACTGATTAGACATGGACAAGGAGTAAGGTAACACCCCATTGTCAATTAGATGTAAGGCTATGTTCACACTAGGCGTTTTTTCACTACACATTACTTTCAATGGGTGAAATACACTGAAAGAAGTGACGTGCTCTATTCAGCAAAAAACAATGCAAATCACAAAATACTGATCATACAAAAACCAGGGTGTGAGCATGAGATTTCTGAAATCTCATAGACTTTGCTTGTACTGTAAAACACAGCTGAAAATTTGCATTAAAAAAACGCTGAAAAAAACGCGATGTGTGAACATAGCCTTCAAAGGCACTGCACAGTGGTCTGAAACACAAATTCTGCACATTTGTGATTTTATAGGGTTTATAAGATTACTAAAACAGACGTGTCAGGAGACCACACAGATCCACTTTATAAAAACAAAAACACCTCAGTCATTGAAAGGTTAAATTACAACATTCCTAAGTCCAGCGCTCAAAATCTCCCAAGTCTCCTTACATTATGTAGTAAAGGACAGGTGACATTGGGGCCTTGCTTGTCCACCAGGTGATGTCTTATCGGTGGAAAGACTGTGATGAGAGGTTTGTCTTGAGGAAATTGTGGCGGAAGTAAACTGCAATAAAAACAAAGTATTAGAGCAAGACGCGGGATACATGACTGCAGCCTACAGAAACGTGACAGGTCCGGGGAAAATACCCAACAGCCTCATCTCATCTCAATGGAAAATCCATTTAGGTGGCACGTAGCGTAAGGCATAAAGGGACGTCAGCACCTTGACATATGATCGTAATGGTGTTATAAGAGATCTGATGAGTCCATCATGACAAATCTAGTGTGGAAAACATATGCAAATCCGTCTGGAAGTGCACTTGGGCGTATCACTGCACTTAGACAGCTCCTTTCAAGTGCACGGACACGCCCCTCTGCACTCCCACACCAATCTGCAGACACTCCATTTCCTTTTGACTGGCACATCGGAGCTCTGCAAAAAAAAAAAGGATAATTTTTCTGGGGAGGGACAATCGACGATACTGTTCTACGACTACTTCCATATGTAAAAGGAAGCTGAGAGGACCCTATAAGCCTCCATATTGATTTAAAGTGATTTCTTATTAGTAGCAATTAAACAACTTGCATTAATACACATCATCTATAGTGACGTCATGAGCCGCCAAGCAACATCATTTAATGGCTCCAGTGCTACAAGACATGACTATGGATGACAAGTCATTGTAGGGTACCGATTACACGCGGTGGGGTCTATCAACAGCATGGGACAAAGATATTCTAGAAGTACCTAACATGGTCTGCTTTCTTTAAGGGGTTGCCCACTACCTTGATATTGATCACTTACCCATTGGATAGGTCATTAATATGGAATCAGTGGGGGCAGGGGTGGATTAAGAGTAGTAAGGGCCCCGGGCAGTTTATAAGGCGCGCCCCCCCCCCACACCTGATTTATCACGTGACATGTCACATGATCCCCGTGATAGATCATGTGATAGTTCACGGGAAATTAATTTGGCATAATATTAATTGTGCTGCCCCATCTGAGAGCAGCACAATATTGGGGCAGATACCCTGATTCCAGCGATGTGTCACTTTTTCAGCTGCTTGTTGTCATTTTGAGAAAATCACCGTTTTATCTGCTGCAGATCTAGCAGCTCTCTGAATGCTGCGCTCTGTATAGCCCCGCCCACACCACTGATTGGCAGCTTTCTGCCCATGCTCAGTGTACACAGAAATCTACTGATCAGTGATGGGGGTGGGGTCCTACAGAACTTACTAGTCATCTAGTAATAATTACCTTCTGACAAATCAATGATTTTATCAAAACAACACTAAGCAGCCCAGTAAGTGACACATTACTGGAATCAGTGCCTCTAACCCTACATTATGCTGCTCTCAGATTAGGTGGCAAAAACCTGATGACAGATTCCCTTTAAAGGAGCTGTAAAGACAAAAAAGTTTGTATTAAAAAAAATACAAGCCATTTGTGAAATTAACTTTTTTTCATTGTTAATTCACATTAGACTGTATCTTCAACACTTTTGTCAGCAGGTCTTATTACAGACTCTGAATAGGGCAGCTCTCTCCCTCTCCCTCAGCAGAAAGTCACAGCATGGTTAAAAAACGGGATCTTTTATGATTTTCTCATAATAAATAAAAAAGGACATGCAAGTCCTCCAAACTATTTTCCCTTTCTCTATAGGCGAGGTCCTAAATCTTTCTTGTTCTTTAGTTGATCACATGTCAAAAATGCAAAGCATTTACTATGAACTCGCCTAAAAAAATATGCACTTGGAGAGTAATATCATCATCTGCATGTAAATATTCCTTGACTCTAAGGGCTCGCTCACACTGTCGTATAACACGGCCGAATGCTATGTGATGTTTTATCGGATAGGACTCGGCCCTATGTTATACTATGGGACAGTGCGATTATTGGCATGAGAAAATAATCTCATTCGATATTCGGACCATGTGCACCCATACAAGTCTATGGGTGCACGTAAAACATTAGACTGCACTCGGATGTCATCCAAGTGCAGTCCGATGAACACTCACAGAGACTATGGAGAAGATGGAGAAATTAAGTTCTCCATCTTCTCCATATCTGTGCTGCGAGAGAATCGGATCACACTCAGTTGAAGCTCTGACAGAGTTTGAGCCCAGTGTCATTAGCATAATTGGCCCTATTCTCTTGCATGAGAGAATATATGGCTTAGTGAGTGGACCCTAAAACTGAATAGTAGTGACGGACAGGCACCTCACAAGCGGGATCCATGTAGCTCTCAGATGTCATGTAGGTAGGGCTTCATTCCATGGAGTAGGGCTTAATTCCAATGTAAATAAAAAAAAATGGACTTCAAATAAAAATTAAATGAACACAAAAAGCACTAATTGAATTATTTTTTTCATATTTATGTTTGCAGCCCCTTTAAAAACCCTTTGAGGACCAAGGCACATATATGTCCCATAGTTTTAAACTGGAAAAAAATTTGATTGAATAAAATTTAAGGTCCTCGAAGGGTAAGTAGGTCATAAATTCATATGAATACTTGCTCATACAATTGCACATGCCAAAAGATGAAGAAGAACAGAATCAAAAATATGACATTAAGTGGATCACTTACAGGTATTCAAGGTGAAAGAGACCAGCAAAGGCATCGTCTCGAATGACAGTAAATGAGTTAGAATTCAGCAAGCTGAAAATGAAGACAGCAGGTTAGAAGCGAACCAGACTTTATGGTGCTCAGAATTAGTCAAGCAGAATTTATTGACTGCTCTTGCAAAGCACTGAGACTCCCGCTGTGTATAGATGGCGCCGTGCGGCCTCCCGCTGTGTATAGATGGCGCCGTGCGGCCTCCCGCTGTGCATAGATGGCGCCGTGCGGCCTCCCGCTGTGTATAGATGGCGCCGTATAGATGGCTACGTGCGGCCTCCTGCTGAGTATACGTGTATAGATGGCTACGTGCGGCCTCCTGCTGAGTATAGATGCCGCACGACGCTCCCCCCAGAGACAGCAGGAGGCCGCACAGCTCCATCTATACTCAGCGGGAGACCGCACGAAGCCATCTATACACAGCAGGAGGCCGCACGGCGACATCTATACTCAGCGGGAGACCGCATGTAGCCATCTATACACAGCAGGAGGCCGCACGGCGCCCCCCCCCAGAGACTGCAGGAGGCCGCACAGCGCCATCTATACTCAGCGGGAGGCCGCACGTAGCCATCTATACACAGCGGGAGGCCTCGCGGCGCCCCCCCCAGAGACAGCAGGAGGCCGCACAGCGCCATCTATACTCAGCGGGAGGCCGCACGTAGCCATCTATACACAGCGGGAGGCCGCACGGCGCCCCCCCTAGAGACAGCAGGAGGCCGCACAGCACCATCTATACTCAGCGGGAGGCCGCACGGCGCCATCTATACACAGCGGGGAGCCGCACGGCGCCATCTCTACACAGCAGGGGGCCGCACTGCGCCATCAATACACGGCGGGGGGCCGCACGGCGCCATCTATACATAGCGGGGGGCCGCATGTAGCCATCTATACACAGCGGGGGGCCGCATGTAGCCATCTGTACACAGCGGGGGGCCGCACGGCGCCCCCCCAGATACAGCAGGAGGCCGCACGGCGCCAACTATACTCAGCAGTAGGCCGCACGCAGTCACACACACAAACATATACAGACATATACATACACGCATAAACACATTTGAAACACAAAAATACATATAAACAGACATGACACAATGATATCTGCCCACACACACATACAAACAGACATCACACAATGACATCTGCCCACACACACACAAACAGACATCACACAATGACATCTG
>NW_027362891.1:1562500-1625000 GCF_046119375.1 Phyllobates terribilis
ATCTGCCCACACACACACACAAACAGACATCACACAATGACATCTGCCCACACACACACACAAACAGACATCACACAATGACATCTGCCCACACACACACAAACAGACATCACACAATGACATCTGCCCCCACACACACACACACACACACACAGACATCACACAATGACATCTGCCCCCACACACACAAACAGACATCACACAATGACATCTGCCCACACACACACACACACACAAACAGACATCACACAATGACATCTGCCCACACACACACACACACACACACACACAAACAGACATCACACAATGACATCTGCCCACACACACACACACAAAGACATCACACAAACAGACATCACACAATGACATCTGCCCACACACACACACAAACAGACATCACACAATGACATCTACCCCCCCCACACACACAAACAGACATCACACAATGACATCTGCCCACACACACACACACACACAGACATCACACAAACAGACATCACACAATGACATCTGCCTACACACACACACACACACAGACATACACACACAAACAGACATCACACAATGACATCTGCCCACACACACACACATACACACACACACACACACACACATACACACACACACACATATACATACATACACACACACACACACACACACTCACTCACCATCCCCCGGCTCGGCTCCAGTCCTCCTGGCTCCTGCTCCTCTCCCGTGGTAAGTAGCAGTGCAGGTCGGGCGCGCACTGCGTGACGTCACAGCTAGGAAACACGGCCGCGCACAGGGCCGTGTCTCCTAGCAGTGACGCGGCCGGGCCAGCACAGGGAAGTTAACTGCTGCAGTGCTGGCCCGGCCGATGAAGAAGTAGCGGCGGCTGCTGCTGGGGGAGCGGTACGGGGCCCCTCCTCCCGGGCCCCCCGTCCCGCCACCGCTACCGGTATGTGCCGCGGCGGCCCGCACATATAATGAGGGCAATCCGGCATTAGACACCCCGCCCCGGAGCCGCGGGCCCTCTGCAGGCTCGGGGCCCTGGGCGGTCGCCCGGATTGCCCTCATTATAATCCGCCTATGAGTGGGGGCCATCTTCACAAGTGAATAGGAGCATGCGGCTCCCTCTCTGGGGGGCTGTCAAAACCCCATCGATTTGATATTGATACCCAATGCTGATGTTATCAATATCAAAGTAGAGGACAATCCCTTTAATTCCCATTAGGTTCACATTTAATAACCCCAAGAAATGCAACGTAATCTCTCAACTAAGACAATAGCACCCCGTGTCACTTACATATTGATGCTGATGGTGAAGTTCTTAAAGGTGATTGGCAGTCTGTACTCCACATCTTTCTGAATTTCAGTAATACTGGAAAGATAAAAAAAAGAAAACATTAATGATGACAATTCTACAAACTGCTGTGTCCCAAAAGAAAACACAACAGGTGGATATGTGTAAACCTAACCGATGCTCCAGTATTGTGGGTGCTGGAGCGTGCAGTCTCACAAGACATGATTTGTCTACCATCTTGAATTGGAGGTGCCCCAGCCCCCAATAATGATCTAGGTCTGATTCGGCAGAACAGCATGAGGTCCGGCAAATCTGACCGCTTTATGGATACAACATGCTCCATATTACGACCACAAGAAAAAAGCCAAATAAAGAAGTGTGAGAACAGGACGGCGATGGGTGTACGGAGGATGGCAGAGAGATGACTGCAGAACGCAGCATAAAGCACTCAGACATTAATCATCCCTGACAAAACATAATACAAGTCCTGCTTCATGCTGGCTACGCTTCTCAGGTAACCCTATACTGAAGGACTTGTACTGTTCATAGACCTAACATACAACACATTACATACAAGTTATCCCGCATCAAGAGACACATGACATTTTGTAATGGTTTGGAAATAATAACCATCCTAGACATCAAGTTCCCCTTTGAGAGGTCACAAGGTAATATCCGATGGCTCTAAAATGGAATCTGCCACCAGGTTTTGCTATCCCATCTGCATGATGTAAGGGCAGAAACCTGATTCCAGAAATGTGTCCCTTATTTCGCTGCAGTTTTGATAAATTTTAGTTTTATCTACTGCAGATCTAGCAGTGCTCTGAATGCTGAGCTCCATATAACCGGCTGCACCACTGATTGGCAGCTTTCTGTGTACACTGTGCATAGGCAGAAGGCTGCTATACAGACCTTGTGAAAAATGAGAAAAGAGAAAGGGAGAAAAAGCGCGCCATGTACCACCTGAGGAAGATAGTTCACTATCGAAACGCTTTGTGGAAAGGGCTCATTAAATTTATTTTTTAGTCCTAAAATTTTTTTCACTTCTAGTGTTCATTCTTTTAGCGCCCTATAGACCGCTTTTTTATTTAATTTGGACCACTCCTGAAAAATGAGGGATACCTGGTTGCAGGTTTACTAGTCTTCTAGTCACAACCTCCTACTGATAAAACAAAGATTTTATCAAAACACCAGCAAGCAGCCCAGAAAGTGACACATCGCTGGAATCAGGGTCTCTGTCTCTACATCATGCTGCTCTCGGAATATATGGCAAAAACCTAGTGACAGATTCCCTTTAAGCTCTCATCTCTAGTGATCAGGACCCTAGAATTTTCTTCTGAGGTGGGTTTCCCTTTAGCTCTGCACCTACCTAGCGTCACTGCATGGCTGCGGAAATAAAAAAATAAATCTTTCTGAATTCTGAAGAGAAAGAGCAGTTGTGGAGTGTCAATATAATAGATGTAGAGAAGTGGGATGACGGCGGCCTGTGCTGAGCATTGCCCGGCTGATCGGGTGATGACTGATGGGTCACATGAATGAGTTATTACAGCAGAAACCGCACCCGTCCTGATAACTATTCCTGCAAGGAACCGGCCGTCCCTAACCCTGCAGCTACATAATAGAGATGCAAAGAAACAAGGAGAAAGAAAGGATGCAATGACAGGGATCACCAAGGAATAGCAAAAATATAGAATTTTATTAAAGACTAAACATACAAGACATGTTAAAAAAAACAACTAAAAAGCAACAATTGCCCCAATGAATAACAAAACCATTGCAAGGTACTGATATGGTTAATCCTCACATATATATGCCCAACTAGTCACAGAAAATCTGAATATATGACTACAGACTGCCCACCACAATATAATAAAGAGCAAGGCAGCAGCAAAGTATCTATTCACAAAGGCATTAATATCCAAATAAGCCTATAAAAATAGTGCCCATTATATAACCCCACAATGAAACCTGCCGCTGACACAATCGCCCCAAATGTGAAACAATACAATTGGATTGCTAAAAGAGCAAGCTAACGCTGTTAGGTCGGGCAGTAGAAAAAAATGATGTAACTACACCTGAACCATCAGGCAACCTACAGAAATGTGCATGGAGGATGTTGTTTTTACATAAGAGTTATGTATACAGAAAAGCTATATGTCCTATACAGGAAAAGTGTGGGATGAGGAGCTTACAAGACCACTAAAGTAAGACATTCACAAGCTCCTTCTGTATACTCCCTGGTGCCGGGGGTCCGACCCCACTGATCTTACACTGAGAATGTATGGAACTCCTGTAATGTCACCCTTCTTTTCTACAATGTAATCAAGGCATATTTATATGTCTGAACAAGACTTGTATCGACCCATAAAAGAAAAGAGCCCCAGCTCCACCATACTGAATCCCTGCACAGCGACGCTATCAGCCGTGCAGGGACACAACGCAGCTGCCGTCACTTATATAATGGCCGAATGTGCAGGGGAAAGCCACAACGGACCTCATTGTTCTGAAGGCTGCAGCGTATCCGAGCTATATGTGATACTACTCTGACATAGGGAAAGGGACAAAAACCCTTCAAATAGCAGGGAGTGACGTCTGATTAATATTTAGATTTGTATTGAACATAAAACCACAATCTTAGGATCATTACATACATTACCAGACTACTTTATAGATGATCAATTGCCAGCACAAGTTATATTACGCCCAAAATATCTCTGCAGCACCACCAAATTGCTGTATGAAAAATATGAGGAGTTATAGAAGTGTATTATCTGTACAGGTCCATATATCAGCCACTATTATGTGAAATATGTAATAAAATACACTATTATACATTATTAATGTTCTGTCCCTTTAAAATTCTGTCACCATGGTAACGACAGTCATACTCAGCCAATAGGATTGCTCGGTTTGAATTTGAAAAAAAAAAAAAACCTCCTATGTGGTCAGTTTGTTCCATCTCATCTGAGTGTGAAGACAGACACCTGCGATCAGCGAGAGATTCTAGGTATAAGACGTGATATAATCTAATGGACGGAGCCACATCCCATCACACGCACTCAGCGACCACAACTGACAGGAATCAGCCCATTTACCAGAGGAGAAGTCATTATTCCCCAACACATGATACGCTGAGACACCAGTGGGGGGCGCCACACTCATCACATCTCCCATCTGGAAGGATCCAGCGATCACTTCTAATGGGGGTCACTGCCCTTTTTTGGTGATTGCTGGAGTTTCCCGCGGTCGGACCCCACTGATCTATCAGTCGTCACCGAGCCCAGGGATAAGGGGATGACTTGTTCCATCTGATAATTCCCCTTTAATGAAGCTCAGATACAGAACAGTAAATATCCTACACATTTCCCAATTTGCCCTTTCCCCAGCAGAGCCCCCGAATTATTTATAGCCAATGTTTCTAAGACCAAAGAAATATCAGCCAATCACCAAACCCTCTGCTGACGCCTCCTGAGGTTTTATAGATTTTGGAGACATTTCTACAAGAGAAGATATCAGCGGACACCATGGGGATGGAGTATTCTGCCAGCGTTGGACCCGGTAGTATCCATCACTCACTCACCGTTCTCTATACTCTTGTTACATGGGTCTCTGGGGCTTTCATTAAACAGACTCATCTGTGGGGACATTTTCTTTCCTTTAATGCATATACTTGGTGGTAAATATTTTTCTGAGTTTTATTGAAAATTGTGCACAGTTTGCCTCCTGTACCCTCTGTGCTGTACTGTCTATTGCTGGCTGCAGAACTAGTTAACTGAGAATCCATCAGTGAGCTCCTTCTGACAGTCTTAACATACATACGTCCTCTTTGTACGGTGAGGATTGCTCCTAATATCTGGTTGTTTTCTGCAGATTACATCAGTCCTGAGGAACAGCTGAGGAGACTGGCATATTGTGTGAAGTTTCTCCCTTCTCCCCTCTACAAGAAGGAGGTCAGTGAGACGACTCAGGGCAACGCTACGGCCTCTTCTATAAGGTAGCTGTGTATTCGGATCTTCCTTGTAGCCTCCTAACTTCATCTCTTCTCTTCCAGCGCCTTATGCCGACCAACCCCATTGCCCAAAGAAGATGCATCGAAGAGTATAAAGCCAGGGAGAAAAGGAAGAGGGAAGAAAGGCGCAAGGAACTAAAAGAACGGCGCAAGTACCTGGATGAAGAGGAAGACGAGGAAGAAGAGAAGGAAGAAGAGGAGAAAGCAGCAAAGAAGATAAAGCTGGACATCATGGATTTAAGACAGAAGACACTAAAAGAACTGTGCGCCTACCTGGATGAAGAGGAAGAAGAGGAAGAAGAGAAAGAAGAGAAAGAAGAGAAAGCAAAGAAGATGAAACTCCACATCAAGATCCCTAGGGGGGAAGTGACGGCCAAAGGCCAGAAAAGAAGACAACCGATCCCAACAACAAGAAGGAAGAAGGAGAACCAGACCAACTTCCGCCAGTACATCAACCGGTATTTGAGAGGAAAGAGGAACATCATGTGGACCATCCTGCTGGAACCTCTCTGCCGATAACATCACATACGGCAATACCGGCTGGTAAGTATCAGACCACCAAATAACAGCAGGATAGTGTAATATAGTGGTAGTGTATCAGTATTAGTGTAATAAGAGTAATAATACTAGTGATAATAGTAAGAAATAAATAAAATAGTAATAAAATAACAGTAGTAATAGTAGTAGGTAGAATAGCAGTGTGATCCAGGGTCCAAGGACTGATCGCCTTTTCTCGGGGTCAAGAAGGAATTTTTCCCCTGTGACACAAATTGGCTGAAGGTGTCCAGGGGTTTTTGCCTTCTTCTGGATCAATACTGTAGTTATAGGGTAGTATTAGTAGTGATAGGAAAGAATAATAATAATGTAAAAATATAGCAGGTTATTAATAATAAGAATATTAAATAGCTATATTTATAAAAATAAAAACATAAATTAAAATAACTCCAGTAGTACAATAAGTAATATATTAATTATACAACTAATAATAACATTATTAGGTTTGATCCAGGGTCCTAGGACTGATCGCCTTTTCTCGGGGTCAAGAAGGAATTTTTCCTCAGTGACACAAATTGGCTGAAGGTGTCCTGGGGTTTTTGCCTTCTTCTGGATCAACACTCTAGGTATAGGGTAGTATTAGTAGTGATAGGAAAGTAGAATAATACTGTAATAAGATAGCAGGATGTTAATAATAGTAAGAATATAAAAATAATTATAGTGTTGTTTTGATTATTTTAAGTAGTTATAGAAAAGTTAGAATAGCAAAGTAATAAGATAGCAGGACATAAATAATATATAATCTATAAAAAGTACAAAAACCTAAATTAAAATACTAATAACTGCAGTAGCAGTACAATTAGTTGTGTAATATTAATAAGAATTATTAATAACTAGTAATAACATTATTAGATTTGATCCAGGGTCCTAGGACTGATCGCCTTTTCTCGGGGTCAAGAAGGAATTTTTCCCCTGTGACACAAATTGGCTGAAGGTGTCCTGGGGTTTTTGCCTTCTTCTGGATCAACACTAAGTATAGGGATTTTAGTAATACCATTATCATAAACACAAGAGTAATAAAAAATTATAAAACTAATTAAAAAATGAATTATAACAGGTACAATTGATTGCATTAGTACAGTAATAATAAACATTAAAAATGGTGGTCCCAGTTAGTAAGTTAGTGTAGTGTTAGTGTAGGGACCCATCTGAAGAGGTCGCCTTGACGGTGGCAGATGGGCTCGCACAATTTGCTCAAAGTGTGCGCTAAGAACCTCATATTTCTATGTACAGGAGATCTAGCAGTAATACCATTCAGGAGATAGGTATTTGTGTACACACATTTTGTTATATACTTTTGCGCCGCACACAGGGCAGGTATACAGGTACAGGACCCTCATATGTAGTGAGAGTGTTGCAGTAATATTATAACTGGGCCTTAAGGGTAAAATGTTGATAACTACAGGTCCTGGAAACACATCAGAAACTAGAACCTGTAAGTAACTGGTTCCCTGCTAGTGATTAATATGTAAAGGGCAGTCTGGTACCAGGACCCGCGTTATAGGACACATTATCATCAGGCAGGTGCAGTCAGGACTCTTACAAGATCTGCGGCAGTCGTGTGGCGGTATAACACAGTCCCGCTCCTGCCTCAGGCGCCAGCAGTGGAGCCAACCCTGATCCTGGCAGCTTAACCCCTTATATGACACAGTCAGTGGCTTTCACAGCATTTAGGCACTTAAGACCGGAGAGGGAGGCGCGATCATGGTGCCGATGAGTTTCTATGGCAGCCGAGATCTAACAATGGACCCCATGACGGCCATCTTACTGCTCTTATTAGTCCCGGCTGAGGAGAGGTCTATGAGGACACCGGTCAGAGTTATGTCGCCTGCTCTGCAGCTATTAGAAATATCTAGGGCTGATTAGTTTGCTATCTGTAAATCGGATCTAGCCCTGCCCCCCCCAGCAGCACTGGGCTACCACTGGTGTGATCAGGGCTATTGGGCTCCTAGATTGGGCAGAGGAGCTCAGTCTTCAGCAGGAGCTGGCTGAGGAGAGCGGAGCGACTTGCATGGGGCTGCTGCACAAGAAGCAGCTCACAAGGTGGAGATTTATCCGGAGACGTGGTACCCGGGCTGTCATCTGCTTTGCAGGCTGCATAGTCGCTGCCTCCTAGGACCCGAACTTCACCCCTAACAGGCACAGCAGAGCTCGGACAGCTGCAAGTGCCGGAGAGTGGCTGATTAGTGACTGCTGTGTCTCCTGCACTCAGATAAGAGCGGTACAGAGCGGGGGCTCAGTAATGGTGAATACGGGAAGTGTCCACCCCTCACATGCCCTATATGTGGCCCCCAGAGGTAAAGTCTTCCCTGTACCCAGCGCCTCCTCCCGCCTTCACTGCTGGCGTGCGCCATTGCTTAGAGGGGATGTCTGAAGATAACAAGTTACATACATAGTAACATAGTTTTTAAGGTTGAAGGAAGACTAAGTCCATCTAGTTCAACCCATAGCCTAACATGTTGATCCAGAGGAAGGCAAAAAAAAAACCTGTGGCAAACACTAAGCTCCACATTGGGGAAAAAAATTCCTTCCCGACTCCATACGACAATCAGACTAGTTCCCTGGATCAACGCCCTATCATGGAATCTAGTTTTTGCAACCTGTAATATTATACTTTTCAAGAAAGGAATCCATGCCCTTCTTAAATTTTATTAGTGAATCACTCATTACAACATCATGAGGCAGAGAGCTCCATAGTCTCACTGCTCTTACAGTAAAGAATCCCCGTCTGTGATTATGATTAAACCTTCTTTCCTCCAGACGTAGAAGATGCCCCCTTGTCCCCGTCTCTGGCCTCAGAGTAAAAAGATCAGTAGAAAGGTCTTTGTACTGTCCCCTCATATACTTGTACATAGTAATAAGATCACCCCTAAGCCTTCGTTTTTCCACAGTAAATAACCCCAAGTGTAATAACCTGTCTTGGTATTGCAGACCCCCCAGTCCTCTAATAACCTTGGTCGCTCTTCTTTGCACCCGCTCTAGTTCAGCTATGTCTTTCTTATACACCGGAGACCAGAACTGTACACAGTATTCTAAGTGTGGTCGCACTAATGACTTGTATAGAGGTAAAATTATCTTCTCCTCATGAGCATCTATGCCTCTTTTAACGCATCCCATTATTTTATTTGCCTTTGCAGCAGCTGCCTGACACTGGCCACTAAACATGAGCTTGTCGTCCACCAATACACCCAGGTCTTTTTCAGTGACAGATTTATCCAGTGTTTTACAATTAAGCATATAATTATACATTTTATTTCCTCTGCCCAAGTGCATTACCTTACATTTATCCCCATTAAAGCTCATTTGCCATTTATCAGCCCAAGCTTCTAGTTTACATAGATCCTCCTGTAATATAAAATTGTCCTCCTCTGTATTGATTACCCTGCAGAGTTTAGTGTCATCTGCAAATATTGAAATAGTACTCTGTATGCCCCCTACAAGGTCATTAATAAATATGTTAAAAAGAAGGGGGCCCAATACTGACCCCTGTGGTACCCCACTGTTAAATGAGACCTAGTCTGAGTGTTTTCCATTAATAACCACCCTTTGTTTCCTATCACTGAACCAATTCTTAACCCACATACATATATTTTCCCCTATCCCCATTGTTCTCATTTTATGTATCAACCTTTTGTGTGGAACCGTATCAAAAGCTTTTGAAAAGTCCATATACACAACATCCACTGCATTTCCTTGGTCCAGTCCAGAACTTGCCTCCTCATAAAAACTGATCAGATTAGTCTGACAGGAACGGTCCCTTGTAAACCCATGTTGATATTGGGTCATGAGGCTATTCTTCTTCAGATACTCTATTATAGAATCTCTTAGGAAACCCTCCAGGATTTTACCCACAGTAGAGGTTAAGCTTACCGGCCTATAATTTCCAAGTTCGGTTTCTGTCCCCTTTTTGAATATTGGCACCACATTTGCTATACGCCAGTCCTGTGGTACAGACCCTGTTATTATGGAATCTTTAAAGATTAAAAATAATGGTCTATCTATGACATTACTTAATTCCTGCAGTACTCGCGGGTGTATCCCATCCGGGCCTGGGGATTTGTCAACTTTAGTTATCACTTATCCACAGGCTCAGTGATCACTTACTGATCGTGGGGTCTGACCACTGCGAACCATCGTCTGATCGGGAAGGAACGGAAAGTCAGGGAACAACTGCAGCTCCATTCATTCTCTATGGGGCTCTGGAAAAAGCCGAGCTCAGCACTTGGATGCCACATAAGGAATGAATGGAGCAGATCCTGGAGTAATAACATGTCCTCCTCAGCTTTCTGTCTGTGTAAGTGGCTCAGCCCTCGTCTCCCCTTCTGTTCCCGACTTCTGTTTTGTTCCCTGTGGACTTTCTCTCAGTCCTCTGCAGCCATTATGTGTGTAGACAACTTCAAAAAGAAAAAGTAGCAGAACATCAGTCATCTAATAATCCACGATATTCAGGGGGGAAAACAAAACGGTGATGTTCTTACACAGTCGCCTCCTCTTGAGCTGATGAAGATGTCGGTGGCAGCACATTGCGGTTTGTGTTCTCTGCCTGAATATCGCGGATTATGTGACGTCCTGCAGCTTCTCATCATCCATGTTGGGCTGTTGGACGACGTGTGGACGCTCGGCTTGTTGGATTCTTGTGTTACTACTAGCACTGACTTTATATTGTGACTCCTGTGCCGATTCCCATTTCTAATTGCAGCGTGTTATACCAGCACGTGACGGCTGCCACAATCACGTGACGGCTGCCACAATCACATGACGGCTGCCACAATCACGTGACGGCTGCTACAATCACGTGACGACTGTAGCGTCGGCGTCCCTGCCTCCTGCTAGGCTGGGACGCCGTTCCCCTCACCTCTCCGTGCCCGGCGTCTTCCTCCCGCTCTGCTGGCAGCGCACGCTGCTTCCCGGTCAAGGTGCTTAGGGCGCGCGCGCGCTCCCTCTCTCTTAAAGGGGCCGCGCGCGCCGTCCTAAGGAGTCCCCGGCCAATGGCCGGAGGACCTCACCATATATAAGGCACCTCCTCCAAAATGGAGGTGCCCGACCTCTGTTGTTGCAAAGCCTTTCAACTCTGCTTCAGCCCTCAGGTCCCGTTGCCTGATACCTGCCTGATATCTGCCTGATTTCTTACCTGCTTGCAATCCTGTGGTCCGACAGTCTGCCTACCAGCACCTGCCAGTCTGTCTATGGATCAGTCCGCCTGCGGACCAGGAACTACCTGCCAGATACCTGCCTGCCTGTCCAGAGACTCTTACCCGCTCACCTGGGAGCGCTCACCTGGGAGCGCTCACCTGGGAGTGCTTACCTGCTACCCGCCTGCTAGCCTACCTGGATGCTTAGCCGTCACTTGCTGTGACCACCTGCCTGACCAGAGACTCTCACCCGCTCACCTGGGAGCGCTCTCCTGCTACCTGCCTGCTAGCCTACCTGGAGGCTTAGCAGTCACTTGCTGTGACCACCTGCCTGTCCAGAGACTCTTACTCGCTCACCTGGGAGCACTCACCTGCTACCTGCCTGCTAGCCTACCTGGAGGCTTAGCCGTTACTTGCCGTGACCACCCGCCTGTCAAGAGACTGTCCCCGTCACTTGCCGTGATCACCCGCCTGTCAAGAGACTGTCCCCGTCACTTGCTGTGACCGCCCTGCCCTTCTACCCTGAGACTGTCCTTGTCACTTGCAGTGTCTACCTACCCGCCTTCCCTGGGAGCCACCCGCTTCCTTACAAGGACTACCCTTTGTATAGTAGCTCAGAGGTTCCACCTCCCACACCCGTTACAGTTTGCTCAGGCCATGGAACCCGGTGGCACCCAAGCTCCCTCGCTCTCGGACCTATGTCATGAACTTTCCCGTCAGAGGTCCCAACAGGAGTCCATCCTGAGTCACCTGCGTAGGTGACCACTAAGCGTAACTATGTGTGGTCGTAACCATGGATGCCTAAGCTACTGCAATGCCTTGCACATGGGGTAAGCAACATTGCTAATCAGAAGGACTATACTACATTTCTAATTGGAGGTATTTGCTAATATTATTATTACACCTACTACATATTGGGATAGGATCTTGGAGATAGGAATACCCCTTTAACTTCCCCAACAATCAGTTGTCTGGGCCCCCATACACATTTGAGTTTCAGCTGAATCTGTCAATATCGGTGGGATAGGTCAACATTAGTCTAATATGTATGGTGGGCCTTCAGTTAGATATTTTGGTTCTAATACAGCTAAATATACCAGTAGAGTTTATACAATGGGCTCTGTGCTGCTTTATAATGGTCACCCCAGAGTTTGAAGCCCCCGTAGATCCCAGTATACCACACAATAGAACATTTGCTGCATTTTACAACAGTTTGGCTTTTGTAGATCCTTATTTCCATAAAGAACGGATGCAGCCAAATATCCCAGAATACTAAGAATTATTCAGGAATGGTTCCTTGAATAGTCAGGTATTTTCTTTTTTTCCTCGATGTCCTGGAAAGAGGTGAAGGCTCAGCAGGAGAAGCTTCGAGATGATCATTCCATCATAATGTGTCATTGTCGAGTCTTCAGATGTGGTCCTCTCCCCGCGTGGGGTTTTCCTTTTAGGAGGAAGCTTTATATTTACCACGTCAGTGTTATGCATTGTTACTTATTTTTATGTTATGTGAATGTTTTATACACGAGAACATTGATCACTGAGCCTTTATTATAGAATTCTCGGTAAAGCTACTAAATATAGCCTAATGATTGTTATAGCAGAAGATGGAGTCCCTCAAGTTTAAAGGCCCCATCTATGCTATATAAGTCTGACAGTTATTTTAGGTAAAAAAAACAGCAAGCTGAAATGTTCCTTCTTGTATCAATAGCGTGTCCTTGCTAAAAAGATAACGTGATTCTCCCTGGCCAGATGTTTCTTCTTGTAGTAATAATGTGTTCTTGCAGAAAGATGAAATGACCTTGCTAACTAGATAAGTCTAATTAAATATTTTAAAGCATACAGAAACTGTTTTTTTTTACTTGTTCAGCTAAACTGTATAATCGAACCATATATGGCAAATCCGTTTCCTGCCTTTAGGGTGTATATTAGCCCTGTGTTTTGTAATAAAGTTTTTAGAGTATGTTTAGACACAAACATCCTGTCCTGTGTCTTCATTCTCTCCGAGCTCGTAATCCAAAGGATAGAAGACCCAAAATTCAGTGACGACAGCTGGCGCCTCGAACAGGGACCTTGAGTTAATCTACCCAAGGGTGCTCGACCGGTCCGAGACGTGGGACGAGTGAAGCTCTCTGTTGGTGATATATACATTGCTGAGGTAAGAATAACTGTTATATTCTACCTAATTATATCACTGCATAGAAGAGACTCCCTCACCCCCGAGCGGTCGGCTCCCCAGGTAATTCAACAGATTGTTGTCTGGCTCAGGTCCCTTTGAACCAGTAGAATCCCTCAGATAAATTGACAGTCCTGCCTTCTATCCTTTGGAGAATTTAATGAAAGTATGGATCCGATGATTGTGTTGTGGATGTGTCCCGGGATTGATGTTTTTGGTCTGTTTTTCTGGTTGGCGTATAAGTCCTAGAGAGGCTAGTAGTGGAAAGGTTCAGAAACCTTTGTGGCCCATTGTCTAAGTGACTGAGGAGTCTCTTCTAGGTGAGGAGAACCGAAAAAAATGGGGAACCAAAATGCCAAGGAAGGCATTATAGCCAAAGACTTAGTGGTACGCACAGAAGGGAAACAGGCACTGATTGGAATTGACAAAATATTGTGTAAAGCGGGAATGAATGAGAATGGAGAGATGAATGGAGAGAAATGGAAATCCTTCTTTAACTCCTATCATGGATGGTTGAAAGATAAGGGTCTGTTGAAGACAGTAGATGTATGGATGAATGCATGCGCTTATTTTGAAGGAAAGATTGAAGAATTAGGAGACGGACGTTACAGACTGACAAAAACTGGAATGACAGATTTTCCTCCCTGTCCGCTCCCGACGTCACCCCCACCCCAGTACCAGAATTCCCAGGAACCTAAATGTTGGGTTTGCCCCAGATGTTGACAACAGAACCCCTTGACAGTAGACATCTGTGTGGCATGTGGAGGACCGAGACACCACCCAGCTAGTCTATTCCCAATGAGGACGGTAGTTGTGCCAGGAGCACCAGCAGCAGCAGCAGCAGCAGGAGGGGATGCAGTGGTTCCAGGTCAGGAAGCTCGTACAATGTTAATGTATAGACCATGGAGTCCTTCAGAGCAGTTGGCACTGATCTCCCAGCTGCCAGATCCGTCCCAGTCCCCTATGGGTTTTGCTAGAATGATCACCACCATACAGGATACGTATCATGCCACTAGAATAGATCTGCAGGGGGTAATTAAGGGAAAATTGGCAGATGAAGCCCGCTATGATAGGTTGATAGATGAGACAAAAAAACAGTATGCCAATAGGACCGGACCCGTAGATGCAGAATCTAATGATGCAGCAGCTGGAGTCCTATTCGCAGCAGCGTTGGTAAAAGCATGTCAAGACAGGCAAGCAGAAAAGCAAGTTACACTAGAAGATAGAGTGCAGGGAAAGGAGGAAGATCCTAAGGATTATTTCTATGCACTAAAGAAAACCTGGTCAGAAATGGGGTTCAACCCCGGGAATAAGACTAGTGAGAGGGTATTAGCAAGTGCTTTCATGAATGGACTAAAGAAAGAGATTGCAGAGAAGGTAAAAGCAAGTAGACCGGACTGGAGATCAGTGAAGGCAGAAGATTTAGCTAGAATAGCTCAGGGGGCACAGCATGACATAGCGCAGGCAAAAAGAGCTGCCAGAATACATATAGTAGAGACGACCCCCAGAAACAACAGAGGCAGAGGACAGACTGAAGGAGAAGGACAGAGACTATGTTACGGATGTAAAAAGCCAGGACATTTTAGAAAGAACTGTAGGACCAACCCGTATCCAAATGCTCAGAGTACGGGTCCTCCAGCCAACCAAACAACGCCCCCATAGGATGAGGGAAGCTTGCACATGAACCCCCTCATCTCCTTACCCCCAACTCCCAGTTGTATAGTGCAGGTGAACCAACCAGGGGGACATGAAATCGATTTCCAAGTAGATACGGGGGCCGACAATTCAGTAATTACGCAAGGTGATTGGCCATATACTGACACTGATTTTTCACATCATGTCATTGCCACCCCCTTCAATTCCCCGTCTGTCCTGCTTCCTGTCACTAAAAGAATTCCCCTGCAAATTCAAGGAGCTACTGTACATAGCCAGCTCATGGTATCGCCCCGAGGCCAATGTAACCTTTTGGGAAATGATGTGTTGTCCCAATTACAAGCACATATTGAGTATCATCCCGATGGCACTGTCACCATGACCCCAGGTTTAAAACCAAGTACCCTTTGCAAAATTATGTCACTAGATATTGCCAGCATAGAAGAGACAAATGAGTTTCCCCCGATATTGGAGCAGGCTGTACCACATGATTTTTGGGCCTCAGGCAAAACAGATGTTGGTAGGTTAAGAGTTCAACCAGTAATGGTGAAATTAAAACCAGGAGCCATCTTGCCTCAACAGAAGCAGTATCCCCTTAGCTCGGCTCAGGAGAATGCCATAGCCCAGCAGGTCCAAAAATTACTACAGAGAGGAGTCCTAGTCAAAACCCAGTCCCCTTGCAACACTCCCCTGTTCCCAGTAAAGAAAAAGAGCGTGCCAGGACAACCAGCCGCATATAGAATGGTCCATGACCTCCGGTTGGTTAACAAAGCCACAGAACTTCTAACACCAGTTGTGCCCAACCCGCATACTCTTCTGTCACAGATACCTTCTAATTCTCTTTGCTTTTCAGTGGTTTATTTGGCAAATGCATTTTTCAGTGTACCATTACATCCTGACTGCCAGTACCTGTTTGCTTTCACATTCCAGGGTAGTCAATATACATGGACAGTGTTGCCACAGGGTGCCCAGAATTCACCCACAATGTACACTGCAAGCCTGCAGGAAATACTGGAGGGATGGTCTGAACCACATATCGTTGTTCTGCAATATGTCGATGACCTGCTCATTTGTGCCCCCTCCAGGAAACAATGTCATAGTGCAACTATATCGCTTATGTTGTTTCTCTATCACGCTGGCTGCAAGGCATCGAAAGATAAGCTTCAGTTTTGTAAATCTTCAGTCACCTTTTAGGGACATTGCATTACACCAGGAGCTCGTCATTTAACAAATGCACGCAAACAAGCAGTACAGGCATTCACCGTCCCCATTAATGTTGCAGCCCTCAGAACTTTTCTTGGACTTGTTTCCTATTGCAGACAGTGGATTCATGCCATCTCTGTTTTAATGCAGCCCCTCTATGACTGTCTTACCCCAACACCTTTTGTACTAACATCAGAGGCAATAGACTGTTTTTATTCTCTCAAGAACCGTATTTTGGCCGCTCCAGCTTTGGGTACCCCTAATTATGAGCTCCCATTTACTCTGTACCTTCATGAACAAGCTGGACATGCAGCAGGAGTTTTAACTCAAACACACGGTGATAATCAGAGACCTGTTGCCTACTTTCGTGGCAGATTGGATGCGGTAGCCAGAGGTGCACCATCCTGTGTACGTGCTCTGCATGCTGTTGGACTATTACTCCATAAATCCGCAGACATTGTTCTTGACCACCCGCTCACCGTTCTAACACCTCATGATGTCTACACTATATTGAATCAAGTGCAACCCGCTCACCTCTCAGCAGCACGTCATCTCAGGTTACAATGTGCACTGTTAATGCCTCCCAATGTTTCTTTACAGAGGTGTACTACCCTGAATCCAGCAACTTTGTTACCTCTCTTGGATCTAAAGGAGGAGTCAGGTACTGTGCTTTTTAAGGAAGATCCAAGAGAGGAAGTTCCTCATGACTGTGTACAAATGATGGCACAAGAAACGGCAGGTTTACCTACTGGATTTGAACATGAATTACAAAATGCAGATTTTGAATTTTTTGTAGATGGATCCCGTCATCAGGACGATTCAGGTACCTTCCATACTGGATATGCAGTTGTCTCCCTCAATGCAGTAATCAAGGCAGAACCAATGCTCCCACACCAGTCGGCTCAAGAAGCTGAACTTAGGGCCCTAACCGAGGCCTGTAAACTAGCGGAAGGTAGTATTGTTAACATTTACACAGATTCTAGGTACGCATTCGGTATATCGCATGATTTTGGTCCAATATGGAAGTCAAGAGGTTTCCTGACGGCAGCAGGACACCCCATTAAGAATGCTGATGCGGTCCAGCAGTTAATTGATGCGCTACAACTACCTAAACAAGTAGCTGTCATAAAGGTAAGAGCACATACCAGACGCACCGACCAGGTAAGCAGAGGAAATGCGATGGCAGATGCAGCGGCAAAAACAGCAGCCTGTAAGCCGCAACAAGGGTCAACAGTACGTCAGTTAAGTGCCCCTAAAAACCCCTTTGTGTCGGAGGACATCTTATCCCAAATGCAGGCTCAGGCTCAAAAGGAGGAGGTTGATAAGTGGTTAAAGGAAGGTGCATGCCTGAATGAAGCAAATGGGGTATGGGGGAAAGGGACACGACGATGACTTCCAAGGGCACTGTACCCAGCAGTTGCCCAGATACTACATGGGCCGACACACCAATCTAAAACGGGTGTGATGAGTGTGATGCAGAAACATTGGGTGGCACCAGGATTCTCCACCTGTATTGAAAACCTGGTACAAGGGTGCATGATATGTGCTACACATAATCAGGGTAGAGTAGTTAAAACACCACCCAAACACACCCCCCGGCCCCTCTATCCATTCGAGAGACTGCAAATTGATTATATTCAGCTGCCAAAGTCAGGATCATGGGAATATGTGTTGGTTTGTATTGATTTGTTCTCAGGATGGCCAGAGGCTTTCCCGATTGCCAAAGCCACGGCTGCGGCAACCGCAAAGAAACTGCTTGCGGAGGTGGTCTGCAGGTATGGGGTACCAGAGGTAATTGAGAGTGACAGAGGTACACACTTCACAGGTGAAATAATGAATGAAGTCATGTCAGCTCTAGGAATTCAACAAGCATTCCATACCCCATATCACCCACAAAGTAGTGGTAAAGTGGAAAGACTGAATGGGACATTGAAATTAAAAATTCAGAAAGCCATGGCTGAGACAGGAAAACCATGGCCGGACTGTTTACCACTTGCTCTGTTTTCAGTAAGATACACGCCTAATAGAAAGACTGGACTCTCTCCATATGAGATATTGTTTGGCAACGTACCCAGCCTAGGGTGTTTCTATCCGCAAGCATTAGAAATGAACAACCATGTGCTAAGTTCCTATGTGAGGACTTTACACAAAAAGATTAAGCAAGTACATGATAATGTCTTCAGTTCTCTTCCAGATCCAGATCAAGACTCTAGCAGCCATACGCTGCAACCTGGAGACTGGGTGGTTATAAAAAGACACGTGAGGAAAAGCCTAGATCCACGGTTTGATGGACCCTTTCAAGTTCTGCTGACCACAAGCACAGCCGTTAAGTTAGAGGGAAAAGAGACCTGGATCCACGCATCCCATTGCAAAAAGATACTAGGAGAACCAGCGGACAAAGACTGATGACATTGTTTATACTTACCTGCATCCTTGCGACCACAGGTGCATGGACTAGGTTAGGCACCATGGATGGAGACGACAATAGATTCATTAGACACCATCTTGCTCTAATCGATGGACTAAAGGAGCAAAACCAGACCATTGCTAATTGTTGGATATGTACACATGCCCCTGTGACGTCCACTAGCATACCCTTTCTCGCTGTCCCAGTCTCATGGGAAGAGATAAACTTTTGAGTGAACTGTTCAGATACTTTGGCCAATAATTCCACACAGAGATTTTCCTTTCTAAATCCCGCAAATTGGTTTAAAGGTATTGGTGGGTGGTTGGCTGGTATAGTACAAGCTATTTTACAGGTTTTGCTAATGTGTCTTGCGGTTTATTTGGTTTTTAAGCTTTTTTTAATGTGTATTCAGCGTTGTACTAAAAGAAAACATAGAAATTCGTATTGATAAATGAAGGAACAAAAGGATGGAATGTTATAGCAGAAGATGGAGTCCCTCAAGTTTAAAGGCCCCATCTATGCTATATAAGTCTGACAGTTATTTT
Source organism: Phyllobates terribilis (assembly GCF_046119375.1). NCBI lineage: Eukaryota > Metazoa > Chordata > Amphibia > Anura > Dendrobatidae > Phyllobates > Phyllobates terribilis. Next base: position 1,581,463 of record NW_027362891.1, read on the forward strand.
AAGTAAAAAAACAGCAAGCTGAAATGTTCCTTCTTGTATCAATAGCGTGTCCTTGCTAAAAAGATAACGTGATTCTCCCTGGCCAGATGTTTCTTCTTGTAGCAATAATGTGTTCTTGCAGAAAGATGAAATGACCTTGCTAACTAGATAAGTCTAATTAAATATTTTAAAGCATACAGAAACTAGTTTTTTTTGCTTGTTCAGCTAAACTGTATAATCGAACCATATATGGCAAATCCGTTTCCTGCCTTTAGGGTGTATATTAGCCCTGTGTTTTGTAATAAAGTTTTTAGAGTATGTTTAGACACAAACATCCTGTCCTGTGTCTTCATTCTCTCCGAGCTCATAATCCAAAGGATAGAAGACCCAAAATTCAGTGACGACATGATAATATACAATCACGTTTGTTGTACTTGCGGAATTTTATTCTAGTGGTTTCCTGCTTCCTGACTAATTGTGATTTAGATTAAATACTATCTGACCACGGTCACTTGTGAGGTCCGAGTACTATCTACGTCTTATACGAGTGTTGATCATGTTAAGGAATATATCAGCTAGAAATTTCTGTAATTATTAAAACCAGACATTTATATTCTTTTTTATCAATAGGTTTTTAATTTCTGATTGTCAAGATTTTTCTAATTGTATTCTCTCTAAATGATCAGGCGGCAATATTACCTGAGCTGATAAGCCTTACAGTGGATATATGGACCACTTTAGACTGTGGATGTTCACTGGGTTATAGGCATGCTCTCTGACCTGTGCAGAGGTCATTGTGCAGAGAGGGGGGAGAAGGTCAGCTGAGACCATCGCCTTTTGTGAATGGTGGATCCTGTATTATCTATATGACAAGATGTTACCTTTTATTTTAATCCTGTCTGTGATGATAATAAGATGGCTGCTGAGAATCTCTACAGAACAGGCAGGGTAAGCCAATGCTGAGACTTAATATGCATTTACACTGAAAGATTATAAACGAGAGCTGCTGAGAAGTGGAGTGTAAATAGGCTATAGGGTAAAACGAGAAAGACGGATTTTGGTAAGACCTTACCTGTAAAATCCTTTTCAGCGAAGGAAGGAAGGGAGACACAGATCCATTACTAGTGGGGGTAGGCGGAGCCCCACAGGATAGTTCACCTCAGATTTAGAAAAAGTGACAACCGGCCCCTCCAGCTTAGGCTCCTCCTACTCTCATGTTCTCCAGTCCGTACACAAGCTAAGGAAGAGCAGACAACACCAGGGGAACAACACAACCCCTTCTGAAAATTCATAAATGTGAGAGAACAGGTTATGTATATAACAGCATGAAAACACACAGTCCCAGGCACTACTTACTGGACCTGACAACTGCGATGAGCTGGCAATGCTGGAACAGAGCCCTAGTGCGTCAACCCCAGACCAGATGACCGCCATCAGGAGGGAGTCGCGCCGCATCTAGAAAAACCATAATACACTTCTGCCATGGGAGGGTGCTGTGTCTCCCTTCCTTCCTTCGCTGAAAAGGATTTTACAGGTAAGGTCTTACCAAAATCCGTCTTTCAGCAGCAGAAGGGAAGGAAGGGAGACACAGATCCATTACTAGTGGGAAGTCCCAAAGCAGTCCAAAACTCAAGGGTGGGAAACAGTGGCAGGATCGCCAACACCCCAACAACTTAGGCAAGTGCGCAACAAGCGCCGAACAAAAAATAAAGAGATAACCTAAACCACTGCCGCCTGCAGGACCCTGCGTCCCAAGGCCGCATTGGCGGAAGCACTCACGTTCACTTTATAAAATTTAGTAAAAGTGTGAACGGAGCACCAGGTAGCCGCCCGGCAGAGCTGCGCTGCCGAAGCCCCCTGACGAAAAGCCCACGACGAACCAACAGCTCTCGTGGAATGAGCTTGAACCTTAACCGGACAAGGCTCGCCCTTGAGCCGGTACGCCTCCAGGATAGCCGAACATATCCACCGAGCTATAGTGTCCTTGGAAGCCCGCTGACCACGGCGACGACCAGCAGGAATCACAAACAGAGAATCCGATTTTCGAAACCCTTGCGTGATTGAAAGATAGAACTTCAATGCCCGCACCAAATCAAACGAGTGCAAGGCCCGCTCCTTCAGACTCTTTGGTTTCGGACAGAGGGAAGGCAACAGGATGTCCTGATTGAGGTGGAAAACGCGACACCACTTTAGGTAAAAAATCTCCACGGGTACGAAGCGCCACACGATCCGGGTGGAATTCCAAAAAAGGGGGCGAGCAAGACAGTGCCGCCAACTCCGAAACCCTTCTTAAAGAGGTGACCGCCACCAGGAAGGCCACCTTCCAAGAAAGCAAGTAAAGCGTAGCTGAATCCATAGGCTCAAACGGCCCATGCTGAAGAGCCTCCAAAACTAAATTGAGCCGCCAAGGAGCCACAACCGCCCTCCGAGGCGGAAACTGATGTGCAACCCCGCGAAAAAATGAACGCACATCCCTGCGTGAGGCAATAGCCTTCCGAAAAAGCCCGGATAGTGCAGAGACCTGACCCCGCAAGGTACTAACTGCTAGACCCTTGACCAGACCACATTGCAGAAAGGCCAAGAAGTTGGGAATGGAAAAAACCCTCGGGTTCCTTGACGATCCAGAACACCATGAATAGAAGGCCTCCCAAGTTCTGTGATAAATACTAGTCGTAGATGGATCTCTGGCCGCCCGCAAGGTGGCAATGACCTCGGACGAAAACCCACGACGGGTCAAGATTTCGGTCTCAAGAGCCACGCCGTCAAACGAAGTGACTTCAGGTCCGGATGACGAATGGGCCCTTGAGTTAACAGGTCCGGGCGAAGAGGCAGTGGAAACGGAGGCGCTGCCAGAAGAGACACCAGCGTTGAATACCACACCCTCCGCGGCCAATCCGGCGCCACCAAAATCGCCGATACTCATTCGAGATTGATCCGCCTGATCACCAGAGGAAGTAAGGATACCGGCGGAAACACATAGATCAGCTCGAACTGGTCCCACGGGGCCACTAGAGCATCTACCGCCACAGCCTCCGGGTCCCTGTACCTGGACATGAATGTCGGAATCTTGGCGTTCAGCCTGGATGCCATCAAGTCCACTTGGGGAGTCCCCCAACGGGAGCACAGCAGAGTAAAAACCTCCGGATGAAGACTTTATTCTCCGGGATCTACCCGCTCGCGACTGAGGAAGTCCGCCGAGATATTCAGCACACCCGGGATGTGAAACGCGGAGATGACTGGAACCCTGAACTCGGCCCAAAGCAGGATCCGAGAGACCTCCATCATGAGTCTGGAACTCCTCGTCCCGCCCTGATGGTTGATATACGCGACAGCTGTCGCATTGTCCGTCTGAATCCGGACCGGCAGACCGCTCAAAGGGACCGTCCAATGTCGGAGGCAGAGAAATATTGCTCTCAACTCCAGAATGTTGATTGGCAGAGACGACTCCTCTGACGACCAGACCCCCTGAACCCAGAGGTCGTTCCAAACCCCCCCCCCAGCCAGTCAGGCTGGCATCGGTGGTAATCACCGACCACCGTGGGAGAAGAAGGGATTTCCCCAGGGATAGAGCCTCCAGACGTAACCACCATCCAAGAGACTCTCGCACCCTGCGGGAGATGACGACACAGCGATCCAGCGAAGTCGGCGATCGGTCCCAACGGGTCAGAATAAGATCTTGGAGATCCCGGGAATGAAATTGTGCAAACGGCACCGCTTCCATTGCTGCCACCATCAGACCCAGAAGGCGCATGCACTTCCGAAGGGACATCGCCCTCACCGACCTCATAGCCTGGACGTGGTGACGAAGGTTCGCTTGTTTGTCCGGAGGGAGGGACACCACTGCCCGTACTGTGTCGAAATGCATCCCCAAGAACAGGATTGACTGCGACGGCTCCAATGACGACTTCTTCCAATTGACCAGCCACCCGAAGTCTTCCAGGTGCTGAAGGGAGAGATCGCGAGCTGTCACTGCCTCCTCCGCTGTGGGCGCCACAATTAACAGGTCGTCCAGGTAGGGGAGAATCGGAACTCCTTGCTTTCGAAGGAGCGCCATGAGCGGCGCCAGAACATTTGTAAAAACCCTGGGCGCCGAGACCAACCCGAAAGGTAGGGCCACAAATTGGTAATGGGCCTGCCCTACGGCGAAACGCAGGAAGCACTGGTGAGCCCTGCCAACAGGGACATGCAAATAGGCGTCGCGGATGTCAATCGACACCAAAAAATCGTACTGCGACAAGGCCGCCACGACGGGGCTAAGAGACTCCATATGGAATTTCCGGATTCGGACATGAAGATTCAAATCCTTGAGGTCCAGAATGGGATGAAACTTGTCCTCCTTTTTTGGGGACCACAAAAAGGTTAGAGTAAAAACCCCCTTCCCCGGTCCTCCGGCGGAAACGGAACCACTACACCCTGCTGCAGAAGAGAGTTGACCTCCCGCAGCAGAGCAGCAGCCAGCTTGGGCACGGACGGGATGCGAGACTGACGAAACCTGTCCGGGGGTAGAGAGTGAAACTCTATGAAATAGCCCGCTGACACAACCCGTGTCACCCAGGCGTCCGATTCGTGGGACGCCCAAACCGACCCGAATTGTAGCAGCCGACCTCCCACCCGAGAGCCCTCGAGAGGGATCCTGGCGTCAGTCCGCCTTAGCGGGCTTTTTGTCAGCCTCCCTTTTGTCCCGACGGAAATGCTGTTTCCAGGGAGTACGGGATTTCTGGGTGGACTTCTTACCGGAAGACGAGGGACGACCCAATCTCCAAGAGGGCTGATCGAATCGTCCCCTGGGTCGAAAGGACCGACGACCACTACCGGCACTTTACCTGTCAGACGTAGAGGCCGCTGCTTTCCGCTGTGGCAAAGCCACATCCTTGGCCTTAGCAATCAGCTCCGTGAGGTCCGAACCAAAAAGCAGACCGCCCTTGTACGCCAGAGTAAGCAAACCTTGTTTGGATACTGCGTCTCCAGTCCACTGTTTGAGCCACAGTGCTCTACTGACTGTGACGGCCGAGGCTTGAGCCCTGGACAGAAACAAAGTAGTATCCAGCACTGCGTCTCTGCTATATCGGGCCACCTCTTCCAACAGCTGGAAGAGCCTTTCCACGTCAGACAGCGGAGTCCCATCTTGCCATGCTGACCGCAGCTGATCCAACCATCTCAGGGAAGCCTCACCAGTATAATGTTAGGTGTCAGGCATGTGCTGGGCATGAAATTGGGTCAGAATCATCTGTGGATTCTGTGGTCTCCCATTCTGGTCCAGCCAGGGCAGACACTGCTCAGCATCACCATCTGGCCCAACGCCTAACTAGTGCACTAGATGTACAGGCTGTCCCCACATGGCCCCCAAGGCCGCTCGGAATCCATGACCCACGGCCTCGTAGATGGACTTCGCCGCTAACTCCGTCCTTCTGTCCAGCGGATCCTGTAGACTCGCCTTCCCTTTAACCGGAAGCAAAGAAGATTTGCTCAGCTGAGACAATGGCACGTCCACTTCAGGAGAGGGGACCCAATTAGCGATCGTCTCTGTGGAGCAGGGATACAGGGCATCAAAAAACCGCATCCCTTGGAAGCGCTTATCCGGACACAGGCATTCTCTCTCCACCGCCTCGTTAAGTTCATCGTGCGCTGGCAGTGTCGAACGAGCCCGACGCGACTCCTGATACAGCCGGGCCGACTTGCCCGGCCTCGTCACCTCTTCAGACAGCTATAACACTTCCCGCATGGCTCCAATAAGAGCATCCACGTGGCCTGAAAGCGAAGCCGAGCGACCCTGCCGATCCTCTTCATCAGAATCGGAGATCTCACCAGCAGAGCTTGTCGGTGAATCCGAAGCCTTTGATGCGCTGCGCGGAGGAGACAGCGCCACCACAGGCCTGTGGCGCTTCTTGCCCCGCGCCGGTAGGGACTTAGCTGATACCCAGTGACCCAGGAGGTCAGACAGACTGTCAATGGAGCGAGTGAGCGCTTTAACATCACTGAGGCCCCTGACCAGAGACGAACCTGACGCCGTCAACCCCGGCATATCAGATACGCGTGACCGATCCTGAAGCGGGCCGGGAGAGAGGTCCGCGCCGCCTGGACCCTGATCCGACATGCCCCCTACTCAGTAGCGAGCATCGCGGAAAGAGCAGTAATAACCCCTTACAAGAGCACAGTAACCGGGGAAGTGAGATCCTGCTATCACAGCCTGTTCCCACAAAACAATTTACCAAGCACTGAAGGGTTAAAGATTCTCCTTAGAGGGAGAAAAGCTACCCCAGCATTGCAGAAAAAAGGTTTTCTGATGATGGCCAGAAGGGGTTAATGCTGCTGAACACGCAATGCACCTTGCCTTAAAAGGACTAAGGTGTGCATGCAGCAGAGAAGACAGCAGCGCTCTGTGCTGTAGAGATGAGACAAACAGATGACTCACCAGCTTCCTGGAGCCTGTGTGTGAGAGTGGAGAGCAGGGGGGAGGGAGAGGACAGCGCTGAGCTCCGTGAGGCAATGGCCGTTTGCAGAGCCGAAGAGAAGGAAGGCAGGAGGGGGGCGGGGACTGCCCAGCGCGCGCTTTCCAGGCGCTTCCTGTCTGCACAGACGATGGCAGGCAGCCAAGAACATAAGCCACGCCCCCCGTTACACTAACGGAGCCCGCGCTCCTCTGACCCGCTCCCCTGCTAACAGCAGCGGTGATGTGCATTCTCCAGTATTACACCTCTGCCTGAAAAGACAAAAGGTGCAGTCACCATAAGACAGTAACACACACACGCACACAGGGCACTTACCCAGCTGAGCGCCACAGGGACCCCCAGGGATGTGTGACGCCATGGCCCTTCGCTCCCCCCACGGCGGAGCTCGCAGGGACCCCTAGATGCAGTGTGCGTCTCCGCCAGGGAGCACCCTGTATCCCCCGGGGCCGGCAGGCTTATGCGGGGACCTCCTTAGGGGGTACGCAGATCCGCCAGGGGAGGGCCAGGGGTCCCAGCAGCGCTGAGACCTCTAGACCACGGGGGTCCAGGTCTCCTGGTAAAATAAAAAATTCTTCTGAGGAGCTGCAAAGCTTACGCCTTCTGAACGTTCAACGCACATCATTTAGCATGGTTTTCCTGTGTAAACAGGCTTCTAAACCTCCGACAATCAGTAAATATTTACCAGTTAGTGGTGGTTTACTGCCACTAATCTGTCTGTGTAAATGGAGTATTAGTGGGCAAAGCAAAAATTCCAAGATTTTAGGATTTTATTTTTATATGTAACCTCTCACCGCATTAGGATGTGAATGAACATCCTGAGAAGGAGCCTGCGTGTGTGGAGGTGGCTCAGGAACTCCACAAGAAGCTGATGGTGTCTGTTAACTATTTTGAATGTGCGCTGTTAATCGATGGGTTACCACAGCAGCCGGGGGCCAGCTTAAGCAGAGGCGTTCATAGAAATCATGGGGCCCCATACCAAGAGTCTATATTGATGGACTAGGCAGGGTTAAAACATATTGATGCAGTCACACAAGGGCCTACTTTCCAACTTTTAAATACAGGGAGAGGACATGTTTTGTGGCTTGGACACAGAAATAATGCCCCTGCTACTGATTCCTCTTGTTTGCACACACTGATACCATTTTAATAAACCCCATAGAGTATGCTGCCCTCCACACACGGTGCGATACCTCGGAGTGAATCTCCTGTCATAATTTTCTCCCACAGTAGTCCTTACATGGACAACATGATGACCCCATGGCAAACCCCACCAGTATAATGCACCTACACTACTCCCCCCCCCACACACACACACAGTATGATGCTCTTACAGCCCCCCACACATATACACACACAGTATGATGTCTTCCACAGTTCGCTCACACAGTATGATGGCCCCCAACAGTTCGCTCACACAGTATGATGGCCGCCCCACATCATGTATGATGGATCCCACAGTATACGCTTTTCTTGTTGCCAAAATAAAAAAAAACTCCGCACAGAGGGCCCGATCTAGTGACGTCATTGCACCTGCAGTGCTGAGACTTCGAGCACAGACGTACAGGCTGAATGATGAGGAACAAAGGCCATCTTTCAAAGAATGATATGCGGAAGAAGAAAGCCCTGTAGCATCAGGCTTTCCCAGCTAATGAGCGCCATAGTGGCCACGTGGTCTACCGCTATGGGCAAAATGCCTTTACCTTTAAGGCCCATCTTAGTACTTTTTACAGCAGACTGAGTGCCATAGGCAACCATGATTTCTAGTAAATACCGCAATACTGTGGTATTACAGTATATATAAGCAATCCAAGGATCACATGTTTAAGTCCACTAATGGGTACAAAAAAAATGAAAAAAAAATAAAAAGTCAAAATATAAAAAATAGATAATTTTTAACTATCCCACGTTTTCCCTATTAAAAACAAAGAAACGGAAAAAAAAACATTTGGTATCGCCACATCCGTAAAAGTCAGATGTATCAAAGTATGGAATTATGGTAATTAACCTTTACGGTAAACATTGCAGAAAAAAAAAATCAAAATGCCAAAATTGTGGGTTCTTTGTCACCTCACTTAACAAAAAAAATCCAATACAAAGCTAGCAAAACGTTATATGTGCTCCAAATTGGTATCAATAAAAACGTCAGCTCCATAAACACAAAAAGCGCTTAAATAAAAAACTCCCTGGTTCTTAGAGAGTTAAAATAGCGATCACAAGACGTTATGTCACCAAACTCATTAAGGCCTAGTACATTAATGGTGCCACAGGAACGGGCAACAGCGAAAAATGTTATTTGCAAATCTACTTTCAGCGTATGTATGTGTGGCACCCCAGGGGTCTGGTTTTCCACAGTAATGTAATGTTATGTCTGAGAGCAGGTGGGAGGTCCTTTGGTCAGGGATCCTGTGCATGCCACACCTCCTGCCCAGTCTTGGGAGGGGAAGAACTTCCCCTGTATAAACCCGGGGCTGAGGCAGGGTGAGTCAGCCAAGGAGAGTGGAGACAAGAAGCAGCATAGGAAACAGGAGAGTTCCAAGGAGTCAGGGGCTGGCAGCTGCAGCGCTCGCCCTGACTAAGAAGATTCTTTACCGGACCCGGAGTCCGAGGCTGTGGGGACTAACTTCTACCCAGCAGCAGAATCCGTCAGGCAGGGGATTTCAGGTCCTCTGGCCCAGAAGCCCGAAGGCACGGTCACACGCGTGGGACCAGCACCGCCATCGTGGAGCGGAAGCCATAAGAAGGCCCCGAGTCACCGGCCATACGGGTGAGCACCACACGGTACACTCAGGGACGTGGGCTACTTACATCAGCTTCTAGCAAGGTAGCCAGAAGAGTACAGTCAGTTTGTGAGGCCTACAACTACGCCTGGCCAGGGGAGATCCCATCTGCTCAAAGACTGACCAGGCCCCGTTTGCTAGCAAGTACTCCGGGAGGGTCTATCGTTGTTACCAGTAAAGACCCTGAACTACACCGTACCGTCTCTGAGTGGTTCCTGCTACCCCCATCATCCACGTCGGCTGCCCTGAGGCCATACCCCTCCCGTTGGGGGTTATACTATCACGCTGCACAATCCTACCACCGGCCTCAGCGGTCTGCCCTGCAGCAGCAGCTCCCTGGCTGCACTCAACGGGTGGCGTAGTCATCAACTATTTACTACTAATAGACTGCCGTCTAGTTTGACTCCCTGGGCACGGACCGGGTCACCGCCACGAGACTACAACCCTCCACTGATCCGGCTCCGGGTAGGCTCCCGCATGCGCAACGCAGCGCGACACAGGCCCAGGGGCGCGTCAACTTTGGCGTAGTCGGCAGGATTTCGTGCCCGCAACCACCGGGTACTGCGTGCCTGAAAAGCAAAGACTGTTCAAACTTACCAGTGGTGAAGGTTTCCCGCCATCCGGCGCCATCTTCTACCTTCTTCCCGCCATCCGCGAAGTTTTCCCGCCATCCGGCGCCATCTTCGACCTTCTTCCCGCCATCCGTGGAGTTTTCCCGCCATTGGACGCCATCTTGAGGACGCCGCGCGGGAAGAAGAGGGGCGTGGACTCCGAAAGCGCGCGAGAACTGAAGCCCCGCCTCACGTCCGGACGTTGCGTAAGGTCCTGGAAGGAGCCCAGCAGACGCCGACGTCACAGGAGCGCGACGGAAGGTCCTCAACCCTGACGATCCACTGCGGAGCCGCGGCCTACGGAAGAGGATCATCGCAAGGTAGGCCACGGTCCACTAGGGGGGAGGAAGATGTCGGATACGGAGGAGAGCTTCACTGCCCCAACCCCCGCCAGCGCTACCGCTGCTGCAGTTATGCCCTTCACCATGCCCTATATCCCGGGAGCAGCTTGGCTACCCCAGTACTCAGGGGAGTCACATACCCTGCATGACTTTAGAGAAAAGCTGGATAGCCTCTTCCAGGTGTACCCCCTCACAGAAGAGCAAAAAGTGAGCATCCTGGTGGCCCAACTAACCGGGGCAGCCAAAAGGGAAGTAAAATCCTGGCCACCTGGGAGGAAGACTGTCTCAGGGATACTAACCCGGCTGAAGGACACCTTTGATACCCGCACTTCAGCCGAGATTAAGCTTAGATTCTACGGGTGCAAGCAGCGAGCGCATGAGAGTATAAGGGACTATGCACTAAACCTACAAGAGGCCCTAAGGGCCATAAAGCAGACCGACCCTGATGGGGTGGGAAACGAGGACAGGCTGTTGACTGAACAATTTATAGAGGGTTTATATTGCAATGCCCACCGAACCCAGTTGCGGGCAATGGCCTTACAGGATCCCCATCTGGACTTTGCACAGTTCAAGGACAGAGCCATCCGGGTGCTCCGAGAACCGGCACCAGGTGGCGTTGTGACCCACAGACGCCCCACTACCACTTACTACCAGGAGGCGGCGCCCTTGTCAGCAGGGCCTGTGGGAGCTGATGCGCAGGCTTTGGACAATGACCCGGCTCCAGACCTACACCATCAGGTCCAAGAGCTAGCTAAGAGCGTTGCTGCGCTAACCCGAACTGTGCAGTCTTTACAGGTTTCCACCCCAGGGAAGATCCAGCTGGCATCCGGACCGGAGGACATCCCGTGGCGTCGACCAAGGAGGACCCCACCGGCCAGAGGAAGACCCAGTGACCGATACAGCGAGGACGGACGACCCATCTGCCGCCGCTGCAATCAACCCGGACATATGGAAAGGTACTGTTCTTTAAACGGGCACAACCTGGGGTAGAGGGCCAACCCCCAGGAAAAAGATCACCAGGCCCATCGAACTGGCGCGACAGATATGTGGGAGGACGTCCAGTCTTGCCTGTGGTACTGGATGGCATTCCCATGAGTGCCCTACTGGATACCGGGTCACAGGTCACCACCATCCCGTACGTGCTCTTCAAGCAGTACTGGAATGACTCGGATATTACCCACTACCCTGACGACGACTTGAGTATCATCGCCAGCAATGGCCAGCCCGTGCCACAGATCGGATTTAAGGAGGTGGCCCTCAAAATCGGTAGAGTCGAACTGGCCGCACAGGGACTGATCATTGTAGATATTGATAAACATGAGAGTCACCCAAAAATAACTCTAGGAACTAACGTAATTGAAAATTGTCTTGCAGAGGTGATTTTCCTTTTACAGCAGGTTGCCAAGAACGCCAGCTCCGGCGAGCAGCGGGTGCTCCAGAAAGAGATCCGGGCACTGATGCAACGGCAACAAGTGGAACTCTCCGGCGGTGAGATTGGTAGCGTAAGAATGTGTGACCCTTTTCCTATTGCCATGCCCCCAAAAAGTGAAATGATGATTTGGTGCCGGGCAGCTATTGGTCTGAGAGGAAGAGATTACCAGGCAATGGTAGAACCAGTTTACTCAGACAGTAGGCCCACCATTTTGACAGCACGGGGGGTGGTCAATGTACGCCATGGGAGGGTGCCCATTCGCATAATAAATATCGGGGAGAGGGAAGTGTACCTGCCCCGGTATGCCACGCTAGCCAAATTATATACCACTAATCAAAATTCTATACAATCTGTGGAACCCTTGCCTCCATCTCACCCGGAGGAAGGTAACGGCTCTAAGAAAGACATGGAGGACTGGTGTCAGCAACTACATTTGGGTACTGATTCCACTCCCTCACATCAGAAACAAGGAGTCTATCGGGTGGTTCAAGAGTATGAGAGAGTGTTTAGTAAACACCCGTTAGACTTCGGGCGAGTCAAGGGGGTAGAACACCGCATCCCCACGGGAGATCATCCTCCCATAAAAGAGAGGTATCGACCCGTACCCCCTGCACATTACCAACACGCCAAGGGGATGCTTAGAGACATGAAGGAGGCTGGGGTAATCCGGGATAGCTGTAGCCCCTGGGCAGCCCCACTAGTTTTAGTCAAAAAGAAAGACAACACCATGAGGATGTGTGTAGATTACCGGAAAATCAACCGTATCACACACAAGGATGCGTACCCCTTACCAAGGATAGAGGAGTCATTGGCTGCTTTAAGATCTGCTAACTTCTTCTCTACCTTGGATCTCACTAGCGGGTACTGGCAGGTTCCTGTAGCAGAGGCGGACCGGGAGAAGACCGCATTCACCACCCCGATGGGACTTAGCGAGTTCACCTGCATGCCGTTCGGACTCTGCAACGCACCAGGAACCTTCCAACGCCTAATGGAGTGTTGTCTGGGCCACAGAAACTTCGAGACGGTCCTGTTGTACCTGGACGATGTCATCGTATATTCCAAGACGTATGAGGACCACCTGAAACACCTGGCGGAAGTGTTCGAGGCTCTGGCGAGTTACGGCCTAAAGGTGAAACCCTCCAAGTGTCACCTCCTGAAACCAAAGGTGCAGTACCTGGGACACGTGGTGAGCGCTGACGGAGTGGCTCCCGACCCCGATAAGATCACCGCAATTAAGGGATGGCCAAGCCCCTCCAGCGTAAAAGAAGTGCGGCAGTTCCTCGGGTTGGTAGGCTACTACCGAAGGTTTATTCCCGGTTTCACCAAAAAGGCAGCACCTATGCAGGACCTCCTGATAGGCCAGTCCCGGAAGGCCAAGAACCAGAAGCCGCCCTTCAAATGGGAAGAGCTGGAAGAAGAGTCCTTCCGCCAGCTGAAGATGGCCCTCACGGGGGACGAAATCCTGGCGTACCCGGATTATAGCCAGCCCTTTATCCTCTACACCGACGCCAGTAACATCGGGCTAGGAGCCGTACTGTCCCAGATCCAGCAGGGGAAGGAAAGAGTAATCGCCTACGCCAGCCGAAAACTGCGACCCACCGAAAGGAACCCCGAGAATTACAGCTCATTTAAGTTAGAGTTCCTGGCCGTAGTATGGGCAATCACTGAGCGCTTTAAGCATTACCTCGCTTCTTCCCGGTTCACCGTGTACACGGATAACAACCCGCTGACACACCTGGACACGGCAAGACTCGGTGCCCTGGAGCAGAGGTGGATGGCCCGTCTGTCCAACTACGAGTTCACAATTAAATACCGGGCAGGACGCTCCAATACCAACGCGGACGCCCTGTCCAGGATGCCCAACCTGCCGGACGGAGGAGAAGATCCGGAGGGACTGGAAGAAGTTGAACTCCCTGCGTTCCACCGTCATGGGACTATTCAGTATTCCCACCGGGTAAGGAGTAAGCAGGCTGCTACGTTGAACCCCTTACCCCACTACAACTGGGCGGAAACGCAAGACAGCGACCCTGCCGTCCGACTGGTGAAGGAGATGCTGACTCGGCCGGAGGCTCGCCTTGAACCAGACGCTCCGGAGGAAGCCAAACAACTATGGGCAGAGAAGAGTCGACTGTTCCTTTACAAAGGGAAGTTGTGCCGCAGAATGGTTAACTCCCGGACGCATGAATTACTCTGGCAAGTAGTGGTGCCACGAAGAGACGCAGCCATGGTGATGGAGGCATACCACGACGGAGCTGGACACTTTGGATGGAAAAAGCTGGAGTTCCTGCTGCGCGAGCGGTTCCACTGGGTAGGCATGAGGGGAACCATCGAGAAGTGGTGCAGAGATTGTGGCCCGTGCAACCTGAGAAGGAAGGACCGAGCCAGCCAGAAGACTCCCCTGCAGTCCATCGTCACCCGGCAACCGTTGGAACTGGTAGCCTTGGATCATGTAAAACTGACCCCAAGCAGAAGTGGCTACGTCTACGCGTTAACCATCGTGGATCATTACTCCCGGTTCTTGGTTGTCGTCCCCGTCAAGGACTTAACGGCTCAAACAGCAGCTAGAGCCTTCCAGCAGCACTTCTGCCGTCCACACGGGTACCCGGACCAAGTGCTGACGGACCAGGGACCTGCCTTTGAAGCAGAGGTCTTTCAGGAATTCTGCAATCTGTATGGCTGCCGGAAGATAAGGACGACACCCTACCATCCGCAGACTAATGGACTTTGTGAAAAAATGAACCAGGTGGTAATGGATCTTCTAAAAACGTTGCCCCTGGAAGAACGCAGTCTGTGGCCTGAAAAGTTGCCCGATCTGGTGGACCTATACAACCACATCCCGGTAGGTTCCACCAACTGTACCCCGGCTTACCTAATGAGGGCAAGACCTGGTAAGTTACCTGTTGACCTGGAAATGGGAGTCCTGACCCCCGAGGACACTTCACCAGAAACAGACTGGGACACAGAGAGGCAGCAGCAGTACCGGAGAGTACAGGAGAGCGTGGAGCGAAGTCTCTGTCAGGCTAGGGAAAGACAAGAGAAAACTTACAACCAGTATGCTCCCGCTGTTCCCCTGGTACCCGGAGAGCAGGTCTTGAAGAGGAAGAGACGGCTCCACAAGTTGGACGACCAGTGGGAGAAGGACCCGTACACCGTACTGCCCTCAAGCCACGAGAACCCGAAGGTCTGTACCATCAGTAAAGACGGAGGGGAAACCACAGCCATTGTATCCCGGGACCACCTGAAGAAGTGTCCCGAACAACTGAGGAACCCTGAAGAGGAACAAGAAGACCATCGACCCGTGGAAGAAAGGGAAGATATGGTTAGTACCGTGCTCGGGGACTTTCCTCAGTCTTGGACTCAAGTCAATGGTGCAGTTGTGGTACCCGTACTCACCTTCCTCCAACCATCATCCCAAGAACCTACGGAGCAACGGGTAGAGCTGGAAGAACAGCCGGTCCAGGAGGCAGAAGACTCCACACAAGCAGAACAGGAGAATCAACCCTCTGCTTATAGTGAGCCTGCCGTACCCCTAGTGAGACAAAGAGCCGGTAGACAGCTGCCCAGTTTACCCTTGACAGCTCCTACACCCTGTAGTTCAGGGCCAGACAGTCAGCTCCGTAGGTCCACTCGGGCCACTAGAGGCCAGTTACCCGCACGCTGGAGAATTTAAAGTGTATAAATTGTTTTATTTATGTTTTTCTGTGTATTGTTGCTTGTGAATAATTGTGTGTTTCCAGTTGTTTTTAGGAAACCTTGGTGGATTTACCGGGAATCCTTGTATATAGTTGGAGCGTAACCCAGGATGGACTAGAGACTGTTAAGGACTCGGGGTAGGACAGACCCCTACCTGGTTACGTCTCCCTGTGTTGGTGAAATGGACACCTTTGCTTTTCTTCAAAGACTGCACCCGGTTGCGGACACGCCGCAACCATCTTATGTGTTTTTCTTATTGTGTTGTTATTGTTATACTTTGTTATGTTTTTCTAAATGTGTTTAGTCCCGGAGTACTAAATTTCACTAGGGGGGAATGTGGCACCCCAGGGGTCTGGTTTTCCACAGTAATGTAATGTTATGTCTGAGAGCAGGTGGGAGGTCCTTTGGTCAGGGATCCTGTGCATGCCACACCTCCTGCCCAGTCTTGGGAGGGGAAGAACTTCCCCTGTATAAACCCGGGGCTGAGGCAGGGTGAGTCAGCCAAGGAGAGTGGAGACAAGAAGCAGCATAGGAAACAGGAGAGTTCCAAGGAGTCAGGGGCTGGCAGCTGCAGCGCTCGCCCTGACTAAGAAGATTCTTTACCGGACCCGGAGTCCGAGGCTGTGGGGACTAACTTCTACCCAGCAGCAGAATCCGTCAGGCAGGGGATTTCAGGTCCTCTGGCCCAGAAGCCCGAAGGCACGGTCACACGCGTGGGACCAGCACCGCCATCGTGGAGCGGAAGCCATAAGAAGGCCCCGAGTCACCGGCCATACGGGTGAGCACCACACGGTACACTCAGGGACGTGGGCTACTTACATCAGCTTCTAGCAAGGTAGCCAGAAGAGTACAGTCAGTTTGTGAGGCCTACAACTACGCCTGGCCAGGGGAGATCCCATCTGCTCAAAGACTGACCAGGCCCCGTTTGCTAGCAAGTACTCCGGGAGGGTCTATCGTTGTTACCAGTAAAGACCCTGAACTACACCGTACCGTCTCTGAGTGGTTCCTGCTACCCCCATCATCCACGTCGGCTGCCCTGAGGCCATACCCCTCCCGTTGGGGGTTATACTATCACGCTGCACAATCCTACCACCGGCCTCAGCGGTCTGCCCTGCAGCAGCAGCTCCCTGGCTGCACTCAACGGGTGGCGTAGTCATCAACTATTTACTACTAATAGACTGCCGTCTAGTTTGACTCCCTGGGCACGGACCGGGTCACCGCCACGAGACTACAACCCTCCACTGATCCGGCTCCGGGTAGGCTCCCGCATGCGCAACGCAGCGCGACACAGGCCCAGGGGCGCGTCATATGTTGGCCCTTGAGGACATTGCACACGCTGCTGCCAATTCATAGTTTTCCATGAACGTTTATTTTGTGCATAGGGTAAAAGAATACATAAAAGATATTTCTTATAGATGGCAGCTAGCGTTATATTACTCCTGGTTTAGGAGCTGTGACTCTCACAATCCCTCCAGGTGAGCACCTCAAATTATTTCTTTCCCCCTCCACTGTTTTTTTTCCCTATGTTCTGTGCGCTCTATTCCCTAAACAGCTCCATTTTCAATGGACAAATCATGATGTCTAGAGATCTCAATATTCTCCTTGTCAGAGGTGCCCCCATGAGGGTTGTCAGAAGATCTCAAAAACAGCAGGTGTTGTGGGGTGTGCCTGGCATACAATAGTTAGTGCCTACCAGGGTAGAACATCCGGTGAGCAGGTGGCGGAGTCATGGGCGCCCAAGGCTCATTGATACTTGTGTGGAACGAAAGGTACAGTAGCCCCAGCTGGTCCGGTGCTGCAGAAGAAATACTGTGGCACATATTGCTGAAAAATTAAGTTTTGGCTATGAAGAAAAGATGTCAGGATAAAGTATTGCAGCTTATTACATATGGAGATGCACACTGGTCATTGTCATGCTGACCCGGTTACAGCCAAAAGCACCTACAAGGGTATATGGGCATCAGAACTGAACCATAGAGTAATAGAAGAAAGGGTTCTGGTCTGATGAATCATGTTTTCTTGTACATCACGTAGATGGGTAGAGGTGTATAACTTACCTGGGGAGAAACATGGCCTCCAGGCGCACCTTAGGAAGAAGGCAAACTCCGGGGAAGTAATCTATAGTTGTATGTGCCAAACATTACATTTTATCACCCTTTTGGAATTTTTTTATATAAAGTGACCAACCCCAATATAATAAATAATACAGAATTTTACAATTTCATTGTACAATTTTTAAGTCATATCCGCACTTGGAGTATCCTACACAACCCTATATATATATATATATATATATATATATATATATATATATATATATATATACAGTCATGGCCAAAAGTATTGAGAATGAGACAAATAGTAATTTTTCCAAAGTTTACTGCTTCATTTTTTGTAATGGCAATTTGCATATACTCCTGAATGTCAAAGAGTGATCAGCTTAACAGCAATTACTGTACTTGCAAAGTCAATATTTGCCCAGAAAATGAACTTTAACCCCCAAAACACATTTCAACATCATTGCAGTCCTGCCTTAAAAGGAGCAGCTAACATCGTTTTAGTGATTGATCCATTAACACAGGTGTGGGTGTTGATGAGGACAGGGCTGGCGATCAATCAGTCATGATTAAGTAAGAATGACATCACTGCACACTTTAAAAGGAGGCTGGTTCTTGGTATCATTGTTTCTCTTCAGTTAACCATGGTTATCTCTAAAGAAACACGTGCAGCCATCATTGCACTGCACAAAAATGGCCTAACAGGGAAGAGTATCGCAGCTACAAAAATTTCACCTCAGTCAACAATCTATCGCATCATCAAGAACTTCAAGGAGAGAGCTTCCATTGTTGTCAAAAAGGCTCCAGGGCGCCCAAGAAAGACCAGCAAGCGCCAGGACCATATCTTAAAACTGTTTCAGCTGTGGGATCGGACTACCAGCAGTGCCGAGCTTGCTCAGGAATGGCAGCAGGCTGGTGTGAGTGCTTCTGCACGCACTGTGAGGCGGAGACTCTTTGAGCAAGGGCTGGATTCAAGGAGGGCAGCAAAGAAGCCACTTCTCTCCAGAAAAAACATCAGGGACCGACTGATTTTCTGCAAAAGGTACAGGGAGTGGACTGCTGAGGACTGGGGCAAAATCATTTTCTCTGATGAATCCCTTTTTCGATTGTTTGGGACATCTGGAAAACAGCTTATTCGGAGAAGAGGTGAGCGCTACCACCAGTCTTGTCTCATGCCAACTGTAAAGCATCCTGAAACCATTCATGTGTGGGGTTGCTTCTCAGCCAAGGGAATCGGCTCACTCACAGTCTTGCCTAAAACACAGCCATGAATAAAGAATGGTACCAGAATGTCCTCCAAGAGCAACTTCTCCCAACCGTCCAAGAGCGGTTTGGCGCCCAACAATGCCTTTTCCAGCATGATGGAGCACCTTGCCCTAAAGCAAAGGTGATAACTAAATGGCTCATGGAACAAAACATAGAGATTTTGGGTCCATGGCCTGGAAACTCCCCAGATCTTAATCCCATTGAGAACTTGTGGTCAATCATCAAGAGACAGGTGGACAAACAAAAACCAACAAATTCTGGCAAAATGCAAGCATTGATTATGCAAGAATGGACTGCTATCAGTCAGGATTTGGTCCAAAAGTTGATTGAGAGCATGCCAGGGAGAATTACAGAGGTCTTGAAGAAGAAGGGGCAACACTGCAAATATTGACTTGCTGCATTAACTCATTCTAACTGTCAATATAACCTATTGGTACTCATAATATGATTGCAATTATATTTCTGTATGTGATATAAACATCAGACAAACACTAATAAAAACCAGAGGCCAGCAGATCATGTGAAAATATAATTTTGGTGTCATTCTCAATACTTTTGGCCATGACTGTATATATATATATATATATATATATATATATATATATATATATATATATTCTCTATCTCAAGTCTTGGAGCAGAAATACTTCACATACAGAATCTGTTGCTATAGTGAGCTTATTGTTCTGTTCATGATTGCAGTTTGTGAGCTCCGATCTCCTTCTGTGGGTGAATTTCTTTGGGGTCTTGAATCCTCTGGCTGGTTAAAACACGTGAAAACAATCCTAGATGCTGGTATCTTCATTGTAAAGGTAAGATGTGTTGTATCTGTTCATATTCTAGTGCTGCTTGTCTGATTTGTACTATTCTAGGCACGGACTGTACAAAAATGATCCTTTTAGTGCTGAGAATAAACGAGATTTGTAATTATATAAATGTGTAATATTTTACATTTAATTTGCACATTTAGGCCGTGTCAGAAGAGGGCGCCAGCGTGCTCGTTCATTGTTCTGATGGATGGGACCGCACCGCTCAGGTCTGCTCTGTATCCAGTCTGTTACTTGACCCCTATTACCGAACCATCAGAGTATTTATGGTAAGAGGTTTCATTTCATATACTCTATGTACTGGTGGAGATTTACGGAGTTGATATTTTTTGCATAGTGTAACTTTTATTTTTCCCAATTACTATTAGGTGTTAATTGAAAAAGACTGGATTTCATTTGGACACAAATTTAATCACAGGTAACCCTGGTCACTGCACATATGTTGGAAAAGTCAAACAGAGTCACTTATTTACAGAGGGCCTTTCACCAAATTTTTCATGTTGAACTGAAAACACGTTGTAGCTTCAGAGCAGAAAAAAAAATAATTGTTAGTTCTTTTTTTATTTTGCATCTCTGTTGCAGGGATATTAACAATCAAAGTATTTGTCACCTAATGAGTTAATTTTCGTTACATCCAAGTGGGTGTTATCAGAGAGCTTTCACTGTGGGGCATGTACTTCTCCTTGTACGATGTTGTCCAATTATAAACAGGCAGCAAGATGCTAGAAAAAGAACACCTCCACACCATATCTTACAGCAGGTTTCTCAGTGTGTGGGTTATAATGAAAGCCCGGATCTCCTGGTCTAACCTCCTGCATGATTAGAATATCAACTGTATTCAAATCCCATCAATCAACACATTTCAGATATGGGCCCAGCAGTCAGTGTGGGGCTAGGGTCAGCACAGCTGAGTTTAGCTGTGTCACTTTCCAAATCTTCCATCAGCTCTCCTCCTCTCAGCAAAAGAGACAAAAAAAAAACACCATACATTCTAATATAATATACTTACTGTAGTTTTTCTGTGCCATTCCCAGTCTCAGGCGGTTTTGGGAGTGCAGTCCACCTGAAAAAGATGTTGCATGCATATACCCCAATTGCATTGCTTCAGCATATTTTTTTTTTTTTTTTTTTTAAGGTATGGAAATTTAGATGGGGATCCCAAGGAGGTGTCCCCAGTGATAGACCAGTTCCTGGAATGTGTCTGGCAGCTCATGGAGCAGTTTCCCTGTGCGTTTGAATTTAATGAGAGATTCTTGGTCCACATACAACACCATATATACTCCTGTCAGTATGGAAACTTTCTGTGCAACTGCGAGAAGGAGAGGAAGGAACTGATGTGAGAGAATATGTGCTCTGTGTATGGTCACTATAGGCTTGTAACAGAAATAGAATATGGATGGTTGACGTGTCCCTGATGCTGATCTGATCACACGGTGCCCCACAGTCTGGATAACAGCAATCACTTATAAACTGTGAAGGTTGAACCTTGGCAAAAAATTTTCAATAACTGTGCAGGAGAAAAATGTATAAAGTGATGGCATATTGGTAAGATATGCCATCACTTCAGGATTGGTGGGGGTGTCAGACCTTAGGGACTCCCACATATCCGGAGACTGAATGGGTATGTGAACCTAAACCATTTCAGTTTTTTCCTGCCCATCTGGGTCGCTGGCATCGCTGGCAGTGCCACTGTACAGAGAAACATAAGAATGGTGAAATCAAAATGCCAATAATAAAATAAGATGGGTACATGGATTTAAGAATTGCACAGTTCCTGATGTAACCAATGGTCCACTAGAAGATACTTCTTGAAGATATTCTCTGTCCTGAGTAATGTTGAAATCTTGTAGATCTTCTTTCCCAGTCACAAAATGTCCTAACCTGCAGGTCAGTAGCCAAGGACATGAGATACATCCTTGTAACTAGAGGATCATGGCTTTAAAGAGATATTCTTAAAATATCAAGCTCTCATTGAGGCCTCATTCAGACATCCGTATCCACATGTACGTGTTAATGCTAATGCTATTCACATGCCTGTGGATTTTCATGGACTATGTGTCTGTGCAAAACTCATGGAGACATGTCTGTTTTTTCTTCCAATATCACAGATGAAAAAGACCTATACAAGTCTATGGGTCCATGAAGAACATAGACAGCCCACGGATGGCATCATGGTGCTGTCCGAGATTAAAGGGGTTGTCCAGTACTTTATATTACCCCCCCAATGTGTCTCCCCGAGACCCCTAAGGATTTTTGTAATTACCTACCGTTGCAGATAATGCCTGTGAGTGGCGCAATCACTGGCCGCTCACAGGCATCACGTGACCCCCGCCGATGTCGCTGGCAGCAGCCGGGGGTCTCTGTCTTCCACGTTCCAGGTGGATGCCAGACTGTGGGCGGGGTTACCCCCCCCCCACATCACACCCGGCATCCACCGCACGCTCTGCCTCTCCCCATTCATTGGGAAAGCGCGGTAGATGCTGGGAGTGACGCATGGGGAGGAGGTGTAACCCTGCCCACAACCCAGCAGCCACCGTAGGGACCCCAGCGCTGAGTCACGCCTCACTTGTCGTGACATCAGCGTGGCGTCACGTGATGCCTGTGAGCGGCCACCGATAGCGAAGCTCACAGGCATTATCAGCAAAGTCTTAGGGGCCCCGGGGGGATACATTGGGGGGGGAGTAATATAAAGTACTGGACAACTTCTTTAACATTACAAAGCATAGGAGAAACTTTATAACATATTTATCCATACGAGAAGAACACTGATAACACAATGATGGTAAAAATGGACACACTGATACCATTTTTTCACATACCTGTTTAAACCTGTACATGTGAATGAGGCCTTCTGCTGATCACTGAAGAGCCCCATTCTCAGCATCGCTAAAAGTCCCATCGGTCAGACCTCCTGCATTCAGAAAGTTATCTCCTAACCCTTTACAGCAGTGGTTCTCAACTCCAGTCCTCAGGACCCACCAACAGGCCATGTTTTCAGGATTTCCTTAGTATTGCACAGCTGATAATTGCATCACCTGCACAGGCAATAATTCCATCAGCTGTGCAATACTAAGGAAATCCTGAAAACATGATCTGTTGGTGGGTCCTGAGGACTGGAGTTGGGGAACACTGCTGTAAAGGGACTGTCAGTACAGAAGGACTGTTCAAATCAAGTACAGGCGCTCGGTGCACCGTGGTGGGGCCAAGCAGTTCAGTGCATCTTTCCATCTACTTTTTGGAAACGGATTTTCCAATTTTGACTATGAAGCTACACAGCTACTATGCAAAGAAACACTGAAAGCTATAGAACTTGTGGCTCATTCATATAAGAGAATCAGGCACAGTTTCACCAGTTTGGTCAGTGTCAGTTTTTATCATTAGAGTTTGGCCTGAGCTTCAGTTTCTTCATCTTTTTCCATCAAACAGACCTGGAAAACTGGACAGCGCTCAGATGGCAATTAATTGTTGGCCGATTTTTTTTTTTTCACTGACCCATGGATGTGCATTGTTAATTTTGACCTGACACTCAGATAACTATCGTACTATCGTACATTTTGCCACGATTTTCCGTCTCTCAAACAATCACAGATATGTGAATGGCCCCATTCACTCTTCTAGGTACAAGTCGTATCTGGAAATAACACAAATAGGACCCCCTGAGCTATTCTAGCTAAATCTTCTGCCTTCACTGATCTCCAGTCCGGTCTACTTGCTTTTACCTTCTCTGCAATCTCTTTCTTTAGTCCATTCATGAAAGCACTTGCTAATACCCTCTCACTAGTCTTATTCCCGGGGTTGAACCCCATTTCTGACCAGGTTTTCTTTAGTGCATAGAAATAATCCTTAGGATCTTCCTCCTTTCCCTGCACTCTATCTTCTAGTGTAACTTGCTTTTCTGCTTGCCTGTCTTGACATGCTTTTACCAACGCTGCTGCGAATAGGACTCCAGCTGCTGCATCATTAGATTCTGCATCTACGGGTCCGGTCCTATTGGCATACTGTTTTTTTGTCTCATCTATCAACCTATCATAGCGGGCTTCATCTGCCAATTTTCCCTTAATTACCCCCTGCAGATCTATTCTAGTGGCATGATACGTATCCTGTATGGTGGTGATCATTCTAGCAAAACCCATAGGGGACTGGGACGGATCTGGCAGCTGGGAGATCAGTGCCAACTGCTCTGAAGGACTCCATGGTCTATACATTAACATTGTACGAGCTTCCTGACCTGGAACCACTGCATCCCCCCCTGCTGCTGCTGCTGCTGGTGCTCCTGGCACAACTACCGTCCTCATTGGGAATAGACTAGCTGGGTGGGGTCTCGGTCCTCCACATGCCACACAGATGTCTACTGTCAAGGGGTTCTGTTGTCCACATCTGGGGCAAACCCAACATTTAGGTTCCTGGGAATTCTGGTACTGGGGTGGGGGTGACGTCGGAAGCGGACAGGGAGGAAAATCTGTCATTCCAGTTTTTGTCAGTCTGTAACGTCCGTCTCCTAATTCTTCAATCTTTCCTTCAAAATAAGCGCATGCATTCATCCATACATCTACTGTCTTCAACAGACCCTTATCTTTCAACCATCCATGATAGGAGTTAAAGAAGGATTTCCATTTCTCTCCATTCATCTCTCCATTCTCATTCATTCCCGCTTTACACAATATTTTGTCAATTTCAATCAGTGCCTGTTTCCCTTCTCTGCGTACCACTAAGTCTTTGGCTATAATGCCTTCCTTGGCATTTTGGTTCCCCATTTTTTTCGGTTCTCCTCACCTAGAAGAGACTCCTCAGTCACTTAGACAATGGGCCACAAAGGTTTCTGAACCATTCCACTACTAGCCTCTCTAGGACTTATACGCCAACCAGAAAAACAGACCAAAAACATCAATCCCGGGACACATCCACAACACAATCATCGGATCCATACTTTCATTAAATTCTCCAAAGGATAGAAGGCAGGACTGTCAATTTATCTGAGGGATTCTACTGGTTCAAAGGGACCTGAGCCAGACAACAATCTGTTGAATTACCTGGGGAGCCGACCGCTCGGGGGTGAGGGAGTCTCTTCTATGCAGTGATATAATTAGGTAGAATATAACAGTTATTCTTACCTCAGCGCTGTATATATCACCAACAGAGAGCTTCACTCGTCCCACGTCTCGGACCGGTCGAGCACCCTTGGGTAGATTAACTCAAGGTCCCTGTTCGAGGCGCCAGCTGTCGTCACTGAATTTTGGGTCTTCTATCCTTTGGATTACGAGCTCGGAGAGAATGAAGACACAGGACAGGATGTTTGTGTCTAAACATACTCTAAAAACTTTATTACAAAACACAGGGCTAATATACACCCTAAAGGATTTGCCATATATGGTTCGATTATACAGTTTAGCTGAACAAGTGAAAAAAACTAGTTTCTGTATGCTTTAAAATATTTAATTAGACTTATCTAGTTAGCAAGGTCATTTCATCTTTCTGCAAGAACACATTATTACTACAAGAAGAAACATCTGGCCAGGGAAAATCACGTTATCTTTTTAGCAAGGACACGCTATTGATACAAGAAGGAACATTTCAGCTTGCTGTTTTTTTACCTAAAATAACTGTCAGACTTATATAGCATAGATGGGGCCTTTAAACTTGAGGGACTCCATCTTCTGCTATAACAATCATTAGGCTATATTTAGTAGCTTTACCGAGAATTCTATAATAAAGGCTCAGTGGTCAATGTTCTCGTGTATAAAACATTCACATAACATAAAAATAAGTAACAATGCATAACACTGACGTGGTAAATATAAAGCTTCCTCCTAAAAGGAAAACCCCACGCGGGGAGAGGACCACATCTGAAGACTCGACAATGACACATTATGATGGAATGATCATCTCGGAGCTTCTCCTGCTGAGCCTTCACCTCTTTCCAGGACATCGAGGAAAAAAAGAAAATACCTGACTATTCAAGGAACCATTCCTGAATAATTCTTAGTATTCTGGGATATTTGGCTGCATCCGTTCTTTATGGAAATAAGGATCTACAAAAGCCAAACTGTTGTAAAATGCAGCAAATGTTCTATTGTGTGGTATACTGGGATCTACGGGGGCTTCAAACTCTGGGGTGACCATTATAAAGCAGCACAGAGCCCATTGTATAAACTCTACTGGTATATTTAGCTGTATTAGAACCAAAATATCTAACTGAAGGCCCACCATACATATTAGACTAATGTTGACCTATCCCACCGATATTGACAGATTCAGCTGAAACTCAAATGTGTATGGGGGCCCAGACAACTGATTGTTGGGGAAGTTAAAGGGGTATTCCTATCTCCAAGATCCTATCCCAATATGTAGTAGGTGTAATAATAATATTAGCAAATACCTCCAATTAGAAATGTAGTATAGTCCTTCTGATTAGCAATGTTGCTTACCCCATGTGCAAGGCATTGCAGTAGCTTAGGCATCCATGGTTACGACCACACATAGTTACGCTTAGTGGTCGTAACAATGAATACCTAAGCTACTGCAATGCCCTGCACATGGGGTAAGTGACATAGCTAGTCAGAAGAACTATCCTACATTTATAATTGTAGGTATTTGCTAATATTATTACACCTACTACATATTGGGATAGGATTTTGGAGATGAGAATACCTCTAAAGTGTCCGACATGTCCGATTTTGAACTATTGATCCTTCTGTTTCCCTGGAGATAGCTTATCACCAAAGATGTAGGACTGCGGTTCTCTTATAGAGAACACAGAGACACTCGGCTGAAGTACTCTTGTGTATGGGACAACGCTTTACTGTTGGAATTGCTGTGGCATATGAGAGGAGACTGACTATGAGCATCACTATCACGGTGAAAATATTTAGGATTTTTAAAGTCCTAATTTTAGGAGGTCCAAGTCCTAAAAAAATATTATTAACCAGGAACAATGTATTATTTAGAAAAAGACTCATCCATCGCCTGATTGGATTGTTTATAGTCATCTCATCTGCCCATGTAAACAGGACGTGCTGCCGACAATAAGCAACCATCTTGGTACACTTTGTATCGGCCCTTTTGAAAAGGCTTTATATGAGCACCGGTGGACTTGTTAGTGGGGCTGTGGCCTGACGCTGATGATTGGCCACACTATCAGTATTCGGTCAGTATTTTTTCTCAGGAGTGGGAGCCAAAACCAGGTGAGGAACAATCAGAGAAACGGTGTAATAGAAACAAGTCACCAATTCTGCATTTATCACCCACTCCTGGTTTTGGCTCCCACTCCTGAGAAAAAATACTGACCGATTACTGATAGTGGGGCCGTGGCCTCAGGCCACAAGTCCACAGTGCATGACCGTGCTCATTCATGTGTATTTGTACATGTGAGATCTGAAATGAACGTGAACGACTGTGACCTGTTTGGTGAGATAAAGGTTACTGACGCACTTGATCTAAACTTAGTCCCGCAGTCCGGCTTCACCCATTTTTTTCCTACAGATCATATTACCTGAACTTATCATGTGTCTTCCCAGGCTGTAAACAGAGAGGAGGCAGTACATTGTAAAGACGAGGCCTACAGCGTCCAAAGCCCAAACCCGAGAAGCCAACAACTAATCTGTCATGTGTACAAATACATTCCACCCCTCTGTTATCCTGATCAGACAAGGAGCTCACATGGCTCATTACAGGACGGGACGGAAATTCTCTTAAAGTGATCTACACCTCCGACATTAAATGTGACGATACGTTTCTAATGTCTAGACGGAGTGAGCCGTCTTTCTTTTTGACGAAGAAGAAGCCTGCTCCCGCCGGGGAGGTAGATTTCCGGATAAATCCCCGGGCCAGATTCTCCTCAATATATTCAGACATGGACCGGGTCTCAGCAGCGGACAAAGGGTAAAAACGCCCACGGGGAGGAGTAGCGCCAGGTATCAGGTCGATTGGGCAATCGTATGGTCTATGAGGGGGTAATGTCTCTGCTTCTCTTTTATTAAAGACATCCGCATAAGACCAATAGGGAACCTGTAGGCCGGGTAGATTGGCTGGGGTAGGAGAAGGACAGGCAGGAAGAACGGGAACTAAACAAGTCTTATGGCAGTCCTCTCCCCAGCGAAGGACTTCTCCGGTCTGCCAATCAAGCACGGGTGCATGTTTCTGGAGCCAAGGTAGGCCTAGCAAGAGGGCGTGAGAGAGTCCAGGCAGAACATGGAAGAAGATGCTTTCAGAGTGCAGCATTCCCACCTGCAGAGTTATGGATTCGGTGATGAGTTGAATGGGATGCGGTAAGAGACCCCCATCCACGGAGGCGACAGATAAGGGTACAGCCAGGGGTTTGGTGGGAATGTGGTATTTCTCTACCAGGGATAGAGAAATGAGATTTCCGGCAGCTCCAGAGTCAAGTTGAGCTAGTTCACAGAAACTGTTCTCCCCGCAGATGAGGTCTTCCATCCTGGTTCGTCGAAGACTTTCCGGAAAGCCGTGAGAAAGGCTGGCAGGTTGGACACCAGGGAATCTCTTCTCTCCCATAGAGGATTTAGCCAAGCCAGCGCCTCCCCCGTGAGATGGGACATGATGAAGGCTACTTTGGCTCAGTCGGTGGAAAACTGATGTGCCAAAAGTTCGAAGTGCAGAGTGCACTGGTTAGTGAAGCCCCGTGCCTGACCGGGATCTCCGCCAAAACGAGGCGGGGCGGAGAGACGGGGACCGGGAAGGGATGCTATGGTATTGCTGTGCAGCGGCGGCGCCGGGGTAGTAAGTGTGCGAGTGGAAGCAGCTCCCGATGAGACAGTCAGTGTGTCCAGGCGAGAGTTAACACTACGCAGGTGACTCAGGATGGACTCCTGTTGGGACCTCTGACGGGAAAGTTCATGACATAGGTCCGAGAGCGAGGGAGCTTGGGTGCCACCGGGTTCCATGGCCTGAGCAAACTGTAACGGGTGTGGGAGGTGGAACCTCTGAGCTACTATACAAAGGGTAGTCCTTGTAAGGAAGCGGGTGGCTCCCAGGGAAGGCGGGTAGGTAGACACTGCAAGTGACAAGGACAGTCTCAGGGTAGAAGGGCAGGGCGGTCACAGCAAGTGACGGGGACAGTCTCTTGACAGGCGGGTGGTCACGGCAAGTGACGGGGACAGTCTCTTGACAGGCGGGTGGTCACGGCAAGTAACGGCTAAGCCTCCAGGTAGGCTAGCAGGCAGGTAGCAGGTGAGTGCTCCCAGGTGAGCGAGTAAGAGTCTCTGGACAGGCAGGTGGTCACAGTGTGTGAGTGCTAAGCCTCCAGGTAGGCTAGCAGGCAGGTAGCAGGAGAGCGCTCCCAGGTGAGCGGGTGAGAGTCTCTGGACAGGCAGGTGGTCACAGCAAGTGACGGCTAAGCCTCCAGGTAGGCTAGCAGGCGGGTAGCAGGTAAGCACTCCCAGGTGAGCGCTCCCAGGTGAGCGCTCCCAGGTGAGCGGGTAAGAGTCTCTGGACAGGCAGGCAGGTATCTGGCAGGTAGTTCCTGGTCCGCAGGCGGACTGATCCATAGACAGACTGGCAGGTGCTGGTAGGCAGACTGTCAGACCACAGGATTGCAAGCAGGTAGACAGAGATCAGGCATATATCAGGCAGGTATCAGGCAACGGGACCTGAGGGCTGAAGCAGAGTTGAAAGGCTTTGCAACAACAGAGCTCGGGCACCTCCATTTTGGAGGAGGTGCCTTATATATGGTGAGGTCCTCCGGCCATTGGCCGGGGACTCCTTAGGACGGCGCGCGCGGCCCCTTTAAGAGAGAGGGAGCGCGCGCGCGCCCTAAGCACCTTGACCGGGAAGCAGCGTGCGCTGCCAGCAGAGCGGGAGGAAGACGCCGGGCACGGAGCGGAGAGGTGAGGGGAACGGCGTCCCAGCCTAGCAGGAGGCAGGGACGCCGACGCTACAGTCGTCACGTGATTGTGGCAGCCGTCACGTGCTGGTATAACACGCTGCAATTAGAAATGGGAATCGGCACAGGAGTCACAATATAAAGTCAGTGCTGGTAGTAACACAAGAATCCAACAAGCCGAGCGTCCACACGTCGTCCAACAGCCCAACATGGATGATGAGAAGCTGCAGGACGTCACATAATCCGCGATATTCAGGCAGAGAACACAAACCGCAATGTGCTGCCACCGACATCTTCATCAGCTCAAGAGGAGGCGACTGTGTAAGAACATCACCGTTTTGTTTTCCCCCCTGAATATCGTGGATTATTAGATGACTGATGTTCTGCTACTTTTTCTTTTTGAAGTTGTCTACACACATAATGGCTGCAGAGGACTGAGAGAAAGTCCACAGGGAACAAAAGAGAAGTCGGGAACAGAAGGGGAGACGAGGGCTGAGCCACTTACACAGACAGAAAGCTGAGGAGGACATGTTATTACTCCAGGATCTGCTCCATTCATTCCTTATGTGGCATCCAAGTGCTGAGCTCGGCTTTTTCCAGAGCCCCATAGAGAATGAATGGAGCTGCAGTTGTTCCCTGACTTTCCGTTCCTTCCCGATCAGACGATGGTTCGCAGTGGTCAGACCCCACGATCAGTAAGTGATCACTGAGCCTGTGGATAAGTGATAACTAAAGTTGACAAATCCCCAGGCCCGGATGGGATACACCCGCGAGTACTGCAGGAATTAAGTAATGTCATAGATAGACCATTATTTTTAATCTTTAAAGATTCCATAATAACAGGGTCTGTACCACAGGACTGGCGTATAGCAAATGTGGTGCCAATATTCAAAAAGGGGACAGAAACCGAACTTGGAAATTATAGGCCGGTAAGCTTAACCTCTACTGTGGGAAAAATCCTGGAGGGTTTCCTAAGAGATTCTATAATAGAGTATCTGAAGAAGAATAGCCTCATGAACCATTATATCAACATGGATTTACAAGGGACCGTTCCTGTCAGACTAATCTGATCAGTTTTTATGAGGAGGCAAGTTCTGGACTGGACCAAGGAAATGCAGTGGATGTTGTGTATATGGACTTTTCAAAAGCTTTTGATACGGTTCCACACAAAAGGTTGATACATAAAATGAGAACAATGGGGATAGGGGAAAATATATGTATGTGGGTTAAGAATTGGTTCAGTGATAGGAAACAAAGGGTGGTTATTAATGGAAAACACTCAGACTAGGTCTCATTTAACAGTGGGGTACCACAGGGGTCAGTATTGGGCCCCCTTCTTTTTAACATATTTATTAATGACCTTGTAGGGGGCATACAGAGTACTATTTCAATATTTGCAGATGACACTAAACTCTGCAGGGTAATCAATACAGAGGAGGACAATTTTATATTACAGGAGGATCTATGTAAACTAGAAGCTTGGGCTGATAAATGGCAAATGAGCTTTAATGGGGATAAATGTAAGGTAATGCACTTGGGCAGAGGAAATAAAATGTATAATTATATGCTTAATTGTAAAACACTGGATAAATCTGTCACTGAAAAAGACCTGGGTGTATTGGTGGACGACAAGCTCATGTTTAGTGGCCAGTGTCAGGCAGCTGCTGCAAAGGCAAATAAAATAATGGGATGCGTTAAAAGAGGCATAGATGCTCATGAGGAGAAGATAATTTTACCTCTATACAAGTCATTAGTGCGACCACACTTAGAATACTGTGTACAGTTCTGGTCTCCGGTGTATAAGAAAGACATAGCTGAACTAGAGCGGGTGCAGAGAAGAGCGACCAAGGTTATTAGAGGACTGGGGGGTCTGCAATACCAAGACAGGTTATTACACTTGGGGTTATTTACTGTGGAAAAACGAAGGCTTAGGGGTGATCTTATTACTATGTACAAGTATATGAGGGGACAGTACAAAGACCTTTCTACTGATCTTTTTACTCTGAGGCCAGAGACGGGGACAAGGGGGCATCTTCTACGTCTGGAGGAAAGAAGGTTTAATCATAATCACAGACGGGGATTCTTTACTGTAAGAGCAGTGAGACTATGGAGCTCTCTGCCTCATGATGTTGTAATGAGTGATTCACTAATAAAATTTAAGAAGGGCATGGATTCCTTTCTTGAAAAGTATAATATTACAGGTTGCAAAAACTAGATTCCATGATAGGGCGTTGATCCAGGGAACTAGTCTGATTGTCGTATGGAGTCGGGAAGGAATTTTTTTCCCCAATGTGGAGCTTAGTGTTTGCCACAGGGTTTTTTTTTGCCTTCCTCTGGATCAACATGTTAGGCTATGGGTTGAACTAGATGGACTTAGTCTTCCTTCAACCTTAAAAACTATGTTACTATGTATGTAACTTGTTATCTTCAGACATCCCCTCTAAGCAATGGCGCACGCCAGCAGTGAAGGCGGGAGGAGGCGCTGGGTACAGGGAAGACTTTACCTCTGGGGGCCACATATAGGGCATGTGAGGGGTGGACACTTCCCGTATTCACCATTACTGAGCCCCCGCTCTGTACCGCTCTTATCTGAGTGCAGGAGACACAGCAGTCACTAATCAGCCACTCTCCGGCACTTGCAGCTGTCCGAGCTCTGCTGTGCCTGTTAGGGGTGAAGTTCGGGTCCTAGGAGGCAGCGACTATGCAGCCTGCAAAGCAGATGACAGCCCGGGTACCACGTCTCCGGATAAATCTCCACCTTGTGAGCTGCTTCTTGTGCAGCAGCCCCATGCAAGTCGCTCCGCTCTCCTCAGCCAGCTCCTGCTGAAGACTGAGCTCCTCTGCCCAATCTAGGAGCCCAATAGCCCTGATCACACCAGTGGTAGCCCAGTGCTGCTGGGGGGGGCAGGGCTAGATCCGATTTACAGATAGCAAACTAATCAGCCCTAGATATTTCTAATAGCTGCAGAGCAGGCGACATAACTCTGACCGGTGTCCTCATAGACCTCTCCTCAGCCGGGACTAATAAGAGCAGTAAGATGGCCGTCATGGGGTCCATTGTTAGATCTCGGCTGCCATAGAAACTCATCGGCACCATGATCGCGCCTCCCTCTCCGGTCTTAAGTGCCTAAATGCTGTGAAAGCCACTGACTGTGTCATATAAGGGGTTAAGCTGCCAGGATCAGGGTTGGCTCCACTGCTGGCGCCTGAGGCAGGAGCGGGACTGTGTTATACCGCCACACGACTGCCGCAGATCTTGTAAGAGTCCTGACTGCACCTGCCTGATGATAATGTGTCCTATAACGCGGGTCCTGGTACCAGACTGCCCTTTACATATTAATCACTAGCAGGGAACCAGTTACTTACAGGTTCTAGTTTCTGATGTGTTTCCAGGACCTGTAGTTATCAACATTTTACCCTTAAGGCCCAGTTATAATATTACTGCAACACTCTCACTACATATGAGGGTCCTGTACCTGTATACCTGCCCTGTGTGCGGCGCAAAAGTATATAACAAAATGTGTGTACACAAATACCTATCTCCTGAATGGTATTACTGCTAGATCTCCTGTACATAGAAATATGAGGTTCTTAGCGCACACTTTGAGCAAATTGTGCGAGCCCATCTGCCACCGTCAAGGCGACCTCTTCAGATGGGTCCCTACACTAACACTACACTAACTTACTAACTGGGACCACCATTTTTAATGTTTATTATTACTGTACTAATGCAATCAATTGTACCTGTTATAATTCATTTTTTAATTAGTTTTATAATTTTTTATTACTCTTGTGTTTATGATAATGGTATTACTAAAATCCCTATACTTAGTGTTGATCCAGAAGAAGGCAAAAACCCCAGGACACCTTCAGCCAATTTGTGTCACAGGGGAAAAATTCCTTCTTGACCCCGAGAAAAGGCGATCAGTCCTAGGACCCTGGATCAAATCTAATAATGTTATTACTAGTTATTAATAATTCTTATTAATATTACACAACTAATTGTACTGCTACTGCAGTTATTAGTATTTTAATTTAGGTTTTTGTACTTTTTATAGATTATATATTATTTATGTCCTGCTATCTTATTACTTTGCTATTCTAACTTTTCTATAACTACTTAAAATAATCAAAACAACACTATAATTATTTTTATATTCTTACTATTATTAACATCCTGCTATCTTATTACAGTATTATTCTACTTTCCTATCACTACTAATACTACCCTATACCTAGAGTGTTGATCCAGAAGAAGGCAAAAACCCCAGGACACCTTCAGCCAATTTGTGTCACTGAGGAAAAATTCCTTCTTGACCCCGAGAAAAGGCGATCAGTCCTAGGACCCTGGATCAAACCTAATAATGTTATTATTAGTTGTATAATTAATATATTACTTATTGTACTACTGGAGTTATTTTAATTTATGTTTTTATTTTTATAAATATAGCTATTTAATATTCTTCTTATTATTAATAACCTGCTATATTTTTACATTATTATTATTCTTTCCTATCACTACTAATACTACCCTATAACTACAGTATTGATCCAGAAGAAGGCAAAAACCCCTGGACACCTTCAGCCAATTTGTGTCACAGGGGAAAAATTCCTTCTTGACCCCGAGAAAAGGCGATCAGTCCTTGGACCCTGGATCACACTGCTATTCTACCTACTACTATTACTGAGAAAAAGCTGGCCAATTATATGCTAAAATACCAAACCAGGTGCTAAGACAGGTTGTCCGGTACCGGGTTCAAATTGCCTACTCATGTCCAATATAAAGAACAAACGGAGAACAAAGGAGTAGTTAGCAAAGAGACAAAATCTTTATTAATAATTCATAATCACAGTGATAAAAAGTTATATAGAAAAATAGCAAGGCAAGGGGATCAGGAAGAACAGTGCCAGAAACAAGACAACCCCTGGCAATGAGGCTGCTGGGCAATCCAAAATACAAGGGTACAAATAAATCTACAGGCAGAGGGACACTCCATAATTATGTAACTACAAGTAAAAGCAGTAAATAAGTATCACAATTCACCCATTAAGGGATAAGAGTCAGTAAGATAGGTATAATCTACCATAGCATGTGCAAGAATCGCTAAGTAGCAGCAATAAAACAAAGATACCAATTGAGGATGAGTTGTACAACTACCCTATGCCATGTAGTGTTAAGTAAAAAGATATACCAAAAGTACCCGGAACGTGGATGGAATCACTCACCCAGTGGCAGAGTGCCCGGGTGACAGGAAGCCCGCAAGATGCCAGGGGAGCCACAGAACGTGCTGCAAGTAAAGACGCACCCCGACGCGCGTTTCGCTCTTCTTTATCAAGAGGCGCTGTATGTGTACCCGGCAGGACCTGATTATATACGCCCACCACTAATCACGTGATGGATAAAGGAGAAGCACATTGGTATGTAGCGGCGCGTGTACCCGGAGCCGCGCCCCCCGCCGCACACGTCACAGCTGTCAAGTCCCGAGCGTGCGCCAGGTAGCGCGCCTAGGAAACGCCCCCTGGAGGTGCGCCAGGGACAGGAGACAGCCGGACACGGGCATGGGACAGCCAGGAGCCGGAGAACACGCACCATCAATGTGTAAGAAAGGATAAATATTAGAAATACAGACAGAAGATAGAGAGCAAATGACTAGATAGTATGATACACAATAAATAAGACAAGATGCTCTAAGGCACACACAAATGCGTAAGATAACTCAATGGAGCATAATTATAATAGGGATCCATCAAAAAGCTCATAGATAGTTACAATAAGTACCCAAAAGGATAAATATATATGAGTCCAAGTATATATGTGGATACTAGTCGGCATGGGACCATTTCCCACAAGGAAAGGAAGGATGATAGTCGAGGGGCTCTTGAAAGATGCTCCATGTTATCAGCTATAGGATGCCTTGAACAATAGATTGAAGAAGGTCCATATGGTGCACAAAGAGAATAAGTTAGTAGCCACGAGTCTAGAAGGGTAAGAAACAACAAGGTTAAAAACAGATAATAAAAAAACAGGCTAAAAACTAGAGCACGGATTTAAGATCAGAAAAAGTAAACACAGAGGGAGAGCAAAGCCAAACAAGGGGGCCCATTCACAAAAATGAGGAGAAGCTCAGATTTTCATTGAGGCCACGCGGAGCCAGGGTGTCCAGGGTACTAATCCACCTGGCCTCTTTTTGTGCAAGGCAAAGTTTGTAGTCACCCCCCCGAGAGCCCAGATGTACCACATCGATTCCACGCACCAGAAGGCTGCGTGGGTCACAATCGTGAACTTGTTTGAAATGTCGTGGTAAAGTTCTGAGCTCACGGGGGTCCGACACAGATTTGGCTGCGCCAATGTCCCGCACATGCTCCCGCACCCGAATCCTCAATTCCCTTGTCGTAAGACCTACATAGATTTTCTGACAACTACACGTGGCATAATAAACCACGTGTGTTGTACTACAGGAAATATATCTGAGGATTCGGTATGTACGGGAGCCATCTGAATTCGTGAAAGACGAACTGCGAAGGACATTAGTGCAGGCCCTGCAATGGCCACATGGATAGGACCCAACCCTGGGACCGCGCGACCCGAAAGGGTTAGGTGCTGGTGGGACATAATGACTTGAAGTGACCAGATCACCCAGATTTCTAGCTCGTCTGGCAGTCATGAGTGGAAATTGTCCCACCACATCCCTTAGGGAGGGCTCCGCCCCAAGAACATTCCAATGTCGTGAGAGGACCCGCCTCATAGAGACCCACTCATGGTTATAAGTGGAAATGAAGCGGGTCCTCTCAGGAGGCCCGGAGGAGGATGATCTCGGAGGAGGATACAGTAGAGAGCTGCGGGGGGTGCTGCGGGCCCTTCCATAGCCACGGCCGATGCAACGATTACTGTAGCCTCTCTGTTTGAAGCGTTGTGTTAGAGCTGCCGCCTGCCTATCAAAGTTGGCTTCCGTCGAGCAAATACGCTTAATCCTGAGGAATTGTCCGACCGGGACGGCCCTAATAGTGGAAAGGGTATGACCAGAGGCAGCATGCACCAAAGAGTTCACCGCTGTGGGCTTCCTGTAGACGTCAGTCTGGATGAGGGAGTGTGAGTCCACCACCAAAGTGACGTCCAGGAAGTCCAAGCGTGTAAGGCTGTAAGTATACGTCAATTTAATGCCCCACTCATTGGTGTTAAGCCGCCTCATGAAATCTTCGAGCTCCTCCGCCGAACCCCGCCAAAAAAATAGGACATCATCGATATACCTGAGCCATGCCACGACCCGGTCAGCGCCCCGCACACCATCGCCCCCAAAGATGTCCCTCTCCCATGCACCAAGGAAGAGGTTTGCATACGATGGTGCACAGGCCGCCCCCATGGCCGTACCACGTCGCTGCAGGTATATCGTGTCTTTGAAGAGAAAATAGTTATGGCAAAGGATAAAGCGGAGGAGCTCGAGGATAAATTCCCGTGACGGGACGCCCAGGTCGGAACCCCCAAGGAAAAGCTCGACGCAAGTCACGCCAAGATCATGATCAATGCAGGTGTACAGACTCTCGACATCGGCCGTGACCATAATAGTGCCAGGTTCCAAAGAAATGCCATCAACCCTAGTGAGGACGTCCGTCGTGTCCCGCACATAGGACGGGAGGGTCCCCACAAGTGGTCTCAAATGACTGTCAACATATTGTGAAATAGGACCGCATAAACTCCCCAGGCCGGACACGATCGGACGTCCAGGAGGGTTAATGGCATCCTTATGTACTTTGGGGAGTAGATAAAAAGTAGCTGTTTTGGGGGAACGTACAGTCAAAGCCTCCACAGTCCTCTTATCTATAATACCCCCCTCACAAGCCCGGGCCAAAATGCCCTGCAAGGTGGCGGAGAAGGAGGCAGTGGGGTTATATGACAGCCTAGAGTAAGTGTCCTTATCTCTCAGCTGTCGCAGGGCCTCCCTCTCATATTTGTGGTGGGGCCACAGGACGATATTCCCTCCCTTGTCTGCCGGCTTAATGACTGTGTCCTTAAGAGTTTGAAGTTGTCGAATCGCTTGACGTTGGGCGGAGGTTAAATTGTCAAACTTTCTCCGTGTGGAGAGTTTTTTGAAATCCTCCGCCACTAGATTAACAAAAATTTCTACTGCCGGACAGATAGACAGGGGAGGGAACCTCGTTGACTTAGGGTTCCTAACCTGTGGTAACCCACCTGAGGGAGGAGTAGTTTGTTCAGATAAAAGATCCTCCAGATGTAGTAAAGCCTCCTCCTCCGTCACCGCTGGGACATGATCACCATCCGGCCTAAAATTAAGTTTTTTCAGGATCAATTTCCTTCTTGACCCCGAGAAAAGGCGATCAGTCCTTGGACCCTGGATCACACTGCTATTCTACCTACTACTATTACTACTGTTATTTTATTACTATTTTATTTATTTCTTACTATTATCACTAGTATTATTACTCTTATTACACTAATACTGATACACTACCACTATATTACACTATCCTGCTGTTATTTGGTGGTCTGATACTTACCAGCCGGTATTGCCGTATGTGATGTTATCGGCAGAGAGGTTCCAGCAGGATGGTCCACATGATGTTCCTCTTTCCTCTCAAATACCGGTTGATGTACTGGCGGAAGTTGGTCTGGTTCTCCTTCTTCCTTCTTGTTGTTGGGATCGGTTGTCTTCTTTTCTGGCCTTTGGCCGTCACTTCCCCCCTAGGGATCTTGATGTGGAGTTTCATCTTCTTTGCTTTCTCTTCTTTCTCTTCTTCCTCTTCTTCCTCTTCATCCAGGTAGGCGCACAGTTCTTTTAGTGTCTTCTGTCTTAAATCCATGATGTCCAGCTTTATCTTCTTTGCTGCTTTCTCCTCTTCTTCCTTCTCTTCTTCCTCGTCTTCCTCTTCATCCAGGTACTTGTGACGCGCCCCCTGGGCCATATTCTTTAGGGGGAATATCCGGAGCCGGATCAGATGGGAGTTGTAGTCTTCCGAGTGGCTGTGACCCGGTCCGTGCCCAGGGTGTCAAACTCAGTTGTATGTGGCAGTCCTACAGATGTTAATAAGTTCTTAATGTCGACTACGCCACCCGTTGTATTGCGGTCACTACGGCCGCCGCTGCAGCAGGGTCCGCTGAGGCTGATGGTGTAGGTGCAGCTTTGGTGATATAACCCCCAACGGGTGGGGTATAGCCTCAGGGGGATCAGGTGCAGAGGATGGGGGTTGTGGTGATGCAGTGTAGACGGCAATCAGAGACAGAGTCGGGTTATGCAGTTTAGGATGTTTACTCACTGCTGATGTTCCGGTCACTCCAGCTTCGAGTGACCTCCCGAGCCGTGCTGCGTCCACCAGGTTCTGGATCCAGCCAACCCCCAAATAAGTCCGGAGCGTGACCCTGAGCTCTCCTTCTGTCCTTTCTCTGGCCGTCCCCACTATTGATCCACCCAGGTCCAGCTCCCTCGGGCCTTCTGTTGGGAGACCCTTGGCCTTGGGTTCCCTGACCCTCCACGTGGTATGCCTTCGTGGTGGATGTGGTGGGTGGCCGTGGCAGACGCTGCCCACGGCCTCCGGTCTCTGGCTGGGGTGTGTTTTTGCCCCCACCAGCTTGGGTTCCGGTACCCTGATGCCGACTCTTCACCCGGGGATTTAATTTGGGTTCTTAGAGTCCTCTCTTCTGTTTCCCCCTCTGGGTCTCTCTTTCTCCACTCTCACTCTGGGTCTCTCTTCTCCTCTGCTCGCTGACTTTCTCTCTGCAACTGACCCTGTTCTTAGTTGGTGCCCACCTTATATATCCCTCTATGTGTGAGCTCAGGTGACCAGCACCCAATGAGCTCCTATCTTTACCCAGGCTGCTCCCCCTATCTGCCCCTACACTACTTGGGATGTACCACCCCCCTCCCACTCCAGCCAGGAACAGACTCGGTCGTACCTGCACATTTCTAAGTGGGAGTACCGTCGGTCTGCTCCTCGGAAATGGGATGTGTGTAGTGCATGCAGCCTACCGAGCTCAGTTCCACGCTCCTTCCTTACTCGGGAGTGGAATATCACACCTCTGGGTTGAGGTGCAATACCCCTGTAGCAGCCGAACCCTCAGGGTGCTACACTTGCGCCGTTCTTTTAGTTCCTTGCGCCTTTCTTCCCTCTTCCTTTTCTCCCTGGCTTTATACTCTTCGATGCATCTTCTTTGGGCAATGGGGTTGGTCGGCATAAGGCGCTGGAAGAGAAGAGATGAAGTTAGGAGGCTACAAGGAAGATCCGAATACACAGCTACCTTATAGAAGAGGCCGTAGCGTTGCCCTGAGTCGTCTCACTGACCTCCTTCTTGTAGAGGGGAGAAGGGAGAAACTTCACACAATATGCCAATCTCCTCAGCTGTTCCTCAGGACTGATGTAATCTGCAGAAAACACAACCAGATATTAGGAGCAATCCTCACCGTACAAAGAGGACGTATGTATGTTAAGACTGTCAGAAGGAGCTCACTGATGGATTCTCAGTTAACTAGTTCTGCAGCCAGCAATAGACAGTACAGCACAGAGGGTACAGGAGGCAAACTGTGCACAATTTTCAATAAAACTCAGAAAAATATTTACCACCAAGTATATGCATTAAAGGAAAGAAAATGTCCCCACAGATGAGTCTGTTTAATGAAAACCCCAGAGACCCATGTAACAAGAGTATAGAGAACGGTGAGTGAGTGATGGATACTACCGGGTCCAACGCTGGCAGAATACTCCATCCCCATGGTGTCCGCTGATATCTTCTCTTGTAGAAATGTCTCCAAAATCTATAAAACCTCAGGAGGCGTCAGCAGAGGGTTTGGTGATTGGCTGATATTTCTTTGGTCTTAGAAACATTGGCTGTAAATAATTCGGGGGCTCTGCTGGGGAAAGGGCAAATTGGGAAATGTGTAGGATATTTACTGTTCTGTATCTGAGCTTCATTAAAGGGGAATTATCAGATGGAACAAGTCATCCCCTTATCCCTGGGCTCGGTGATGACTGATAGATCAGTGGGGTCCGACCGCGGGAAACTCCAGCAATCACCAAAAAAGGGCAGTGACCCCCATTAGAAGTGATGGCTGGATCCTTCCAGATGGGAGATGTGATGAGTGTGGCGCCCCCCACTGGTGTCTCAGCGTATCATGTGTTGGGGAATAATGACTTCTCCTCTGGTAAATGGGCTGATTCCTGTCAGTTGTGGTCGCTGAGTGCGTGTGATGGGATGTGGCTCCGTCCATTAGATTATATCACGTCTTATACCTAGAATCTCTCGCTGATCGCAGGTGTCTGTCTTCACACTCAGATGAGATGGAACAAACTGACCACATAGG
Organism: Phyllobates terribilis; assembly: GCF_046119375.1. Classification (NCBI taxonomy): domain Eukaryota; kingdom Metazoa; phylum Chordata; class Amphibia; order Anura; family Dendrobatidae; genus Phyllobates; species Phyllobates terribilis. Next base: position 1,622,039 of record NW_027362891.1, read on the forward strand.
AGGTTTTTTTTTTTTTCAAATTCAAACCGAGCAATCCTATTGGCTGAGTATGACTGTCGTTACCATGGTGACAGAATTTTAAAGGGACAGAACATTAATAATGTATAATAGTGTATTTTATTACATATTTCACATAATAGTGGCTGATATATGGACCTGTACAGATAATACACTTCTATAACTCCTCATATTTTTCATACAGCAATTTGGTGGTGCTGCAGAGATATTTTGGGCGTAATATAACTTGTGCTGGCAATTGATCATCTATAAAGTAGTCTGGTAATGTATGTAATGGTCCTAAGATTGTGGTTTTATGTTCAATACAAATCTAAATATTAATCAGACGTCACTCCCTGCTATTTGAAGGGTTTTTGTCCCTTTCCCTATGTCAGAGTAGTATCACATATAGCTCGGATACGCTGCAGCCTTCAGAACAATGAGGTCCGTTGTGGCTTTCCCCTGCACATTCGGCCATTATATAAGTGACGGCAGCTGCATTGTGTCCCTGCACGGCTGATAGCGTCGCTGTGCAGGGATTCAGTATGGTGGAGCTGGGGCTCTTTTCTTTTATGGGTCGATACAAGTCTTGTTCAGACATATAAATATGCCTTGATTACATTGTAGAAAAGAAGGGTGACATTACAGGAGTTCCATACATTCTCAGTGTAAGATCAGTGGGGTCGGACCCCCGGCACCAGGGAGTATACAGAAGGAGCTTGTGAATGTCTTACTTTAGTGGTCTTGTAAGCTCCTCATCCCACACTTTTCCTGTATAGGACATATAGCTTTTCTGTATACATAACTCTTATGTAAAAACAACATCCTCCATGCACATTTCTGTAGGTTGCCTGATGGTTCAGGTGTAGTTACATCATTTTTTTCTACTGCCCGACCTAACAGCGTTAGCTTGCTCTTTTAGCAATCCAATTGTATTGTTTCACATTTGGGGCGATTGTGTCAGCGGCAGGTTTCATTGTGGGGTTATATAATGGGCACTATTTTTATAGGCTTATTTGGATATTAATGCCTTTGTGAATAGATACTTTGCTGCTGCCTTGCTCTTTATTATATTGTGGTGGGCAGTCTGTAGTCATATATTCAGATTTTCTGTGACTAGTTGGGCATATATATGTGAGGATTAACCATATCAGTACCTTGCAATGGTTTTGTTATTCATTGGGGCAATTGTTGCTTTTTAGTTGTTTTTTTTAACATGTCTTGTATGTTTAGTCTTTAATAAAATTCTATATTTTTGCTATTCCTTGGTGATCCCTGTCATTGCATCCTTTCTTTCTCCTTGTTTCTTTGCATCTCTATTATGTAGCTGCAGGGTTAGGGACGGCCGGTTCCTTGCAGGAATAGTTATCAGGACGGGTGCGGTTTCTGCTGTAATAACTCATTCATGTGACCCATCAGTCATCACCCGATCAGCCGGGCAATGCTCAGCACAGGCCGCCGTCATCCCACTTCTCTACATCTATTATATAGATGACGCGCCCCTGGGCCTGTGTCGCGCTGCGTTGCGCACGCGGGAGCTTACCCGGAGCCGGATCGCTTGAGGGTTGTATTCTCGTGGCGGGGACCCGGTCCGTGCCCAGGGAGTCAAACTGAGCGGCGATGTATCAGCGGTAGATGTGTACGACTACGCCACCCGTTGAATGCAGCTATGGAGCTGCCGCTGCAGGACAGTCCGCTGAGGCCGGTGGATGGATGGTGCAGCGTAGATGGTATAACCCCCAACGGGAGGGGTATGGCCTCAGGGCAGCAGATGTGGATGATGGGGGTAGCAGGAACCACTCAGAGACGGTGCGGTGTAATTCAGGGTCTTTACTGGTAACAACGATAGACCCTCCCGGAGTACTTGCTAGCGAACGGGGCCTGGTCAGTCCTTGAGCAGATGGGATCTCCCCTGGCCAGGCGGAGTTGTAGGCCTCCCAAACTGACTGTACTCTTCTGGCTACCTTGCTAGAAGCGGATATAAGTAGCCCACGTCCCTGAGTGTACCGTGTGGTGCTCACCCGTATGGCCGGTGACTCGGGGCCTTCTAATGGCTTCCGCTCCACGATGGCGGTGCTGGTCCCACGCGTGTGACCGTGCCTTTGGGTTTCTGGGCCTGAGGACCTGAAATCCCCTGCCGGTCGGCTTCTGCTGCTGGGTCAGAGTTAGTCCCCACAGCCTCGGACGCCGGGTCCGGTAAGAAATCTTCTCAGTCAGGGCGAGCTCTGCAGCTGCCAGCCCCTGGCTTGTAGTAGTATTGCTCCCACTGAGCTTCTGCTGTTTCTTCCTATGCTGCTTCTCTGTCTCTACTCTCCTTGACTGACTAACCCTGCTTCAGCCCCGGGTTTACATAGGGGAAGTTCTTCCCCTCCCAAGACTGGGCAGGAGGTGTGGCATGCACAGGATCCCTGACCAAAGGACCTCCCACCTGCTCTCAGACATAACATTACATTACTGTGGAAACCAGACCCCTGGGGTGCCACATTGACACTCCACAACTGCTCCTTCTCTTCAGAATTCAGAAAGATTTATTTTTTTATTTTTTTATTTCCGCAGCCATGCAGTGACGCTAGGTAGGTGCAGAGCTAAAGGGAAACCCACCTCAGAAGAAAATTCTAGGGTCCTGATCACTAGAGATGAGAGCTTAAAGGGAATCTGTCACTAGGTTTTTGCCATATATTCCGAGAGCAGCATGATGTAGAGACAGAGACCCTGATTCCAGCGATGTGTCACTTTCTGGGCTGCTTGCTGGTGTTTTGATAAAATCTTTGTTTTATCAGTAGGAGGTTGTGACTAGAAGACTAGTAAACCTGCAACCAGGTATCCCTCATTTTTCAGGAGTGGTCCAAATTAAATAAAAAAGCGGTCTATAGGGCGCTAAAAGAATGAACACTAGAAGTGAAAAAAATTTTAGGACTAAAAAATAAATTTAATGAGCCCTTTCCACAAAGCGTTTCGATAGTGA
>NW_027362891.1:1630000-1662500 GCF_046119375.1 Phyllobates terribilis
AGATGGAGCTGTGCGGCCTCCTGCTGTCTCTGGGGGGAGCGCCGTGCGGCATCTATACTCAGTAGGAGGCCGCACGTAGCCATCTATACACGTATACTCAGCAGGAGCCCGCACGTAGCCATCTATACGGCGCCATCTATACACAGCGGGAGGCCGCACGGCGCCATCTATACACAGCGGGAGGCCGCACGGCGCCATCTATACACAGCGGGAGGCCGCACGGCGCCATCTATACACAGCGGGAGTCTCAGTGCTTTGCAAGAGCAGTCAATAAATTCTGCTTGACTAATTCTGAGCACCATAAAGTCTGGTTCGCTTCTAACCTGCTGTCTTCATTTTCAGCTTGCTGAATTCTAACTCATTTACTGTCATTCGAGACGATGCCTTTGCTGGTCTCTTTCACCTTGAATACCTGTAAGTGATCCACTTAATGTCATATTTTTGATTCTGCTCTTCTTCATCTTTTGGCATGTGCAATTGTATGAGCAAGTATTCATATGAATTTATGACCTACTTAAACCTTCGAGGACCTTACATTTTATTCAATCAAATTTTTTTCCAGTTTAAAACTATGGGACATATATGTGCCTTGGTCCTCAAAGGGTTTTTAAAGGGGCTGCAAACATAAATATGAAAAAAATAATTCAATTAGTGCTTTTTGTGTTCATTTAATTTTTATTTGAAGTCCATTTTTTTTTATTTACATTGGAATTAAGCCCTACTCCATGGAATGAAGCCCTACCTACATGACATCTGAGAGCTACATGGATCCCGCTTGTGAGGTTCCTGTCCGTCACTACTATTCAGTTTTAGGGTCCACTCACTAAGCCATATATTCTCTCATGCAAGAGAATAGGGCCAATTATGCTAATGACACTGGGCTCAAACTCTGTCAGAGCTTCAACTGAGTGTGATCCGATTCTCTCGCAGCACAGATATGGAGAAGATGGAGAACTTAATTTCTCCATCTTCTCCATAGTCTCTGTGAGTGTTCATCGGACTGCACTTGGATGACATCCGAGTGCAGTCTAATGTTTTACGTGCACCCATAGACTTGTATGGGTGCACATGGTCCGAATATCGAATGAGATTATTTTCTCATGCCAATAATCGCACTGTCCCATAGTATAACATAGGGCCGAGTCCTATCCGATAAAACATCACATAGCATTCGGCCGTGTTATACGACAGTGTGAGCGAGCCCTTAGAGTCAAGGAATATTTACATGCAGATGATGATATTACTCTCCAAGTGTATATTTTTTTAGGCGAGTTCATAGTAAATGCTTTGCATTTTTGACATGTGATCAACTAAAGAACAAGAAAGATTTAGGACCTCGCCTATAGAGAAAGGGAAAATAGTTTGGAGGACTTGCATGTCCTTTTTTATTTATTATGAGAAAATCATAAAAGATCCCGTTTTTTAACCATGCTGTGACTTTCTGCTGAGGGAGAGGGAGAGAGCTGCCCTATTCAGAGTCTGTAATAAGACCTGCTGACAAAAGTGTTGAAGATACAGTCTAATGTGAATTAACAATGAAAAAAAGTTAATTTCACAAATGGCTTGTATTTTTTTTAATACAAACTTTTTTGTCTTTACAGCTCCTTTAAAGGGAATCTGTCATCAGGTTTTTGCCACCTAATCTGAGAGCAGCATAATGTAGGGTTAGAGGCACTGATTCCAATAATGTGTCACTTACTGGGCTGCTTAGTGTTGTTTTGATAAAATCATTGATTTGTCAGAAGGTAATTATTACTAGATGACTAGTAACTTCTGTAGGACCCCACCCCCATCACTGATCAGTAGATTTCTGTGTACACTGAGCATGGGCAGAAAGCTGCCAATCAGTGGTGTGGGCGGGGCTATACAGAGCGCAGCATTCAGAGAGCTGCTAGATCTGCAGCAGATAAAACGGTGATTTTCTCAAAATGACAACAAGCAGCTGAAAAAGTGACACATCGCTGGAATCAGGGTATCTGCCCAAATATTGTGCTGCTCTCAGATGAGGCAGCACAATTAATATTATGCCAAATTAATTTCCCGTGAACAATCACATGATCTATCACAGGGGATCATGTGACATGTCACGTGATAAATCAGGTGTGGGGGGGGGCGCGCCTTCTAAACTGCCCGGGGCCCTTACTACTCTTAATCCACCCCTGCCCCCACTGATTCCATATTAATGACCTATCCAATGGGTAAGTGATCAATATCAAGGTAGTGGGCAACCCCTTAAAGAAAGCAGACCATATTAGGTACTTCTAGAATATCTTTGTCCCATGCTGTTGATAGACCCCACCGCGTGTAATCGGTACCCTACAATGACTTGTCATCCATAGTCATGTCTTGTAGCACTGGAGCCATTAAATGATGTTGCTTGGCGGCTCATGACGTCACTATAGATGATGTGTATTAATGCAAGTTGTTTAATTGCTACTAATAAGAAATCACTTTAAATCAATATGGAGGCTTATAGGGTCCTCTCAGCTTCCTTTTACATATGGAAGTAGTCGTAGAACAGTATCGTCGATTGTCCCTCCCCAGAAAAATTATCCTTTTTTTTTTTGCAGAGCTCCGATGTGCCAGTCAAAAGGAAATGGAGTGTCTGCAGATTGGTGTGGGAGTGCAGAGGGGCGTGTCCGTGCACTTGAAAGGAGCTGTCTAAGTGCAGTGATACGCCCCAGTGCACTTCCAGACGGATTTGCATATGTTTTCCACACTAGATTTGTCATGATGGACTCATCAGATCTCTTATAACACCATTACGATCATATGTCAAGGTGCTGACGTCCCTTTATGCCTTACGCTACGTGCCACCTAAATGGATTTTCCATTGAGATGAGATGAGGCTGTTGGGTATTTTCCCCGGACCTGTCACGTTTCTGTAGGCTGCAGTCATGTATCCCGTCTTGCTCTAATACTTTGTTTTTATTGCAGTTTACTTCCGCCACAATTTCCTCAAGACAAACCTCTCATCACAGTCTTTCCACCGATAAGACATCACCTGGTGGACAAGCAAGGCCCCAATGTCACCTGTCCTTTACTACATAATGTAAGGAGACTTGGGAGATTTTGAGCGCTGGACTTAGGAATGTTGTAATTTAACCTTTCAATGACTGAGGTGTTTTTGTTTTTATAAAGTGGATCTGTGTGGTCTCCTGACACGTCTGTTTTAGTAATCTTATAAACCCTATAAAATCACAAATGTGCAGAATTTGTGTTTCAGACCACTGTGCAGTGCCTTTGAAGGCTATGTTCACACATCGCGTTTTTTTCAGCGTTTTTTTAATGCAAATTTTCAGCTGTGTTTTACAGTACAAGCAAAGTCTATGAGATTTCAGAAATCTCATGCTCACACCCTGGTTTTTGTATGATCAGTATTTTGTGATTTGCATTGTTTTTTGCTGAATAGAGCACGTCACTTCTTTCAGTGTATTTCACCCATTGAAAGTAATGTGTAGTGAAAAAACGCCTAGTGTGAACATAGCCTTACATCTAATTGACAATGGGGTGTTACCTTACTCCTTGTCCATGTCTAATCAGTTTGGACAGTAGGCATAATCACTACGACCAGGGGCCTGGCAGTGGCCAGTTGTCAATGTATCCACACATTTCCATATGATTGACACAACGCAGAGGACCTGGGAAGAAGAGATGCCACGGTATTGTTACTTCATAGGGAATACACCTCTTTATTTTGGTAGATGAGGTCTTTGTCAAACACATCTTCAGCAGAGGAGAACGAAATGAAAGGATTAATGTATGTGTTAATGACCCAGTTCTGCGTGTGCTCTACGTAAAATGTGGCTGCAGATGGCTGTGCTGCATCGACACGTGAGGTTTGGGAGCCACCTTACATCTAATGGGTGGGGGTCTTACATTGAGGTCCCCACTTCAGACATTTCTGATATTTCCAGTGAATTTTCCAAGGAAGTTTCAGATAAAAATACCATAAGAAAATGTGGTCAACCTTGTTTTAGTTTTTTTTTTTAATATATAAGATTTTTAGTTATAGTCTTTGTTATGTTCACATAGAAGACCGGTGGGTTTTTTCTTTTTTAGGAACAAAGTATATACAGTGGGGAAAATAAGTATTGGATACACTGACGATTTTGCAAGTTTTCCCACCTACAAAGAATGGAGAGGGCTGTAATTTTTATCGTAGGTACACTTCACCTGTGAGAGACAGAATCTAAAAATAAAAAACAGAAAATAACATTTTATAATTTTTACATACTTATTTCATGCAATTATGCAAATTAATTATTTGATACAATAGAAAAACAGATCTTAATATTTGGTACGGAAACCTTTGTTTGCAATTACAGAGGTCAGACGTTTCCTGTAGTTCTTGACCAAGTTTGCAGACACTGCAGCAGGAATTTTGGACCACTCCTCCATACAGATCTTCTCCAGATCTTTCAAGTTTCGGGACTGTTGCTGGGTGCAGTTGTCCTGTCCCCTTTGCAGAAAAGCACCCCCAAAGTATAAGGTTTCCCCAGCATGCTTCTCAGTTGGGACGGTGTTCTTGGGGTTGTACTCATCCTTCTTCTTTCTCCAAACACGTCAAGTGGAGTTGATACCAAAAAGTCCTATTTTGGTCTCATCTGACCACATGACCCTCTCCCATGCCTCCTCTGGATCACCCAGATGGTCAATGGCGAACTTCAAACGGGCCTGGACATGTGCTGGCGTGAGCAGGGGACCTTGCGTGCCCTGCAGGAGTATAATCCATGACGGCATAGTGTGTTACTAATGGTAATGTTTGAGACTGTAGTCTCGGCTCTCTTCAGGTCATTGACCAGGTCCTCCTGTGTAGTTCTGGGCTGATTCCTGACCTTTCTCAGAATCATCCTTATCCCACGGGTCGAGATCTTGCATGGAGCCCCAGACCGAGGAAGATTGACAGTCATCTTGTGTTTCTTCCGTTTTCTAATAATTGTGCCAACAGTTGTTGCTTTCTCACCAAGCTGCTTGCATATTGTCCTGTAGCCAATCCCAGCCTGGAGCAGGTCTACAATTTTGTCCCTGGTGTCCTTAGATAGCTCTTTGGTCTTAACCATGGTGGATAGGTTGGAGTGTGATTGATTGAGTGTGTGGACAGGTGTCTTTTATACAGGTAACGAGTTCAAACAGGTACAATAAATACAGGTGAGGAGTGCAGAGTAGGAGGGCTTCTGAAAGGAAAACTAACAGGTCTGTGAGAGCGAGATTTCTTGCTGGTTGGTAGGTGATCAAATACTTATTTCATGCAATGAAATGCGATTTAATTATTTAAAAATCATACAATGTGATTTTTTTTTTGGATTTTATTTTTAGATTCTGTCTCTCACAGTTGAAGTGTACCTATGATAAAAATGACAGACCTCTCCATTCTTTGTAGGTGGGAAAGCTTGCAAAATCGGCAGTGTATCAAATACTTACTTTCCCTACTGCGGGCGTGTATGTATATATATATGTGTGTGTGTGTGTGTGTGTGTGTGTGTGTATGTACAGTACAGACCAAAAGTTTGGACACACCTCATTTAAAGATTTTTTATGTATTTTCATGACTATGAAAATTGTACATTCACACTGAAGGCATCAAAACTATGAATTAACACATGTGGAAATATATACTTAACAAAAAAGTGTGAAACAACTGAAAATATGTCTTATATTCTAGGTTCTTCAAAGTAGCCACCTTTTGCTTTGATGACTGCTTTGCACACTCTTGGCATTCTCTTGATGCGCTTCAAGTGGTAGTCACCGGAAATGGTCTTCCAACAATCTTGAAGGAGTTCCCGGAGATGCTTAGCACTTGTAGGCCCTTTTGCCTTCACTCGGCGGTCCAGCTCACCCCAAACCATCTCGATTGGGTTCAGGTCTGGTGACTGTGGAGGCCAGGTCATCTGGCGTAGCACCCCATCACTCGCCTTCTTGGTCAAATAGCCCTTACACAGCCTGGAGGTGTGTTTGGGGTCATTGTCCTTTTGAAAAATAAATGATGGTCCAACTAAACGCAAACCGGATGGAATAGCATGCCGCTGCCAGATGCTGTGGTAGCCATGCTGGTTCAGTATGCCTTCAATTTTGAATAAATCTCCAACAGTGTCACCAGCAAAGCACCCCCACACCATCACTCCTCCTCCTCCATGCTTCACTGTGTGAACCAGGCATGTAGAGTCCATCCGTTCACCTTTTATGCATCGCACAAAGACACGGTGGTTGGAACCAAAGATCTCAAATTTGGACTCATCAGACCAAAGCACAGATTTCCACTGGTCTAATGTCCATTCCTTGTGTTCTTTAGCCCAAACAAGTCTCTTCTGCTTGTTGCCTGTCCTTAGCAGTGGTTTCCTAGCAGCTATTTTACCATGAAGGCCTGCTGCACAAAGTCTCCTCTTAACAGTTGTTGAAGAGATGTTTCTGCTGCTAGAACTCTGTGTGGCATTGACCTGGTCTCTAATCTGAGCTGCTGTTAACCTGCGATTTCTGAGGCTGGTGACTCGGATAAACTTATCCTCAGAAGCAGAGGTGACTCTTGGTCTTCCTTTCCTGGGGCAGTCCTCATGTGAGACAGTTTCTTTGTAGCGCTTGATGGTTTTTGCAACTGCACTTGGGGACGCTTTCAAAGTTTTCACAATTTTTCGGACTGACTGACCTTCATTTCTTAAAGTAATGATGGCCACTCGTTTTTCTTTACTTAGAATTTGTATGATGGCAAGAAAAAATCATCTAACAGTCTATTCAGTAGGACTATCAGCTGTGTATCCACCAGACTTCTGCACAACACAAGTGATGGTCCCAACCCCATTTATAAGGCAAGAAATCCCACTTATTAAACCTGACTGGGCACACCTGTGAAGTGAAAACCATTTCCGGTGACTACCTCTTGAAGCTCATCAAGAGAATGCCAAGAGTGTGCAAAGCAGCCATCAAAGCAAAAGGTGGCTACTTTGAAGAACCTAGAATATAAGACATATTTTCAGTTGTTTCACACATTTTTGTTAAGTATATAATTCCACATGTGTTAATTCATAGTTTTGATGCCTTCAGTGTGAATGTACAATTTTCTTAGTCATGAAAATACAGATAAATCTTTAAATGAGAAGGTGTGTCCACCTTTTGGTCTGTACTGTATATATACACTGCTCAAAAAAATAAAGGGAACACTTAAACAACAGAATATAACTCCAAGTGCATCAAACTGTCCACTTAGGAAATGACACTGATTGACAATCAATTTCACATGCTGTTGTGCAAATGGAATAGACAATAGATGGAAATTATTGGCAATTATCAAGACACCCTCAAAGGATTGATTCTGCAGGTGGGGACCACAGACCACATCTCAGTACCAATGCTTTCTGGCAGATGTTTTGGTCACTTTTGAATGTTGGTTATGCTTTCACACTCGTGGTAGCATGAGACGGACTCTACAACCCACAGAAGTTGCTCAGGTAGTGCAGCTCATCCAGGATGGCACATCAGTGCGAGCTGTGGCAAGAAGGTTTGCTGTGTCTGTCAGCGTAGTGTCCAGAGGCTGGAGGTGCTACCAGGAGACAGGTCAGTACACCAGGAGACAAGGAGGGGGCCGTAGGAGGGCAACAACCCAGCAGCAGTACCGCTACCTCCGCCTTTGTGCAAGGAGGAACAGGGGGAGCACTGACAGAGCCCTGCAAAATGACCTCCAGCAGGCCACAAATGTTCATGTGTTTGCACAAACGGTTAGAAACCGACTCCATGAGGGTGGTATGAAGGCCCGACGTCCACAGATGGGGGTTGTGATCACATCCCAACATTGTGCAGGACGCTTGGCATTTGCCACAGAACACCAGGATTGGCAAAGTCGCCACTGGCGCCCTGTGCTCTTCACAGATGAAAGCAGGTTCACACTGAGCACATGTGACAGACATGACAGAGTCTGGAGACGCCGCGGAGAGCGATCTGCTGCCTGCAACATCCTTCAGCATGACCGGTTTGGCAGTGGGTCAGTAATGGTGTGGAGTGGCATTTCTTTGGAGGGCCGCACAGCCCTCCATGTGCTCGCCAGACGTAGCCTGACTGCCATTAGGTACCGAGATGAGATCCTCAGACCCCTTGTGAGACCATATGCTGGTGCGGTTGGCCCTGGGTTCCTCCTAATGCAGGACAATGCCAGACCTCATGTGGCTGGAGTGTGTCAGCAGTTCCTGCAAGATGAAGGCATTGAAGCTATGGACTGTCCCACCCGTTCCCCAGACCTGAATCCGATTGAGCACATCTGGGACATCATGTCTCGCTCCATCCACCAACGTCACGTTGCACCATAGACTTTCCAGAAGTTGGCGGATGATTTAGTCCAGGTCTGGGAGGAGATCCCACAGGAGACCACCTCATCAGGAGCATGCCCAGGCGTTGTAGGGAGGTCATACAGGCACGTGGAGGCCGCACACAATACTGAACCTCATTTTGACTTGTTTTAAGGACATTACATCAAAGTTGGATCAGCCTGTAGTGTGTTTTTCCACTTTAATTTTGGGGGTGGCTCCAAATCCAGGCCTCCATTAGTTAATAAATTTGATTTCCATTGATGATTTTTATGTGATTTTGTTGTCAGCACATTCAGCTTTGTACAGAACAAAGTATTCAATGAGAATATTTCATTCATTCAGATCTAGGATGTGTTATTTGAGTGTTCCCTTTATTTTTTTGAGCAGTGTATGTATATGTGTGTGTATATATATAATTTTTTTTAATTTTTTTCAATACATATTTCACTTTGGAGCTGACATAAGTCATGGACATGGGCTCTGTATCATGATATGTCTCCAATTTAGCAAATCTAGATCATGAAAGTAACTCTGTGACCTGCCATGTTGTCACCCTGAGTAATATGCTATAGGTATCATTACTGAGTCATATAGTGATGAAGTGATTGACAGTTGCTCCTGCTTTCTATCGAGCGTCTCTCCTGCTCTCTCTCTCGAGCGTCTCTCCTGCTCTCTCTCTCGAGCATCTCTCCTGCTCTCTCTCGAGCGTCTCTCCTGCTCTCTCTCTCTAGCTTCTCTCCTGCTCTCTCTCTCTCGAGCGTCTCTCCTGCTCTCTCTCTCGAGCGTCTCTCCTGCTCTCTCTCTCGAGCGTCTCTCCTGCTCTCTCTCTCGAGCGTCTCTCCTGCTCTCTCTCTCGAGCGTCTCTCCTGCTCTCTCTCTCTCGAGCGTCTCTCCTGCTCTCTCTCGAGCGTCTCTCCTGCTCTCTCTCGAGCGTCTCTCCTGCTCTCTCTCTTGAGCTTCTCTCCTGCTCTTTCTCTCAAGCGTCTCTCTCTCTCTTGCATCTCTCCTGCTCTCTCTCTCTCGAGCGTCTATCCTGCTCTCTCTCTCGAGCGTCTCTCCTGCTCTCTCTCGAGCGTCTCTCCTGCTCTCTCTCGAGCGTCTCTCCTGCTCTCTCTCTCGAGCTTCTCTCCTGCTCAATCTCTCGAGCGTCTCTCTCTCTCTCGAGCGTCTCTCCTGCTCTCTCTCTCTTGAGCGTCTCTCCTGCTCTCTCTCTCTCGAGCGTCTCTCTCTCTCTAGCGTCTCTCCTGCTCTCTCTCTCTCTCGAGCATCTCTCCTGCTCTCTCTCTCTCGAGCGTCTCTCCTGCTCTCTCTCTCTCGAGCGTCTCTCCTGCTCGCTCTCTCTCTCGAGCGTCTCTCCTGCTCTCTCTCTCGAGCGTCTCTCCTGCTCTCTCTCTCTCGAGCGCCTCTCCTGCTCTCTCTCTCGAGCGTCTCTCCTGCTCTCTCTCTCGAGCGTCTCTCCTGCTCTCTCTCTCGAACGTTTCTCCTGCTCTCTCTCTCGAGCGTCTCTCCTGCTCTCTCTCTCGAGCGTCTCTCCTGCTCTCTCTCTCTCGAGCGTCTCTCCTGCTCTCTCTCTCTCGAGCGTCTCTCCTGCTCTCTCTCTCTCGAGCGTCTCTCCTGCGCTCTCTCTCTCGAGCGTCTCTCCTGCTCTCTCTCTCTCGAGCGTCTCTCCTGCTCTCTCTCTCTCGAGCGTCTCTCCTGCTCTCTCTCGAGCGTCTCTCCTGCTCTCTCTCTCGAGCGTCTCTCCTGCTCTCTCTCTCTCGAGCGTCTTTCTAGCGTCTCTCCTGCTCTCTCTCTCTCGAGCGTCTCTCCTGCTCTCTCTCGAGCGTCTCTCCTGCTCTCTCTCGAGCGTCTCTCCTGCTCTCTCTCTCTCGAGCGTCTCTCCTGCTCTCTCTCTCTCGAGCGTCTCTCCTGCTCTCTCTCTCTAGCGTCCCTCCTGCTCTCTCTCGAGCGTCTCTCCTGCTCTCTCTCTCGAGCGTCTCTCCTGCTCTCTCTCTCGAGCGTCTCTCCTGATCTTGAGCGTCTCTCCTGCTCTCTCTCTCGAGCGTCTCTCCTGCTCTCTCTCTCTCGAGCGTCTTTCTAGCGTCTCTCCTGCTCTCTCTCTCTCGAGCGTCTCTCCTGCTCTCTCTCTCTCGAGCGTCTCTCCTGCTCTCTCTCTCGAGCGTCTCTCCTGCTCTCTCTCTCTCGAGCGTCTCTCCTGATCTCGAGCATCTCTCCTGCTCTCTCTCTCGAGCGTCTTTCTAGCGTCTCTCCTGCTCTCTCTCTCTCGAGCGTCTTTCTAACGTCTCTCCTGCTCTCTCCAGCCCTTGTCTGCTTGATCGCTGATACTGCCATACTTTGTGGTCTGTATACACTGTGTTCCAAATTATTATGCAAATATTATTTTCTCAGATTTTCCCAAATTACCTATATGAATTGCAGTCATTGTAATTTTCCAGTCAAATAACTATTAGAGTACAATTGAAAGGTTTTTGTACAAACTGCCTATGATAACAGTATATTTAAAAAAATAAAACACTCAAACTGCACTCAAAATGCATGTTCCAAATTATTATGCACAGCAGAGTTTTCAACCTTTTAATTTTAATAAAGAACAAAAAAATGGTCTTTTTTGAAATTATAAGCATTAGCAGGTTATTACACACTGAAATCAAACAGTTTTCAACTCAAAACTTTATTCTAGGTGATGTTACATTTGCACATAGGACCGCTTGTTCGAAAGGAGCTTCTGAACTCTCTCGTCCATTGAATTTGTCAGGTTTTGGATGGTTTCTGCTTCAATTGTTTTGCATGAGGACAGAATACCCTCCCAGAGCTGTTGCTTAGATGTGAACTGCCTCCCGCCATCATAGACACTCCTTTTGATGATGCTCCAGAGGTTCTCAATGGGGTTGAGGTCAGGGGAGCATGGGGGCCACACCATAAGTTTGTCCCCTTTTATGCCCATAGCAGCCAGAGATGCAGATGTGTTATGTGCAGCATGAGACGGGGCATTATCATGCATGAAAATGATCTTGCTGCGGAATGCACGGTTCTTCTTCTTGAACCATGGAAGCAAGTGCTGTTTGAGAAACTCAACATACATTATGGAGTTCATCTTTACCCCTTCAGGGATCCTAAAAGGGCCGACAATCTCTCTCCCCATGATTCCAGCCCAAAACATTACTCCACCTCCTCCTTGTTGGCGCTGTAGCCGTGTTTGCATAGGGTGTCCATCAACCAGCCATCCTCCACTCCATCCATCTGGACCATCAAGATCATTTCATGCATGATAATGCACCGTCTCATGATGCACATAACACATCTGCATCTCTGGCTGCTATGGGCATAAAAGGGGACAAACTTATGGTGTGGCCCCCATGCTCCCCTGACCTCAACCCCATTCAGAACCTCTGGAGCATCATCAAAAGGAGTGTCTATGATGGCGGGAGGCAGTTCACATCTAAGCAACAGCTCTGGGAGGGTATTCTGTCCTCATGCACAACAATTAAAGCAGAAACCATCCAAAACCTGACAAATTCAATGGACGAGAGAGTTCAGAAGCTCCTTTCGAACAAGGGGTCCTATGTGCAAATGTAACATCACCTAGAATAAAGTTTTGAGTTGAAAACTGTTTGATTTCAGTGTGTAATAACCTGCTAATGCTTAGAATTTCAAAAATGACCATTTTTTTGTTCTTTATTAAAATGAAAAGGTTGAAAACTCTGCTGTGCATAATAATTTGGAACATGCATTTTGAGTGCAGTTTGAGTTTTTTATTTTTTAAAAAATATACTGTTATCATAGGCAGTTTGTACAAAAACCGTTCAATTGTACTCTAATAGTTATTGACTGGAAAATTACAATGACTGCAATTCATATAGGTAATTTGGGAAAATCTAAGAAAATTTTATTTGCATAATAATTTGGAACACAGTGTATATGTACAATTTTAATATGATCAATAAAAATATGTAAATATATTATATATATACACACACTGCTCAAAAAATAAAGGGAACACTTAAACATCACAACTCCAAGTCAATAACACTTCTGTGAAATCTACCTGTCCAGTTATGAAGCAACACGGATTGTGAATCAATTTCTCCTGCTGTTGTGCAAATGGAGCAGACAACTGGTAGAAATGATAGGCAATTAGCCAGATACCCCCTATAAAGGAGTGGTTCTGCAGGTGGTGACCACAGACCATTTCTCTGTTCTCATTCTTTTTGGCTGATGTTTTGGTCACTTTTTCATTTTGCCATTGCTCTCACCCCTAGAGGTACATTAGCATTAGGCAGTGTCTACAGTACAACCCACAGAAGTTGCTCAGGTAGTGCCGTTCATCCAGGATGGCACATCAGTGCGAGCTGTGGCAAGAAGTGTAGCTGTGTCTGTCAGCACAGTGTCCAGAGCATGGAGCAGATACCAGGAGATGTGCAGGGAGCCATAGGAGGGCAACAACCCAGCAACAGGACCGTTACCTCCTCCTTTGTGCAAGGAGGAACAGGAGGAGCACTGCCAGAGCCCTGCAAAATGACCTCCAGCTGGCCACAAATGTGCATGTGTCTGCACAAACGGTTAGAAACCGACTCCATGAGGGTGGTATGAGGGCCCGATGTCCACAGATGGGGGTTGTGCTCACAGCCCAACACCGAGCAGGACGCTTGACATTTGCCACAGAACACCAGGATTGGCAAAGTCGCCACTGGTGCCCTCTGCTCTTCACAGATGAAAGCTCAGTATTGTGTGTGGCCTCCACGTGCCTGTATGACCTCCCTACAACGCCTGGGCATGCTCCTGATGAGGTTGCGGATGGTCTCCTGTGGGATCTCCTCCCAGACCTAGACTAAAGCATCAGCCAACTCCTGAACAGTCAGTGGTGCAACGCGACGTTGGTGGATGTGACTCGCCCCCTGGGCCGTGGGGTACTCGGATCCGGGCAGTAGGGGAACGATGGGAGTAGTAGTGGCAACCCGGTTTCGTGGCTCAGGGTGGTCAGGCCAGTGGTAGTCCGTTATGTGCTGATGTTTATGTCCGACTACGCCACCCGTGGATTTGCGGTTATTAGGAACCGCCGCTGCATGCCGACCGCTGGGGCTGATGAGGTGTGCAGCTAGGGTAGTGTGACTCCCCACGGGAAGAGTGTGGCCCCAGGGCAGTATAGTGGATGGTGGGAGTGATGGTGGTGAGAGTCCCAGTGCTGATAGTGCTGGAGAAGCAAGGAGCACACAGACAACAGGTTGCAGTCCAGGGTCTTTACTAGAACAGGTAAATTGACCCATAAACAGTCCCGGCTAGGAGGGGGACCTGGATGTCTGAGAGCAACGGGGAAATTGGCCCTGGTCAGGGTGAGGGTGTAGGCCTACCGTGCTTTCTGCGCTCCTTCTGGCTATCTCCTCCTGATAGGGTAACAGCCCACGTTTCCAAGCTTTCCGTGTATTCTCGCCTGTATGGCCTGCGACGTGGGTTCCTTTCTGCTCCCAGCCTTGTACGGCTTTACTGGTACCTTTTGTTGTGGCAGGGCCTCCAGGCTTCTTAGGCCAAGGAATATACAGTCCCCTGCGCACTGGTTCTCTGCTGGGGGATGTGGAATCCTCTCAGCCTCAGACACCAAAGTCTGGTAAATTAAGTCCTCTTTCTGCCAAGACAGGCTCTCTTCGCCTCTTGTCTCTGGCTTGTGGCTCTCCTCCTGCCACACTTCCTCTTAGGTGCAGTGCAACTGTCTGTCCCTGTTCTGCTCTGGGACAAGTCTCAATGCTGAGACAGGCCATCCAGTTCTCTCTAACCCTGCCCCCAGCACCAGCTTTTATAGGGGCAGCCTGCTCCCCCTACTGGCCTGAGACAGGAGGCATTGCATGCTAATGTTCCCCTGACTAGAGAACCTCCCCCTTGCTCTCAGACACAGCTTTAATACATTTTGTGGCATCCAGGCCAGGGTGACACATTCCCCCCTAGTGAAATTTAGTACTCCGGGACTAAACAATAAACAAAGACAATAAAACATTAATAGACATTAATAGACAGACGACGCACAAATTGAGTTCTTAAGGTCACAGTGTGGCCTGTGACCGGGTGTCCATATCACCAATACAACGGGGAGCCTTAACCAGGTGGGGGTCTGTCCTACCCCAAGTCCTTCACAGTCTTAGTTCATTCCTTGGTTAGGCTCCGAACGCAGTCCATACCAGGTCCCGGTTATAAAAAGTCCATAACCTGTGAGTCCTTACAGTAACTGCAAGAAACTGAAACACGGAATTACCAAACATGCATGTAACTTTGCAAACAATTCAACATTTGGCAACAAGGTTATTTACAATTTTAGTGCGCTCTATATTCTCCAGCGAGCGGGTATCAGCCCCTTTGTGCTCCTGGTTGACCTACATAGCCCACTGTCTGGTGGTGGACCAACCTGGCTTTCCCCACTAGCGTTAGGGGTACAGCTACCAGCTGGGTGTACAGGTAGGGAAGGCAGCTGTCTGTGGGTCCTTTGGCTTACCGCAGGCATGGCAGGCTCACTGTCAGCAGAGGGTTGACTCTCCTGGGCTGCTGGTACAGGCTCTTCTGCCTCTGGAACCGCTTGCTCCTCTTCACCTTCCGGCTCTGGTGTTGGTTGTTGCTGTGCCGGTTGCAGGAAATGCAGGACGGGTACCACTATGGCATCATTTATGCGAGTCCAGGACTGAGGGAACTCTCCGAGAACGGTGCTGATCATTTCTTCCTTGTCCTCTGCGGGTTCAAGGTCACTCTGATCCTCTTCTGCACTACGGAGTTGCTCGGGGCATCTTTTGAGATGGTCTCTGGAGACGGTACTAGTGGTTTCTCCTCCGTCCTTGGTGATCACGCACACCTTCGGGTTGTCGTGATCAGACTGCAGTACGGTGTAGGGTTCCCTTTCCCACTGGTCGTCCAACTTGTGAAGCCTTCTTTTTCGCTTTAGGACTTGCTCACCAGGTTCTAGGGGACCAGCAGGGGCGTGTTGGTTGAAGAGTTTTTCTTGCCTCTCTCTCACCTGGGCCAGGCTCTTCTCCACAGTCTACTGCACCTTCTTGTACTGCAGTTGCCTTTCCGTATCCCAGTCCGCATCCGGGGAGGTGTCCTCAGGCGTTAGGACTCCCATCTCCAGGTCTATAGGCAGCTTACCCGGTCTGGGTCGCATCAGGTAAGCCGGGGTGCAGTTGGTAGCATTCACCGGGATATGATTGTATAAGTCTATCAGGTCCGGCAGTTTTTCTGGCCACAGGCTGCGCTCCTCCAGGGGCAACGTCTTCAGGAGATCAATGACTATATTGTTCATCTTCTCACACATCCCGTTGGTTTGTGGGTGGTAAGGCGTTGTCCGAATCTTCTTACAGCCATAGAGGTTGCCGAACTCCTGGAAGATTTCAGCCTCGAACGCTGGACCCTGGTCTGTCAGGACCTGTTCCGGATACCCGTGTGGACGGCAGAAATATTGCTGGAAGGCTCTGGCCGCTGTTTGGGCTGTCAAGTCTTTTACTGGGACCACCACTAGAAAACGGGAATAGTGGTCCACGATTGTCAGGGCATAGATGTATCCTGACCGGCTGGGAGCCAATTTGACATGGTCCAGAGCTACCAGCTCAAGAGGCTGCGTGGTGACGATGGGCCTCAAGGGTGTCTTCTGGCTGGTGCGGTCCTTCCTCCTTAGGTGACAAGGGCCACAGTCTCTGCACCATTTTTCTACAGCTCCTCTCATGCCGACCCAAAAGAACCTTCCTCTTAGTAGGAACTCCAGTTTCTTCCAACCGAACCGATGTGTCCCGCTCTGTCACGGTAAGCCCCCAGGACCATAGCTGCATCCCGCCTTGGGACCACGACTTGCCAGGTCAGCTCGTGCGTCCGGTGGTTGACAATCCTTCTGCACAACTTGCCTTCGTAGAGGAACAGCTTGCTCTTCTCTTTCCATAGCTGCTTGGCTTCCTCTGGAGCATCCGGATCTATGCGGGCATCTTCCTGGGTCAGCAGATCTTTCACCAGGCGGATGGCAGGGTCACTATCTTGGGTCTCGGCCCAGCTGTGTTGAGGTAGGGGATTTATCATCACGGTTGTTAGATCCTCCTCCTTCACGCGGTGGGAGTATTGAGCAGCTCCATACCGGTGAAACGCGGGGAGTTCTACCTCCTCCAGCTCTTCTGGGTCTTCGTCACCTTCAGATAAGTGAGGCATCCTCGATAGGGCGTCAGCGTTGGCATTGGTTTTGCCGGCCCGGTACTTGATCAGTCAAAGTTGGAGAGACGGGCCATCCACCGCTGTTCTAGGGCACCCAGTCTTGCATTGTCCAGGTGTGTCAACGGGTTGTTGTCCGTGTACACGGTGAACTTTGCGGAGGCCAGGTAATGCTTGAAGCGTTCCGTCACGGCCCACACCACCGCCAAGAATTCTAGCTTGAAGGAGCTGTAATTCTCCGGGTTCCTCTTGGTGGGTCTCAGCTTCCGGCTGGCGTACGCGATCACCCTTTCTCTGCCCTGTTGGTTTTGGAACAGTACGGCTCCCAGTCCCACATTACTGGCATCTGTGTGGAGAATGAAAGGCTGGCCATAATCAGGGTAGGCCAGGATCTCGTCCCCTGTGAGGGCCATCTTTAGCTGGCGGAAGGACTCCTCTTCCGGTTTATCCCACTTGAAGGGCGGCTTTTGGCTCCTGGACTTAGACTGTCCGATCAGGAGGTCCTGCATAGGAGCTGCCATCTTAGTGAACCCGGGGATGAACCTTCGGTAGTAGCCTACCAACCCGAGAAACTGTCTCACCTCTTTGATGTTCGAGGGGCTTGGCCAGCTCTTGATTGCCGTGACCTTGTCAGGGTCGGGGGCCACTCCTTCCGCGCTTACCGCGTGCCCTAGGTTCCGTGGCTCAGGGTGGTCAGGCCAGTGGTAGTCCGTTATGTGCTATTGATTATGTCCGACTACGCCACCTGTGGATTGCGGTTATTAGGAACCGCCGCTGCATGCCGACCGCTGGGGCTGATGAGGTGTGCAGCTAGGGTAGTGTGACTCCCCACGGGAAGAGTGCGGCCCCAGGGCAGTATAGTGGATGGTGGGAGTGATGGTGGTGAGAGTCCCAGTGCTGATAGTGCTGGAGAAGCAAGGAGCACACAGACAACAGGTTGCAGTCCAGGGTCTTTACTAGAACAGGTAAATTGACCCATAAACAGTCCCGGCTAGGAGGGGGACCTGGATGTCTGAGAGCAACGGGGAAATTGGCCCTGGTCAGGGTAAGGGTGTAGGCCTACCGTGCTTTCTGCGCTCCTTCTGGCTATCTCCTCCTGATAGGGTAACAGCCCACGTTTCCAAGCTTTCTGTGTATTCTCGCCTGTATGGCCTGGGACGTGGGTTCCTTTCTGCTCCCAGCCTTGTACGGCTTTACTGGTCCCTTCTGTTGTGGCAGGGCCTCCAGGCTTCTTAGGCCAAGGAATATACAGTCCCCTGCGGACTGGTTCTCTGCTGGGGGATGTGGAATCCTCTCAGCCTCAGACACCAAAGTCTGGTAAATTAAGTCCTCTTTCTGCCAAGACAGGCTCTCTTCGCCTCTTGTCTCTGGCTTGTGGCTCTCCTCCTGCCACACTTCCTCTTAGGTGCAGTGCAACTGTCTGTCCCTGTTCTGCTCTGGGACAAGTCTCAATGCTGAGACAGGCCATCCAGTTCTCTCTAACCCTGCCCCCAGCACCAGTTTTTATAGGGGCAGCCTGCTCCCCCTACTGGCCTGAGACAGGAGGCATTGCATGCTAATGTTCCCCTGACTAGAGAACCTCCCCCTTGCTCTCAGACACAGCTTTAATACATTTTGTGGCATCCAGGCCAGGGTGACACAGCTGGAGCGAGACATGATGTCCCAGATGTGCTCAATCGGATTCAGGTCTGGGGAACAGGCGGGCCAGTCCATAGCTTCAATGCCTTCACCTTGCAGAAACTGCTGACACACTCCAGCCACATGAGGTCTGGCAATGTCCTGCATACTGCATAAGGGGCATAATGGGGGCATTACACTGTGTGGGGGCATAATACATACTACATAAGGGGCATAATGGGGGCATTAAACTTTTTGGGGCATCATACATACTGCATAAGGGGCATAATGGGGGCAATACACTGTGTGGGGGCATCATACATACTGCATAAGGGGCATAATGGGGGCATTACATTGTGTGGTAGCATCATACATCTTGTATAAGGGGCATAATGGGGGCATTACACTGTGTGGGAGCATCATACATACTGCATGAGGGGCATAATGGTGGCATACACTGTGTGGTGCATCATACATACTGTATAAGGGGCATAATGGGGGCATTACACTGTGTGGGGCATCATATATACTGTATACGGGGCATAATGGGGCATTACACTGTGTGGGGGCATCATACATACTGCATAAGGGGCATAATGGGGGCATTACACTGTGTGGGGGCATCATACATACTACATAAGGAGCATAATGGGGGCATTACACTGTGTGGGGGCATCATGTATACTGCATAAGGGGCATAATGGGGGCATTACACTGTGTGGGGGCATCATACATCCTGCATAAGGGGCATAATGGGGGCATTACACTGTGTGGGGGGCATCATACATCCTGCATAAGGGGCATAACACTGTGTGGGGGCATCATACATCCTGCATAAGGGGCATAATGGGGGCATTACACTGTGTGGGGGGCATCATACATACTGCATAAGGGGCATAATGGGGGCATTACACTGTGTGGGGGCATCATACATCCTGCATAAGGGGCATAATGGGGGCATTACACTGTGTGGGGGCATCATGCATCCTGCATAAGGGGCATAATGGGGGCATTACACTGTGTGGGGGCATCATACATACTGCATAAGGGGTATAATGGGGGCATTACACTGTGGGGGGCATCATGCATCCTACATAAGGGGCATAATGGGGGCATTACACTGTGTGGGGGCATCATACATACTGCATAAGGGGTATAATGGGGGCATTACACTGTGGGGGGCATCATGCATCCTACATAAGGGGCATAATGGGGGCATTACACTGTGTGGGGGCATCATACATTCTGTATAAGGGGCATAATGGGGGCATTACACTGTGGGGCCAGTAAAGGGGCCCTTTACTATGAGAACAATACGTTTCCTCCCTTCCTGTCTCCATAGTTGGGTCGTATGTATCTATTACAGGAAACAGAACAAAAACCTTATGATTCTTATAAAGGGGCAACACAAGACCCCAAAAGAGTCTCTGTGCTCAAGGGGTTAATGCCCCCTGCGCCCAGTAATGGGGGATCCCCACATACCTCCACCTGCAGAGCCGCCACCACATATATGGCTGCTCTGTGCGCACAGGAGCTGTGATGAGGTCACAGGAGGGGAAGAGTCAGGGGTCACATGATCAGGGGCCTCAGTGGATGTGTGACACCCCAGGGGTCTGGTTGCCACAGTGATAGAGATATTATGTCTGAGAGCAGGTGGGAGGTCCTTTGGTCAGGGATCCTGTGCATGCCACACCTCCTGCCCAGTCTTGGTAGGGGAAGGACTTCCCCTATATAAACCTGGGGCTGAGGCAGGGTAGGGAGTTCTGAGAGGAGAAGACAGGGAGCAGAGCTGCTCTATGGGCTCTGCTCCACAGGCAGGCCCTGTCCAGGGGCCTGAGCCTGGAGTCAAGGAGAGTAGAGACAAGAAACAGTCATATGAAGAAACAGCAGAAGCTCAGTGGGAGCAATACTAATACGAGTCAGGGGCTGGCAGCTGCAGAGCTCGCCCTGACTGAGAAGCTTTCTTACCGGACCCGGCGTCCGAGGCTGTGGGGACTAACTCTTACCCAGCAGCAGAAGCCGACCGGCAGGGGATTTCAGGTCCTCAGGCCCAGAAACCCGAAGGCACGGTCACACGCGTGGGACCAGCACCGCCATCGTGGAGCGGAAGCCATTAGAAGGCCCCGAGTCACCGGCCATACGGGTGAGCACCACACGGTACACTCAGGGACGTGGGCTACTTATATCCGCTTCTAGCAAGGTAGCCAGAAGAGTACAGTCAGTTTGGGAGGCCTACAACTCCGCCTGGCCAGGGGAGATCCCATCTGCTCAAGGACTGACCAGGCCCCGTTCGCTAGCAAGTACTCCGGGAGGGTCTATCGTTGTTACCAGTAAAGACCCTGAATTACACCGCACCGTCTCTGAGTGGTTCCTGCTACCCCCATTTTCCACGTCGGCTGCCCTGAGGCCATACCCCTCCCGTTGGGGGTTATACTATCACGCTGCACAATTCTACACCGGCCTCAGCGGTCTGCCCTGCAGCGGCAGCTCCATAGCTGCAAATCAACGGGTGGCGTAGTCGACACTCAAATAACATCTATCAAGACTGCCACACACTGAGTTGACTCCCTGGGCACGGACCGGGTCCCCGCCACTCGGAGACTACAACCCTCATCTGATCCGGTTCCGGGTAAGCCCCGTGCGCGAGACGCTGCGCGACACAGCAGGCCCAGTGGCGCGTCAGATGCAGGACTCTGCTGTGCTGGTTGTCATGGTGCTGGATGAGCTGAAGTTTATGTGTGGGGTCAGGAGTAGTGTTGAGCGATACCTTCCGATATCGGGAAATATCGTATCAGATTGGATAGGACCGATACCCAAAAGTATCGGATATCGCCGATTCCGATACCGGAAACCAATGCAAGTCAATGGGACACTAATATCGGAAAGCCATCCCAGCGTGAGAGAATTCTCCTGATTGTTTAAAAGCCGGCGGGCGGTAAAAAGCCGCCGGCTTTTAAACAATCACACAGCCCCATACTGCTTCCCCGCAGCCTCCCACCCCGATCCTGCGCTCCCCCCGCCACCTCACATCCCGATCGTAAGTTAGGACCGGGCGGGGAGCGCAGCACCAAGGAGCAGGGAGCGAAGGACCCGGGCGGGGAAGCCGGCAGTGAAAAGACTACACCGCCGGCTTTCCCGTTCTGTGCTGCGCTCTCCCGCCGGTTATTTCAAATGAACAGCTGAGGTATCAGGTGATGCTGATCAGCTGTTCATTTGAAGTAGCCGCGGTGCCCTCAGAGGGTTCATGTGAGTTCATGCTTCACTGCATGAACTCACATGAACTTTCCCACGGCCGCACAGGTCAGCCTCACCTCCCAGACCATCAGACCCATCATGATTGGTGTGTGCGCAGGTGTCTGTGCGATGTGTGCGGGTGTGTGCGCGATGTCTGCGGGTGTCTGCGTGCAGGCAGACATAGGCTAATGTGACACTACTACTCCCATCGGCCTATGTCTGTCCCCCGTCCACTTGTGCCAGCAGGATCAGCTCGATGGGAGCAGTAGCTATTTTAGCTGCCCCATATGTTATTTTTGCCCCTATACATCTTTTATGTTTTTAAGCCCCCCATATATTTTTTTTGTTTTTGGTCCCCAATAAATTTTAAATACATTTTTCATTGGTGGCCAGTGGTTACCTAAAATAAATTAGTTCATACATTACCTGTCCCCGCCGATCGCCACCTAAAATAAAGTAAAAAATAAAAAACTACACCTATACTCACCTAGACACCTAATTCCCCGAAGCCATCGATCTCCTGTAATAAAATATAAAATAATAAACCACAACCTTATCCTTACCCCTCCGTAGTAGTCCACGAGTGTCCCACGAAGATCTCCAGTTTAGAGCAGCCACATAAAATGTGACCGCTCTAAACCACTGCCGCCGCTAGAATGACGGGGCCGTAAAGCAGCCCCATCATTGCATAAACCGGTGTCTAGGTGAGTATAGGTGTAGTTTTTTATTTTTTACTTTATTTTAGGTGGCGATCAGGTAATGTATGAACTAATTTATTTTAGGTAACCACTGGCCACCAATGAAAAATGTATTTAAAATTTATTGGGGACCAAAAACAAAAAAAATATATGGGGGGCCTAAAAACATAAAAGATGTATAGGGGCAAAAATAACATATGGGGCAGTTTAAATAGCAGGATCAGGCTGATGGGAACTACTGCTCCCATCGAGCTGATCCTGCTGGCACGAGTGGACGGGGGACAGACAAAGGCCGATGTGAGTAGTAGTGTCACATCGGCCTATGTCTGCCTGCACGCAGACACCCGCAGACATCGCGCACACACCCGCACACATCGCACAGACACCCGCGCACACTCCAATCATGATGGGTCTGATGGTCTGGGAGGTGAGGCTGACCTGTGCGGCCGTGGGAAAGTTCATGTGAGTTCATGCAGTGAAGCATGAACTCACATGAACCCTCTGAGGGCACCGCAGCTACTTCAAATGAACAGCTGATCAGCATCACCTGATACCTCAGCTGTTCATTTGAAATAACCGGCGGGAGAGCGCAGCACAAAACGGGAAAGCCGGCGGTGAAGTCTTTTCCCTGCCGGCTTCCCCGCCTGGGTCCTTCGCTCCCTGCTCCTTGGTGCTGCGCTCCCCGCCCGGTCCTAACTTACGATCGGGATGTGAGGTGGCGGGGGGAGCGCAGGATCGGGGTGGGAGGCTGCGGGGAAGCAGTATGGGGCTGTGTGATTGTTTAAAAGCCGGCGGCTTTTTACCGCCCGCCGGCTTTTAAACAATCAGGAGAATTCTCTCACGCTGGGATGGCATTCCGATATTAGCGTCCCATTGACTTGCATTGGTTTCCGGTATCGGAATCGGCGATATCCGATACTTTTTGGGTATCGGTCCGATCCAATCCGATCCGATATTTCCCGATATCGGAAGGTATCGCTCAACATTAAGTAATACATAAGAATAATATGTACTATGTCTGACCACTACAAACACTCATCTGAACTGGTCCAAGTGCTGTCAGGTTTTTTCACGGGCAGCACTTAGACAATACGGTCGTGTGAATATAGGCTTATGATGCATCTGGTAATAAACATGTTAAGGATGGGCCGCTACTCATGGGCCACTGCTGTGTGCTTGCCCCCCAGGCTAAAATGTGCCAGCCAGCCCCTGCTGCACCGGGTGCCAGAAAACCTAGATACACCTTTGGAATAGGTATCCTGCAAAGTAAAGATGGGGTTTGGTGTTTTTAAATGATTTTATTGACTCTGTGCATTTATATTTTGTATCAATAATATGATATGGTTATATATATCTTCTGGATATCAGGAGGGCTTATCCCTGTGCCTTGACTCTCTCCTTCTCCTTCGATGTCCTGTATAGGCCAAAAAAAACTACGCGTTTCGAGGACTCACAGTTCCTCTTCGTCAGCTTCTCGCTGGTAGTCAAACTGGTAACCTAATAAAGTCCAAACGCCCCCCACAAAGATAATACAACCAAAGAAATGGAGGAAGATCCAATACTAACAAGACGGTGCAAAAGGACATATGGAGGTGCAATAGAACTAAGATAGAATTCCAATAAGAATAGACTGTGTGTGAAAAAAATAATAATAAAAAAGACTTTGTTCAAACTTTCACAATTAGTTAAAAATGAATAAAAATTATATACTTATATTTCTGATGGCTATAAAAAACAGTCTGTTAATCAGTGTATATTACCAGGATAGTATAAATTCGGCACTTAGTACCATCCAGAGATAAAAAGGAAAAAATGAAGGAGAAAAATAAAAACATTATATAGTATCTCCAATAGGGGTATCAATGTATAGAAACAAATACATATATAAAATAGGTGGATTCAAAGGAATATATCCAAAAGACATATTATATTGATAAAATATAAGGAGGTTCATAAAAGTGCAATGTAAATGTTCAATTGGTACTGGGATAAAAAATACATACAGTATATACCGCTGCGAGTTGAAGGCATACAGCTGACTCTCGTGATTAAGGCCCTTCAGAGCCAAGCTATTTAATGTGAAGATCCATTTGGATTCCATCCGCGACATTAATCTCAGGTAATCACCTCCCCTCCATTTTCTGGGGACTAATCGGATCCCACAAAACTTAGTGTCCTTATAAGATTGGTTGTGGAACTTCCGGTAGTGCCGGGACAGTGGATGCCCTTCAAAACCTTCATTCATGTTGATAAAGTGTTCCTTCAGCCTTTTGATAACTTGCGCTTTGTACAGACATCTCCTCCTGCCAAGGCATAAAAAGGGCGTGGCTTGGGGTGTGGATAGGGGCGTGGCCAGACTACGCGTGCCGCATGGTTTCGCCCTCTTTCTAGTCCTCATAGGTTGGCGGTATGCTTGTACTGAGGAGATCTGGGATATCAGTGATTAGGTCCCATATTGTGCACTGTAAGGTCTGGAAAAGCTCCTTCTATCCGTCTCTGTAGCACCAGAGGAAGAACAGAGGGGAAAAGACAGGATTTTCTACATGTCGCGTTATGTAGATGTTCTGCAGATTTATCACAACCGTCCACAAGAAGAAACTGCCATCACAGAGCCGCCTTTAGCTGTTGGAAAAGTTTAAACTTAGTTTTGAATAGTTGCTATAGCCAACAAGGACTTTCTATTTATGCTGGGTCACATGATGCTGGTGCTGGGTGATGTCATGTGACGGAATGTTGTGGGTGATGATGTCACAGAGGGCGTTGTGATGTCACCCTTGGGGTATATAAGGGGGCTCCATCCACCTGGAGCTCATATCTCATTGGCCATATCTTGGTGCTGAGATACCCCCTGGAGACAATGAGGATCGCCATATTGTTTCTGTGCTGTACCCTGTTCTACCCTGTGAATTACCATAGGCTGCCGGTGAGTACCTGTCTATTATTACATATGGAGGACGTTTAGAATCAGCTGCGGCAGGGGAAGGGGATGGGGAGGGGGGTCCTGTAAGAATTTACCTGCGGGAATAAGAGGTTATGGCAGGGAAAGGAGCTTAGGAAGTGACAGTCAGAGGGGATATAAGTGTGGGGTGACCCCTCTGACTCCCACATTCCTGCCTTGTCCTTGTAGTGATTAATGACTTTGGTGTTGTCCCTTATATATCACTTTGCAGTCACCAGTGATCGCTCCGCACTGTGATCCTAAACTCCAGTCTCATTTACCTTTTTGCAAACGCCCAGAAGGGGAGGAGTGACATCACACCCATGTGAGCAGATCCCGCCCACTTTTACTGCAGTCGTAATGCGAGCTAGCTGTATTCTGTTTTCATGGAAATATCAGCAGCTGCTCCCCCTAGTGTTTACAAGATGAAAACATCAAAAGAGTTAAAATATTTTTTTCAGATTTTATACCATTAAAACCTTTTTAAATATATATGTGTATTTATATATAAATATAAATACTTTACAATTTTACAATTGTAAAAAAATTGCTGACACTTTCCCTTTAAAAGATCTAAAGACGTTCTGCTTCATGTGCCATTGTGACCAATCACAGCACAGATTATATTTTTTAAACTTTTCTTGAAAAACTGAAGCTGCTCCGTGATTGGAAATCATGTGGAAGGGTTCTCTTTTAGACATTTAGTTAGGTCCAAAGTATCAGTGACATGATGGATAGAACTGTGCAATGATGTCACAGAGGGCTTTGTGATGTCACCCCTGGGTATATTAGAAGCCTCGGCCCATCTGCAGCTTGTATCTCATTGACCATACCTTGGTGCTGAGAGACCTCTGGAGATGATGAGTATCATCCTATCATTTCTGTGCTTTACGTTGCTCTACCCCCCACATTACAGTACACTGAGGGCGAGTATGTTCTCATCAATATGGAGGTCACAAGGATCAGCTAATGAGAATATCGCCTCTTGCAGGACTTCTCATACTGGACACGTGACCGTCCGTCATATGAAAGTCCAACTGTAAATAATATTCCATGGACCCTGGAGGTGAATCCCAAACTTCTTCCTGATCTTCTCAATGGGATATTTCTGAAAGTTGCTTGATAATGTATCCATCACTGTATAATAACAAGGGCTCTCTGTTTGACTGGATTGGGTATAAATATACAGGACTTTATTATGTTTTTTTTCTTTATTATAGGATGACCCACTACCCGTGGATCTCAGAAGAAGCACCTATCAAGCTTCCATCAATCTTCCTCTTTGGCTCTTCCGTGACGCAGTTTTTGTTGCGGTGATGACACTACTGACAATACTAGAGTATTTGGCCTTAAGTCTTGTCCTGAGCAAGTGGGCAATGTCTGAACCTGGTGAAACAATCAGAAAACTCCTGAGAACAAAACCATTCTGAAGGAACAAAGTGCTTGTAAGGAGCCGATTTGCATCCCTCAGATTCAGAAGCAAGACTCCAGGAGAACACCTGTCCTGCCCAATGGCAAATGTTCTACTCCATCCATGGCTCCTGCACCGCAGGATGCGAAAAAGGTTCCTAGTTGCAACTATAAAGTGGCGTTCAGTGATATTGTCTGGGTCAGAATGATCCCTCACAACAATATAGGAAGAAGAGCTCGAAGTTCAACGGAGCTTAAAGAGAGGTTACTGATTTTTCAGAGAAGCCAACAACCCAGAATTCCAGAGCCAAGAGCACCAGAACCTAGAACACCAGAACCTACCATGTCAGAACCTAGTATGTCAGAACCTAGAATGCCAGAGCCTGAAATGCCTACAACACCTCAACCCAAAATCAAGAGGAGAAGATGTTTCCTTAGATGTCTTAGAGGCGAGGAAGATTGAGAAGGCAACTGCTTGAACTTTCCCATTGCTCGTGTTTTCATCACAGGTTAGTCCTATACATGCTGTCTGATGGGCACCATCTTACTACATACAATGCAGCATTGCACCTGAAATCGCATGGATATTTTGTCACACACTTGCACTTTAGCACCTTATCATATGGCGCATATATCTATGAACGCTTTGCTAAGTATCACTGTCTAGTATGTGCTTCTGATGAACCTATTTTAGGAAAACGTGTCGAGGTTTGGCATACTATGTACTTGAGTTTGGCGTACTATGTGCTTGTTGGTAAATTCTATTGCCATCTATAATCTACTAGATATTATAATGTCTCTGGTGGGATGCCCCATGCCGAATTGTTGATAACTGACTATGAGCATTGTCCTCTATTTCTTATCTACTATGGTTACAGGTTGATGTGAAGAGAGCTGTGCCATTGGTAGCGATTTTTCTACTGATTTGTCAGTTATATTTATGTTAGTTTAGCAAATTTCTGCTTGTAGGGTCTAATGTTTTACCATAGTGTATGTTCTGTGAGCTAAATTGTCATACTTATGCACTAGATAGATTATAAATTGTGATGCTTATGTACAAGATAGATTATTAGTTTAATCGGTGATTTTTTAAATATTTTTTAGCATCAGGAGACTCAAGAATCGCATCTTACAGAAGACAAGAAGCCTAAATGCCGAAGGGTGATGACCTGTTGATGGCCCACAGCTGGAGGGTCATTACCTCTTGATGGCACAAAACTGGACAGAAGATAAAAACATTTGATGGCACACAGCCGGAGGGTGATGACCTATTGATGGCCATAGCCAGAGGGTCATTACCTGTTGATGGCACACAGCCGGAGGGTGATGATCTATTGATGGCCATAGCCAGAGGGTCATTACCTGTTGATGGCACACAGCTGGAGGATGATGACCTATTGATGGCCATAGCCAGAGGGTCATTACCTGTTGATGGCACACAGCCGGACAGAGGATAATTACCTGTTGATGGCACACAGCCGGACAGAGGATAATTACCTGTTGATGGCACACAGACGGATGGTCATTACCTGTTCATGGCGCACTGCCGGATGGTCATTACCTATTGATGGCACACAGCCGGAGGGTGATGACCAATTGATGGCCATAGCCAAAGGGTCATTACCTGTTGATGGTGCACTGCCGGATGGTCATTACCTGTTGATGGTGCACTGCCGGATGGTCATTACCTGTTGATGGCACACAGCCGGATGGTCATTACCTGTTCATGGCACACTGCCGGATGGTCATTACCTGTTGATGGAACACAGCCGGAGAGTGATGACCTATTGATGGCCATAGCCAGAGGGTCATTACCTGTTGATGGCGCACTGCCGGATGGTCATTACCTGTTGATTGCACACAGCTGGAGGGTGATGACCAGTTGATGTCGGACTGCCGGATGGTCATTACCTGTTGATGGCACACAGCCGGACAGAGGATCATTACCTGTTGATGGCACAAAGCCGGTCAGAGGATAAGATCTTTTGATTGCATACACCGGGTCCCTCCCTGATAACAGGGAACCCTGGGGAATACTCGTCATCTTGATCCCCCACTGACTAAATACTTGCTCCACCTCAGCCTACACCATCATGGAGGACACTTCCACCTGTGTCCACTGTAAGGTTCGACTTTCTTTTATCATTTCAGCAGATTAATAAACATCATAAAGCTGTAAAACTATCGAGTAATTTATTATAAATTATTATAAAGAAATATAAAGTATAATAGATAGCTATAGAGGGCACAGAAGACGACTAACTATAGTAAGCATGGTATCGCCTGATATATACTGTATATTCTAGATGGCGCTATTACACTAAATACATCACAACCTCCAGGGTGATATTACCGTACAATGTGAGATCACTAATAATGGCCACAGATTATGAGAAAATGACCAGCTCCATAGTCCTGGAGTTATTATAAATGTCTCTAGTGTGAGGCAGGGACTGGACGAGTGTTGGAGGGAGGTATATTCCCCCAGGACGTCCTTTATGTATCCATGCTGTAGAATCTGCCGTATACTTCTGTTCTAGCAGTCAGACATTTCACTCTGCAAATCACAGGCTCAACATTGTGTAAAACTACCACCGTATATAAGAGCACTCAGAATAAAAACTAGCGGCATGCCGTGCACTGCCCACGTCATGTGTACGGGATACAGGACCTGCAGGACCTGGTACGGCCATTATAGTTGATAGATTAATGATACCTGTGCAGATGAAGGGAAAAAAATATGTGCAACAGCAGGAGGAGAAAGTCTCAAAATGTAATTTGAAGAGTATAATAGAGAAATGGGAAACTTCTGGAGATGCAGATAAGTGGTACCAGGGCGAAACGTAAGTGCAGTCAGACAAGGGAAAAGTGCAAATGATCCAGCGTAAAGGTTTGTTTAGTAGAAAAAATATTAAAACTTAGCTTTTATTAGCCATATAAAACACTGCTCCACAAAGAATACAGCAAATGTGCAACTATCATAGCTTACAGACCTACACGTTTCAACAAATCATGTCTTAATTATGGCCCTACTACTAGAATGACAAAAAGGCATATATATATATATATATATATATATATATATATATATATATATATATATATATATATATATATATATCTGCCTGACCTCCCTACAACGCCTGGGCATGCTCCTGATGAGGTTGCGGATGGTCTCCTGTGGGATCTCCTCCCAGACCTGAACTAAAGCATCCGCCAACTCCTGGACAGTCTGTGGTGCAACGTGACGTTGGCGGATGGAGCGAGACATGATGTCCCAGATGTGCTCAATCGGATTCAGGTCTGGGGAACGGGCGGGCCAGTCCATAGCTTCAATGCCTCCATCTTGCAGGAACTGCTGACACACTCCAGCCACATGAGGTCTGCCATTGTCCAGCATTATGAGGAACCCAGGGCCAACCGCACCAGCATATGGTCTCACAAGGGGTCTGAGGATCTCATCTCGGTACCTAATGGAAGCCAGGCTACCTCTGGCGAGCACATGGAGGGCTGTGCGGCTCTCCAAAGAAATGCCACCCCACACCATTACTCACCCACTGCCAAACCGGTCATGCTGAAGGATGTCACTCTCCACGGCGTCTCCAGACTCTGTCACGTCTGTCACATGTGCTCAGTGTGAACCTGCTTTCATCTACGAAGAGCACAGGGCGCGAGTGGCAACTTTGCCAATCCTGGTGTTCTGTGGCAAATGCCAAGCGTCCTGCATGGTGTTGGGCTGTGAGCACAACCCCTATCTGTGGACGTCGGGCCCTCATACCACCCTCATGGAGTCGGTATCTAACCGTTTGTGCAGACACATGCACATTTGTGGCCAGCTGGAGGTCATTTTGCAGGGCTCTGGCAGTGCTCCTCCTGTTCCTCCTTTCACAAAGGCGGAGGTAGCGGTCCTGCTGCTGGGTTGTTGCCCTCCTACGGCCCCCTCCACATCTCCTGGTGTACTGGCCTGTCTCCTGGTAGCGCCTCCAGCCTCTGGACACAGCCAACCTTCTTGCCACAGCTCGCATTGATGTGCCATCCTGGATGAGCTGCACTATCTGAGCAACTTCTGTGGGTTGTAGAGTCTGTCTCATGCTACCACGAGTGTGAAAGCACAACCAACATTCAAAAGTGACCAAAACATCAGCCAGAAAGCATTGGTACTGAGATGTGGTCTGTGGTCCCCACCTGCAGAACCACTCCTTTATTGAGGGTGTCTTGATAATTGCCAATAATTTCCATCTATCCTCTATTCCATTTGCACATCAGCATGTGAAATTGATTGTCAATCAGTGTTGCTTCCTAAGTGGACAGTTTGATTTCACAGAAGTTTGATTTACTTGGAGTTATATTCTGTTGTTTTAAGTGTTCCCTTTATTTTTGGAGCAGTTTATATAGATACATACAGTGAGTACGGAAAGTATTCAGACTCCTTTAAATTTTTCACTCTTTGTTTCATTGCAGCCATTTGATAAATTCTAAAAAGTTCATTTTTTTCTCATTAAAGTACACTCAGCACCCCATCTTGACTGAAAAAAACAGCAATATAGAATTTTTTTGCAAATTTATTAAAAAAGAAAAACTGAAATATCACATGGTCATAAGTATTCAGATCCTTTGCTCAGACACTCATATTTAAGTCACATGCTGTCCATTTCCTTGTGATCCTCCTTGAGATGGTTCTACTCCTTCAATGGAGTCCAAATGTGTTTAATTAAACTGATAGGACTTGATTTGGAAAGGCACACACCTGTCTATATAAGACCCCACAGCTCACACTACATGTCAGACCAAATGAGAATCATGAGCTCAAACGAACTGCCCAAGGAGCTCAGAGACCGAATTGTGGCAAGGCACAGATCTAGCCAAGGTTATAAAAGAATTTCTGCATTACCCAAGGTTCATAAGAGCACAGTGGCCTCCATAATCCTTAAATGGAAGAAGTTTGGGACCACCAGAAGTCTTCCTAGACCTGGCCGTCCAGCCAAACTGAGCAATCGTGGGAGAAGAGCCTTGGTGAGAGAGGTAAAGAAGAACCCCAAGATCACTGTGGCTGAGCTCCAGAGATGCAGTAGGGAGATGGGAGAAAGTTCCACATAGTCAACTATCACTGCAGCCCTTCCCCAGTTGGGCCTTTATGGCAGAGTGGCCAGATGGAAGCCTCTCCTCATATGAAAGCCCGCATAGAGTTTGCTCAAAAACACATGAAGGACTCCCAGACTATGAGAAATAAGATTCTCTGGTCTGATGAGACGAAGATAGAACTTTTTGGTGATAATTCTAAGTGGTATGTGTGGAGAAAACCAGGCACTGCTCATCACCTGCCTAATACAATCCCAACAGTGAAACATGGTGGTGCCAGTTGTTAGAACCCCCCTGTTAGTTTTTTCTATTTTGTGGTCATGTGACCTTCTGCCTATTTATTCCAGCTCTGCCCTTCAGGCTTTGCTGGACTTCAGTGTTACTTTGACTCTTAATCTAGCCAGGTGCTTTGTACCTACTGTATCTCTCTAGTTTGTTTGGTCCTTGGACCACTAAGTACTTTTGTCTGTTTGTCTTCTTCTGCTACTACTTCTGCCAGGAGGTGTCCAGTTTTGTCCCAGTCCTTAGTTCTTTTAGGGACCCCTCCCTTTAATCTATAGGTCTGTGTTCAGATTAGCCGCGGACATAGGCGGGTCTGTTTGCAAGGAACAGGTTGCCCGCTGCATCGTAAGGAATCAGCTTAGTCCTATTGTATGGACAGATTTCCTCTCTTTCCTTAGTTCTTGTAGCAGATCATAACAGCAGTATCATGCTATGGGTGTGTTTTTCAGCTGCAGGGACAGGACGACTGGTTGCAATTGAAGGAAACATGAATGCGGCCAAGTACAGAGATATCCTGGATGAAAACCTCTTCCAGAGTGCTCTGCACCTCAGACTTGGCCAAAGGTTCACCTTCCAACAAGACAATGACCCTAAGCACACAGCTAAAATAACAAAGGAGTGGCTTCAGAACAACTATGTGACCATTCTTGACTGGCCCAGCCAGAGCCCTGACCTAAACCCAATTGAGCATCTTTGGAGAGACCTGAAAATGGCTGTCCACCAACGTTTCCCATTCATCCTGACGGAACTGGAGAGGATCTGCAAGGAAGAATGGCAGAGGA